>NC_090444.1:561665228-561968081 GCF_031143425.1 Pleurodeles waltl
ACCATATTTACATCTACCTGAAACCAACTTAAAATGCCATCACTCTGTGATACACAATCTCAACACAACAACGCAAGCTTGACATACACAACAGTGATGCGTGATACTGATAATACTGGCTATTGCAACTCCTTACAAACCACTGGAACACTGTCAGTTCTTCAAACTGGGTCATGGGCTTTAAAGGCTTGGATTGGGCTTGTACCACCCTGAATTTCCATACATATACATGTGTTTTGAGTGTGGTACAAAGACTATCCTAGCTCCCTACCCTTCAAGGACTAAACGATCCTCTGCTACCACCTGATACATCATAGGTCTCAGCGTTGGTATAGCATCAATCTCTGACTGAAATCATCAAACTAATTTCCCTATCGGTCATATGGACCTTTGTTTGTCAACTGGAAATGTTGTAAGGGAGCTAACATCAGAAGTACGTCCTCTCTGTGTGAAACCAATGCGACTCCACAATGAAATGAAAACTAAGAATCAGTATTTCAACCATGAAGGTTTTTTTTAACACCTTAATCGAGCCATTATATATACAAAGCAGGACCAGATTTGAAGGATTCATCAGTACAGCCTAGAGAACAAAATGTTCTATTAAGTTAAGCCATAACAAAATGGGATACATAATAGTAACAGTCACATGCAGAGAAAATAAATTGATGCGATCAGGTGTGCCATAAAGAAACTTTCTAGTCTAAACATAACCTAGGAGGAATAACTCTCAAGGAGAATCATAGAAGGTGTCAGCATAGTTTGATTCCTCAGTAAATGTTTGAAGGAAATTAATGAGTGTTTAGCATGAAGCTTTACACTCTAGAAAAGCCCTGAGCTCCCTCTCCAAGTCAAGATGAAGTCTGATTAACCAACCAATTAAAAGTACAACCAAAAACTTCCAGAACCTCCATATCTCATTCCCAATACTGAAAGACAATCACCTATCACCATTTGAGGGGAATCAACATACTTTCTAAGGGCCAGATGTATCATGATTACCAATAGCGATTTTTTGTGAATCACAATTAAGTAATCTCAATTGAAATGTATGAAACTCCAGGAGTTTCCTAAAGTGATTTCCAAGGGCTTGTAAATGCACCTATCTAATTAATATTCATGAGGTAGGTCCCAATATGCGCTCCATTGTGAATGGCTACAATCACAGGGATGGAGGGCTGCTGGGCTCCACAATTTGCAGTTGAAGAAAATGGGTGCTTCCAGGGCCCAGGAAGGACCAGGATGTCGCCCCTTGGAGGAGGAGACAGAGGGGGTGCTCAGCAGCACAGAGAGCCCACGCAGAAGCAGGCAGCACCCGCAGAAGCACTTGAACAGGTATTCAAGAAATCAGAGCACAGCGGTCATCTCAACACTACGAAGGGAGGTCTCACGAAGCCGGTGGTCAACTCAGCGAGTTGATCAATGCAGGATGGAGTGCTGGGGACCTGGGCTGTGCTGTGCACAAAGGATTCCTTGCAAGAGTGCACAGAAGCCCTAGAAGCTGCAGATCACGCAGTACACAGGATTACTGTCTGGCGTGGGGAGGCAAGGACTTACCTCCACCAAATTCAGACAGACAGACCACTGGACTGTCGGGGTCACTTGGATCCAGCTCCTGTGTTCCAGGGACCACGCTCGTCAAGAGGAGGGGGACTCAGATGACCGGTGATGCAGAAGTTTGGTGCCTGCGTTAGCAGGGGGAAGATTCCGTCGACTCACGGGAGATTTCTTCTTGGCTTCCAGTGCAGGGGGAAGGCAGACAGCCCTCAGAGCATGCACCACCAGGAAACAGTTGAGAAAGCTGGCAGGATTAGGCACTACAATGTTGCTGGTAGTTGTCAAACTACTTTGTTACGGTTTTGCAGGCGTCCTGGAGCAGTCAGCAGTCGATCCTTGGCAGAAGTCAAAGAGGGAGATGCAGAGGAACTCTGGCGAGTTCTTGCATTCGTTATCTGACAAGAAACCCACAGGAGAGACCCTAAATAGCCCTCAGAGGAGGATTGGCCACCTAACCAGGTAAGCACCTATCAGGAGGGGTCTCTGACGTCACCTACTGGCACTGGCAACTCAGAGGCCTCCATTGTACCCTCACACCTTTACATTCAAGATGGCAGAGGTCTGGGACACACTGGAGGAGATCTGGGCACCACCCCTGGGGTGGTGATGGACAGAGGAGTGGTCCCTCCCCTTTCCCTTGTCCAGTTTCACATGCTCTTTCAAATGTAATGTCAACATACCTATGTCACACAGCTCTAGTCCATGAGGAAACAAAGCAGATGTCACACAGTGGGACCCACATCTGTGAAATCGTAAGGGAAAGTGACAACTCAGTGACCATACACTGGATGAAAATGACAGACAGTTGAGAGTTAGTAGTGTTAAAGTACATGTAGTAAGCAGGTTTGTATTCTTACCTGTGTCTTACTGGAAATATTGCAGGATCATCGAGTTCCTGTTGTCGATGTCCTCTTCTTCTGCTTCCTCGTCTTCACTGTCCACAGGCTCCACAGTTGCAACAACACCGCCATCTGGACCATCCTCCTGCAGAAAAGGCACCTGTCATTGCAAAGCTAAGTTGTAAAGCATACAGCAGGCCACGATGATCTGGCACACCTTCTTTGGTGAGTAGAATAGGGATCCACCTGTCATATGGAGGCACCGGAACCTGGCCTTCAGGAGGCCGAAGGTCCGCTCTATAATCCGCCGAGTTCACCCATGGGTCTCATTGTAGCGTTCCTCTGCCCTTGTCCTGGGATTCCTCACTGGGGTCAGTAGCCATGACAGGTTGGGGTAACCAGAGTCACCTGCAAATGGCGAGGGACAACTGTTAGACACACACTAACCTGTAGTGATATCCCCAGACAACCATTCCCACTGACTTGCTTCCCGGTGCTCACCTAATAGCCACACACAGTGCCTCTGGAGTTGACCCATCACATAAGGGATGCTGCTATTCCACAGGATGTAAGCGTCATGCACTGAGCCAGGGAATTTGGAAGATGTACTGGTCTGCCAAACACACCATCCGCACATTCATGGAATGATAACTCTTCTAGTTTCTGTACACCTGTTCACTCCTGCGGGGGTACCAAAGCCACATGTGTCCCATCAATGGCACCTATGATGTTGGGGATATGTCTCAGGGCATAGAAGTCACCTTTCACAGTAGGCAAATCCTCCACCTGAGGGAAAGCGATGTAGCTCCGCATGTATTTCAGCAGGGCAGGAAACACTCTGGACAACACATTGGAAAACATAGGCTGGGACATCCCTGATGCTATGGCCACTGTTGTTTGAAATGACTCACTTACAAGGCAATGGAGTACTGACAGCACCTGCACTTGAGGGGGGATTCCTGTGGGATGGCGGATACCTGACATCAGGTCTGGCTCCAGCTGGGCACACAGTTCCAGGATTGTGGCACGATCAAGCCTGTAGGTGATGATCACATGTCTTTCCTCCATTGCCGACAGGTCCACCAGCGGTCTGTACACCGGAGGATGCCGCCATCTCCTCGCATGTCCCAGCAGACAGTGCCTATGAAGGACAACAGCAAGGACAGAGTCAACCAAGTCAGAGGTACTTACCCACAGCTTACACAGAACACGAATCATAATCAGAAATTTGGCCTGTATGAGTGTTGAGGCAAGACCTAGGTATGTGTGACGCAGTTAAAAATTAAGCCATGTGGGCCCCTGAAATGGTGGCTGCCTGACCTGTAAAGTGGGACGATGGGATGTGAGGTAACTGTGCTGGCGTTGTACACTATTGCGGTAGGCGGTCTAAGACCGCGGCGTAATTCTGCGTTGGTTAACACTGGACCCTATGGGTCCCAGGATCCAATGACGATGTACGCCGGCGGTGACGGTACGCACCGCCACGGACGTGACCGCCATTTTCCATCTGTTCAATCACTCGATACCTGATCTTCGACAGGAGAGCACCTACACTGCAAGTGCTGCTGTGACCTCGGTCTGGAAGAGACAATGGCTTGTGCGTCTGGGGAACGGGCCCCTGCCTTTACATCGGAGGAGTTGGAGAAACTCATGGATGGGGTTCTCCCCCAGTACACGCTACTCTACGGTTCTCCAGACAAACAGGTAAGTACACCGTTACCATGCTGTATGGGCAATGTCTGTGTGGAGTGGGGTGGATGAAAGATTGGGGGGGAGATTGAGGCGTGCATGAAACGACGGTGAGTGCATGTGCCACATGGCAAGGGTAGGGATGGGAGCCAATGACTGTGACGGTGCAGTTGGTAATAACTTTTCTTTTCCCCATGTACAATTCATGTAGGTCAGCGCCCACCAGAAAAAGGATATTTGGTGTGCCATCGCCAAGGACGTCCAGACCCTGGGGGTCTACCACAGACGGAGCACCCACTGCCGTAAGAGATGGGAGGACATTCGCTGCTGGAGCAAGAAGATGGTGGAGGCCCAGCTGGGGATGGCCTCCCAACGTGGGAGGGGTGCCTGTCGCACCATGACCCCACCTGATGTTCAGGATCCTGGTGGTGGCGTACCTGGAGTTGGATGGGTGCTTGAGGGCATCACAGCAGCCACAAGGGGGTGAGTACATTCTCATTCTGCTGATTTTGCGCGCAGTGGAGATGTCTGGGTGGGGGAGGTGGGCTGTGGGTTTCCCTAGGCCAGGGCAAGTGTGCTAGTTAGGTTCCCTTGTTCTGGCAGACCCTGTGGCACCCCACCCCAACTGTGTACAGTGCTAAGTACACCTAGTCAGGCTCCTGTGTCATCCATGTGTGCAGATGTCGGCCATAGCCTTGTAGGCCTTGTCCCAGGAATTGAACAGTGGAGCCCAAGTGTGCGGCGTAGTGCAGGGGGCTTCTGTGTCTGTCGTGTCCGCCAACGGTAGCAGTAATGCATGCACTCAACATGTCTTTCTTCTGTCGCCCCCCCCCTTTTTGTGGTCACCCTGTTCTTGTGTGCATTAGCATCATCAGGCGGAGGAGCAGTGGCACCGGAGCAGGAGGGAGCTGCATACCACATGGCCCTGAAGGGTGACACTACAGAATCGGAGTTCACCAGTGGGACAGAGGGCGAAGGGAGCTCCATGGTGGGGACAGGAGCTGAGACCAGTGATACGGACTCATCCTCTGATGGGAGCTCCCTTGTGGTGGCAACAAGATCTGTGCCCCCCGCATCTACAGGTACAGCCGCCACCCCCCCTACCAGCACTGCCCTCCCAGTAGCCCCTCAGCCTTTGCTTCGTGTCCGCTCACCCAGGAGGGTGGGCATCACCTTCGCCCCAGGCACCTCAGCCCCTGCCCCAGTCACCCCTGCTGCCCTCAGTGAGGAGGCCATTAACCTCCTCAGGTCCCTCGCTGTTGGGCAGTCTACCGTTTTGAATGCCATCCAGGGTGTAGAAAGGCAGTTGCAACAAACAAATGCATTCCTGGAGGGCATTCATTCTGGTCAGGCAGCCCTTCAGCTAGCTTTTCAGACTCTAGCCTCAACACTGATGGCAGCCATTGTCCCTGTCTCTAGCCTCCCCCCTCCAACTTCCTCCACCCAGACCCAATCCCCTCTACCTCATCCTATCTCAAGCACACCTTCAGACCAGCATGCACACACGTCAACACACAAGGGAAGCTCTGGCAAACATAAGCACCACACATCCCACAGTCACTCACGCAAGCATCACACATATGCAGATACACCAACATCCACTGCCTCCACTGTGTCCCCCTCCTCCTCGTCTCCCTCCTCCCTCCCAGTCTCGTCTACACTCACACCTTCATGCACTAAATCTACAGCCACTACTTCCATCACCAGCACACACACCACCACACCCCGCTCACGTGCAGTCACCACCCCCACTGCCATTCACACATCCCTGTGTCCTCTCTCAGTTTGTCTGTGACGTCACCTCCCAAGATACACAAACGCAGGCACACACCCACCCAACAGCAATCCACCTCACAACAGCCTACAGCGTATGCACCTTCACCCAAAGTTACCAAACGAACACCTCCTACAACTACAACCCCTCCAGCTACCCATCCCAGTGTTCCCAAGAAACTTTTCCTGTCCAACCTTGGCCTCTTTCCCTCACCTCCCCCACCCTGTCTGTCTCCCAGGGCCCGACTCTCCAGGTCCCAACCTAGCACGTCAGCCACAACATCTCCGGGACCAGTGGTGCCTGTAGTCACTGGAATCTGGAGTGCACCGGCCACCAGGGCAGCCAGTGTGGCACGGAGCCACAGCACGGACAGTCCCCCACCTGTCAAGCATCCAAATTTGGCCAGTGCCCGGCGGGAGAGGGGGATGACTCCACCCACCAAAGCTGCTCCTAGGGTTTCCGGTTGGGAGTGTGGAGTCAGCTGCGTCACCTTCCAAGGTGGGGAAGGGCCACAAGAAAGTCAGCAAGTCTGGGAAGAGCAGCATCATCTCTGCTGCCCAGGAGGCCACCGCCAT
Organism: Pleurodeles waltl; assembly: GCF_031143425.1. Classification (NCBI taxonomy): domain Eukaryota; kingdom Metazoa; phylum Chordata; class Amphibia; order Caudata; family Salamandridae; genus Pleurodeles; species Pleurodeles waltl. The sequence continues at coordinate 561,671,663 of NC_090444.1, forward strand.
CCTCCCCGCTGCCCAGGAGGCCACCGCCAGCACAAGCCTTGCTGCCCAGGAGACCACCGCCAGCACCAGCCCAGCTGCCCAGGACAAAACCGCCAGCACCAGACCAGCTGCCCAGGAGGCCACCGCCAGCACCAGCCCAGCTGCCCAGAAGGCAACCCCCAGCACCAGCCCAGCTGCCCAGGACAGGACCACCAGCACCAGCCAAGCTCCCCAGGACAGGACCGCCAGCACCAGCCCAGCTGCCCAGGACAGGACCGCCAGCACCAGCCCCGCTGCCCAGGACAGGACCGCCAGCACCAGCCCTGCTGGGCCAGACAGGACCACCAGCACCAGTCCCGCTGGGCCAGACAGGACCGCATACCAGCCCCGCTGGCCCATTAAGGACTGCCAGCAGCTGAGTCACTTCCAAGGACCCCGCCACAAGCACCACTGAACAGGACACCGCCGCCACAAGCACCGCTGAACAGGGCACTGCCGCCACAAGCACCGCTGCCAAGGACACCGCCGCAACACGCACCGCTGAACAGGGCACCGCCGCCACAAGCACCGCTGAACAGGGCACCACCGCCACAAGCACCGCTGAACAGGACACCGCCGCCATAAGCAACACTGGCCCATGAGCGCCAAGGGCACTGACGCTACTGAGTCCGTCACGAGCAGGATGAAGCACTCTGGGCAAAAGGCCCCCTCCAGACCCAGTGGAGAGATACATCCACTACCTCTGTCCTTGGCAGGATGAAGCACTCTGGGCACAATGCCCCCTCCAGAACCAGTGGAGAGATACATCCACTACCTCTGTCTTTGGCAGGATGAAGCACTCTGGGCGCAAGGCCCCCTCCAGAACCAGTGGAGAGATACATCCACTACCTCAGTCCTTGGCAGGAAGAAGCACTCTGGGCACAAGGCCCCCTCCAGAACCAGTGGAGAGATACATCCACTACCTCTGTCCTACCTCTGTCCTTGGCAGGAAGAAGCACTCTGGGCAAAAGGCCCGCTTCCAGAACCACTGGAGAAAGGCATCCACCTGAGAGACCGTGGCTTTGCACTCCCCCGGATGCAGCAGTGGGCAACACACCCACTGTAGAGACTTGTGAGACTGTGGCTTTGCACTCCCCAGGATGCAGCAGTGGGCAACCCACCCACTGTAGAGACTTGGGAGACTGTGGCTTTGCACTCCCCAGGATGCAGCAGTGGGCAACCCACTCACTGTAGAGACTTGAGAGACTATGGCTTTGCACTCCCCAGGATTGAACAGTGGCCAACCCACCCACTGTAGAGACTTGAGAGACTATGGCTTTGCACTCCCCAGGATTGAACAGAGGGCATGTGGCCCCTCGTGGATTTGACGTTGTGCACTCAACCGGCTGAGGTGCCCCCCCTTTCCCTTGCCCCTGAGGTGCCTGTTTTATTGCTATCTGATGCCCCTGCAGTGTTCTCTCCGTCATGTTCGGGGATTGAGTGTGGGCCTCGCCCATGCCGTGTGGGCCCAGTGTTCCACAGACTTCAATGGAGCACTACCTGGACTACTATTCTTGGTGTATATATTTGTTTAGAGTGTATATATATTTTTGCTTCCTGGATTTTAATAGATTACAATGGTTACACTCATTTGCTTTTGTCTTTGCATTCTTCCGGGGGGTTTGAGGGGTGTTTCTGTGATGTATAATGCTGTATTAGTGTGTGTGTTGTAGTGGGTGAGGGTGGGGTGGGGGTGTTGCGTGTGTGTCCCTGTTTTTTCCCTCACCCTCCCCTGTGTCGTAGGTGCAGTACTCACCGTTGTCTTCGCCGCCGGCGTTCGTGCTCCTGGTAGAGGAGCAAGAAGATGAGGGCTGGCAGGATCTGGAGCTAGGGTTCCATGGCATCCGGATTCCTCGAGAGGTGTGTAGTGGTGAGTGTTTTCCCTTCAAAGTCCTATTTCCACTGTGTGTTTGTCTGCGGTGAATCCGCCCCGGAAAAGGTGGTGGATTGGTAGGTTGTGATACTGTGGGCGGTACATTGGCCTCCGCCTGTCTGTTGGTTGTGACCGCCAAGCTGTTTGTTTGTACTGCTGTGGCAGTCGGAGTGTTAAAGTGGCTGTCTTTTTTGGCGGTTTCCGCCACGGTCGTAATTGCTCATTTTTTACCGCCGGCCTATTGGCGGTCTTACCGCCACTTTAACACCGACCTCCAGGGTTGTAATGACCACCAAAATGTATTATATGACCACGAACTGCAGCCTTAAACGAATCCCATAACAATTGTGGAGAAACGTGAGAATCTTCATTAAATCGGAAAACTTATTCCGCAAAGGCAACAAAGGAAGTGGAAAATTTAGAATCAAGCAACAAAGAATTATTAAATCGCCACCTATTGGATTTGGGATGCACCGGGAGCAAGTCAAAATCTGTGATGACTGGAGCATGATCAGATATTACCATAGGTTCAATGGAGGAGTTAATAAGATTTTGGGATAATGATTTAGAAACAAAAATATGGTTAAGTTTAGATAAGGAGCCATGTGGTGGAGAATAAAACGAAAAATCCCTACTATCAGGATTACAGGTTCTCCATGAATCAATTAAATTACATTGTGAGAAAAATGCCTTAAATTGTTTATGCATTTTATGTGGAGAAAACTTAATTACAGATTGGCTAGCTAAAAAGGGATCAATAATTTGATTGCAATCCCATCCAAGAAAAAAAAAATTATCATTATAATGCAAACATTGTTTAGTAATATTACGCCAGAAAAAATAATCTGAATTAGTAGAACCATAAATATTACCAATAGCCATTATAATCCCATTAATACTTAGCCTCACAAAGAGCCATCTACCATCAGAGTCCGAGTCTTGCGAAATAACCTTAACTGATATTTTTTTATGGCAGAGCACAATTACACCATTATTCTTTGTAGAGGAAGGAGAAGTAAAAACATTGCCCACCCAACCTTTTTTAAGATTCAGCGCTTCAGAATCCGTCAAATGGGTCTCTCGTAAAAGAACAAAGTCTGGGTTATATTTAGCTCAGTGGGATACAATTCTCTGCCTTTTAATTAGGTTAATAAATCCTTTGACATTCCAAGAAATAACTCTGAATTTTTACGTCACATGACCATATATATACATGAAAGGTCTTGCACTATAAATAACTGAAAGTACATATAAGGGAAAAGAAAACAAGAAAAACAAAGAGAGAGAAGAGTAAAGGGAAAACAGCAAGAAAAAGGATGGAAAATATTCAAGAAAAAAAGAAGAGACAGTACATGTCAAATACAGATTACTGCAAAAAGATACCTGAGATGAATGAACAATAGGGGAGGGGTGATGACAGCACAGACTGAAGTCAGCATAGTAAGGGAACAGAACGCATCCATGGGCAAAGTTACGAGCAAAAATATGTTTATAGAACACCAGTAACCTGTGAAAAGAAAACAATACATTAACAAAGAGGGCCTGTAGTCATGTCAATATAGTATAATGTATAAACTGCATATGAAGGACCATCAACTATATCATAATAGTAATGAACAAGGGCATAATAAATTAAGAAACGTATATAAAAGGACCAGCTGTTTCCAAAGGGTTTGTAGAGTGTAGGCTTAGAAAATCACGAAGAGCTGCAGGGGAGGTATATGAAGGGGTCTTATTTTTATATGTCACTTTGAACAAACACGGATGGAATAATCCAAAATGAGTTCTAAAGTCACGAAGCTGTGGACGAAGATCCAAAAACTATGTCCTCCTGTTTGCTGTAGCTTTGGACACATCCTGTGAGATGAAGATTTTACTTCCCTGCCAAGAGATTTGTTTTTTGGCTTTCGCTGCAGTAAGGATTCTCAATAGATCAGTAAATTCAAGAAGAAAAATAATCACGCATCTTGGTTTAGATGTGTTTTGGAATGTGGAGGACGATGACCAATGCGGTGCACCCTTTGGATGTTCAATACTGTAGAAGATGGTAGGCCCACCAACTGTGGAAGGAATGAAGCAAAAAATGAAATTGGGTCACTCCCTTCAAGGCCCTCCGGTAATCCACAAATGCAAAGGTTATTGCGTCTGCTTCTGTTTTCCAAATTCTCTGCAAGTGTCTTCAAAACTGCCACCTCCTTCTCCAAATTATTTTATGTTTCATCCTGCACGTTGCTGACTCTTTGTTCCAAAGTAGAGACTCTCACTTCCATTTGAGACTACTTAGTATCAAGATTTTGTATCCAAGAATTAGTTTCTTTGATAAAAGGACGCAATGCACGTATTTCGTCAAGCACAAGTTCAAGAGAGATCGGTGAGGGAGATTTTACTGGTACAGGTGGGTCCTGTTTGATCCTCTTATGAGTAGTTGTACAAATATTCTGAGAAACTTTAGGCGAAGAAGTGGATGAGGAAGACATCTTTGACATGGAAGAAGAAGACGCTGCAACAGAAGTATCCAATTGTAAAAACTGCAAAAGTTTGTCAGTTGAGGAGGACTGATGCAGCAGAGATTTTATTTGCTTTAGTTTGCCCATATAAAAATAAAAGCCTTCCATAAGGAAACGAGTGACACAGGAACTCCAAAAATATGTTGATGAGACAGCATAAATAAATTACATGTCTTGCGCAAAAAACTGCAAGCCGAGCCATCAAATATTCAAAGAGAAAACAGATAAGTACATTGTAATGGTGAGCAAAAATTATTCAAAATGGCAGCTTTCATGAGCAAAAATGTAAAAACGTAATGAAAGAGTCAGAAAATAAGCTAGGCGACCAGAAAAACAATGAAAATTCTCACCAAAACATTCCACAGCTGTTATGATGAAAAAAATGGCTCTGGGGGTAAAATAACACCTGTCGATGCGCGGAGCTCCAAAGTTAGGCAGCCATCTTGGTCGCCGGCTCACGCGCGCTCTCCTATGGTAGACTTTTTAATAAAAAGAATAAAAGGACATTACGTGTATGTAAAGAATCTTCAGTGAATCATCTCAGAGCTCTGGGACAATGTAAATGCTCACCCTTGGGCCCTGGGCACTCTGTACAGTTGTGGCTTCCTAATAACCACACATCACTGAATGTACGATTTTGCTATGTATGAAAATATTGATCGTTCAAAGACATAACCTTGCACCATTTGCAAATATAAAATCCTGCACCTAAGACAAGTCCAGCGACATTCCTAATCTGACGACAAATACTTGGACTGCCCGAATAAATCAGTTTCAAAGTATTATGTACATTGCCTTCACATCACATTAACAAAAGCACTGAAGTTTACGGTCTCCGAAAAAGAAATGTCTACCCTAATACCAAAATAAAAATCACTTGTAAACAGGTAGGCCTGAACCAGCTGTGAACGGTTTCTGCTTCAAACTGTACAGAATGTCTATTAGGAGCTCTTAAACGTGAATGATGAACTGACACCAGATACTGGAAGGGCGCGTGAACATGTTCTCTGGTCGCTGACAGGAAAACACTTCTCGCAAACAGGACTGCATCGTTTTCTGTGAGAAGCGAGCAGACATAATGGCTGAGCTGCTAGACTGTCACATTACTGTAAAGGGGACTCCATCAGGTGACCTCGGGGCTCTCACTCCGCCACGAAAAGCCCTGCACATCTCAACGGTTATGATTTGAGCTATCACAGGAGACAAGGGGAGAAAGCAGGTTCCTGGTGGATACCTTAAGAGTTTCGTTCGGTCTCTGAGGAGGCTATTACTGCAGTTCTACGAAGCTGTGCTTGTTTGATTTGCTGGTACATTTGCAAAATGTCTTGTCTTTCGCGATCCAGTTATGACATTTTATTTTTCTGTGCAAAGTACCTTATGAATCTCAACACATCTGTTGCTAAAAGCTCTCCCCCGTGCCTCTTTGCATTCTTCATATTGTCACTCATGAAGCGCTGATAATCGAAACAAGAATTTGAAATGCAATAGGTCTCGCATTTTCTTAGAGCTATTGACGTTGTAATTAATAACTGGACATTTCTTGCCACATAAATTGGTCAACCCTGCCTCAAAATGTGGCCCTTTCCTGCCACATAATTCCAGAGGCCCTGCATATGACTAATGCACTTCCATTTACCTTCTACCTCTATCTGCAACAAAAAATGAAAATGTTGCCATTTTGCATCCTAATTTAAATCTGCCATTCTTATTCGAATAGAATACCACTTTCAACACCCCACCATCAGGGTTTCGGGCTGGCTAACACAATTCCCCCCCAAAAAAAGACACAAAACACCCACTGAGGCGTAACAAGGAAATAAACTAAAAGGGTTGCCCAGAATATCGAGAGTGTTCAAACATTCAGAGTGTAATAAGGATGTTAAGTTGGCCTGAATCATGGTCATAATTGCAATAAGGACAGATTAAGAAAACACTTACAATTGTCATTTAAATCAATAAAACCCTTTTTCAGAATTAGACCTTTGGCATTAAACTGCAATTATAAAGTAAGTACTGGAAGCAAAAGATTAACAGTGATTGTACATATATTAAAAATGCCTGAGATGGTTTTAGAATATTGGTCCTCAGTATTCACATTGAACTGCAACAGCTGCATGTTGGAAAGGAAAGCTTTAGGCACCTGCACATGATTATTTACAAATTAAACTCTGAGTGAGCTAAAGGGGTTAAAAGTAGTTGTACATATAAAGAAAAAGGCCTAGGTGGCTTTAGAATAATGGTGCTTTAGTATCCACATTGAACTGCAACTGATGTGCATTGCAAAGAAAAGCTTTAGCCACCGGCATGTGATTATTTACAAATTAAGCATTGTAAGAGTGAGCTAAAGGGGTTAAAATTGGCTGTACATATATTAAAAATGGCTGAGATGGCTTGAGAATCATGGTGTCTCACTATTCACATTGAATTGCAACAGCCGTGCATTGAAAAGGAAAGGTTTAGGCACTGCCACTTGATTATTTACAAGCACTGCTTTAATGGGGTTAAGAGTGGTTGTACATATATTAAAAATGCCCGAGATGGCTTTAGAATAATGCTGCCTCAGTATTCACATTGAACTGCAGCAGCTGCGTGTTCCAAAGGAAAGCTTCAGGCACCGGCCCATGATTGTTTACAAATTAAGCACTGTGAGCTAAAGGGGATAAAAGTGGTTGCTTCAATGTTCACATTGAACTGCAGCAGCAGTCCATTTCACAGGAAAGCTTTAGACACCTGCACATGATTATTTTCAAATTAGGCACTACAAGATTGAGCTAAAAGGGGTAAAAGTGGCTTTACATATAATAAAAATGCCTGAGATGGCTTTAAAATACTGGTGCCTTAGTATTCGCATTGAACAGCAACAGCCTCATGTTGCAAATGAAAGCTTTAGGCACTTCATGTGATTATTTACAAATTAAGCACTCCGCCAAAGGGCTTAAAAGAGGCTGAACATATATTAAAAATGGCTGAGATGGCTTTAGACTAACACTTCCTCAGTATTCACATTGAACTGTAGCAACAGCAAGTTGCAAAGGAAAGATTTAGGCATTGGCACTTGGTTGTTTAGACAGTAAGCACTGCGATGTATAGGGGTTAAAAGTGGCTGTACATATATTAAAAATGAACGAGATGGCTTTAGAATAATGGTGCCTCAGTATTCACATTGAACTGCAACAGGCACGCTTTGCAAAGGAAACCTATAAACACCAGCATGTGACTATTTACAAATTAAGAACTCTGCTAAAGGGCTTAAAAGTGGCTGTACATATATTAAAAATGCCCAAGATGGTTTTAGAACAATGGTGCTTTAGTATTCACATTGAACTGCAACAGCCGCACGTTGCAAAGGAAAGCTTTAGGCACTGGCACATGATTATTTACAAATTGAGCACTGCGCTAAAGGGGTTAAAAGTGGCTGTACAAATATAAAAAATGGGGAGGTGGCTTTAGAACAATGCTGTCTCAGAATTCACGTCGAACGGTAGCAACCACGAGTTGCAAAGGGAAGCTTTAGGCACCAGCCATTGGTTGTTTACAAAGTAAGCACAGTGAGCTAAAGGGGATAAAAATGTCTGTACGTATATTGAAAATGCCCAAGATGGCTTTAGAATAAAGGTGCCTTAGTATTCACATTGAACTGCAAATGCTGTGGGTTGCAAAGGAAAGCTTTAGGCACTGGCACAGAATTATTTACAAATTAGGCACTCTACTAAAGGGCTTAAAAGTGTCTCTACATATATTAAAATGCCCAAGATGGCTTTAAAATAATGGTAACACAAAAGGATGATGGACAGAGTGCTGAACAATGCAAACACTCACCCCCAGTCACAGATCTGGGTTTAATCCATCATTCTTTTGCTCACCATGCCACCCCAGTTTTGACCCAGCCAGATGCAAATCAGCCTTGATCCTGTTCTTCATGGGAACAGTCCAGCCCGAACTGCCAAGCCAGGTTCTCCCTGAACCAGAAACAAGCATCCTGGGACCGGTTTCATGGTATCACCCTTCATCAGCCAGGCTAGCTTGAATCCAGTGGCACAGTTAGCAAGGGACCCACGTCTGGGCATATCTTTCCCACTTAGGGCAACTTTAGCAACACAAAAAGATGATGGACGGAGTGCTGAACAATGCAAACACTCACCTCCAGTCACAGATCTGTGACTGGGGGGGAGTGTTTGAAAAGTTTTAACACTCCGTCCATCATTTTATTTTGTTTTGTGATGTTGCTTTGTGTACCCTAAGTGGCAGGGGTATGCCCGGAAGTGGGTCCCTTGCTCGCTGCACCACAGGATTCAAGCTAGCCTGGCTGATGAAGGGTGATACCCTGAAACTGGTCCCAGGATGCTTGTTTCCTGTCCAGGGAGGACCTGGCCCAGCAGTTCGGGCTGGACTGTTCTGTGAGGAACAGAGTCAAGACTGATTTACATATGGCTGAGTCCAAACTGGGGTGACGTGGCGAGCAAAATAACAATAGATTAAATCCAAATCTGTGACTTGGGGTGAGTGTTTGAAAAGTTTCAACACTCCGTTCATCATTTTATTTTGTTTTGTGATGTTGCTTTGTGCACCCTAAGTGCAGGGGTATGCCCAGACATGGTCCCTTGCTCACTGCGCCACTGGATTCAAGCTAGCCTGGTTGATGAAGGGTGATACTCCGAAACCGGTCATAGGATGCTTGTTTCCTGTCCAGGGATGACCTGGTCTAGTAGTTTGGGCTGGACTGTTCCCATGAGGAACAGGGTCAAGACTGATTTGCATATGGCTGGGTCCAAACTGGAGTGATGTGGTGAGCAAAATAACAATGGATTAAACCCAGATCTGTGACTGGTGGTGAATATTAGAAACATTTTCAACACTCCATCCATCATTTTATTTTGTTTTGTGTTGTTGTTTTGTGCGCCTTAAGCGGCAGCTGTATACCCAAACGTGGGTCCCTTGTTCGCTGTGCCACTGGATTCAAGCTAGCCTGGATGATGAAGGGTGATACCCTGAAACCGGTCCCAGGATGCTTCTTTCCTGTGTGGGGAGGACCCGGCCTAGCAGTTCGGGCTGAACTGTTCCCATGAGGAACAGGGTCAAGACTGATTTACATATGGCTGGGTCCAAACTGGGGTGACGCGGCGAGCAAAATAACAATGGATTAAACCCAGATCTGTGACTGGGAGTAAGTGTTTGAAAAGTTTCAACACTCCTTCCATCATTTTATTTTGTTTTGAGATGTTGCTTTGTGTGCCCTAAGTGGCAGGGGTATGCCCAGGCGTGGATCCCTTGCTCGCTGCACCACTAGATTCAAGCTAGCCTGGCTGATGAAAGGTGATACCCTGAAACTGGTCCCAGGATGCTTGTTTCCTGTCCAGGGAGGACCTGGCCCAGCAGTTCAGGCTGGGCTGGACTGTTCTGTGAGGAACAGGGTCAAGACTGATTTACATATGGCTGAGTCCAAACTGGGGTGACGTGGCGAGCAAAATAACAATAGATTAAATCCAAATCTGTGACTTGGGGTGAGTGTTTGAAAAGTTTCAACACTCCGTCCATCATTTTATTTTGTTTTGTGATGTTGCTTTGTGCACCCTAAGTGCCAGGGGTATACCCAGACATGGTCCCTTGCTCGCTGCGCCACTGGATTCAAGCTAGCCTGGTTGATGAAGGGTGATACTCCGAAACCGGTCCTAGGATGCTTGTTTCCTGTCCAGGGATGACCTGGTCTAGTAGTTTGGGCTGGACTGTTCCCATGAGGAACAGGGTCAAGACTGATTTGCATATGGCTGGGTCCAAGCTGGAGTGATGTGGTGAGCAAAATAACAATGGATTAAACCCAAATCTGTGACTGGTGGTGAATATTTGAAACATTTTCAACACTCCATCCATCATTTTATTTTGTTTTGTGTTGTTGCTTTGTGCGCCTTAAGCGGCAGCTGTATACCCAGACGTGGGTCCCTTGTTCGCTGTGCAACTGGATTCAAGCTAGCCTGGATGATGAAGGGTGATACCCTGAAACCGGTCCCAGGATGCTTCTTTCCTGTGTGGGGAGGACCCGGCCTAGCAGTTCGGGCTGAACTGTTCCCATGAGGAACAGGGTCAAGACTGATTTGCATATGGCTGGGTCCAAACTGGGGTGATGCAGCGAGCAAAATAACAATCGATTAAACCCAGATCTGTGACTGGGAGTAAGTGTTTGAAAAGTTTCAACACTCCGTCCATCATTTTATTTTGTTTTGTGATGTTGCTTTGTGCGCCCTAAGTGGCAGGGGTATGCCCAGGCGTGGATCCCTTGCTCGCTACACCACTAGATTCAAGCTAGCCTGGCTGATAAAGGGTGATACCCTGAAACTGGTCCCAGGATGCTTATTTCCTGTCCAGGAAGGACCTGGCCTGGCAGTTCAGGCTGGATTGTTCCTATGAGGAACAGAATCAAGACTGATTTGCATATGGCTTTGTCCAAACTGGGGTGACGTGGCAGGCAAAATAACAATGGATTAAATCCAGATCAGTGATTGAGGGTGAGTGTTTGAAAAGTTTCAACACTCCGTCCATCATTTTATTTTGTTTTGTGATGTTGCTTTGTGTGTCCTATTTGGCAGGGGTATGCCCAGACGTGGGTCCCTTGCTTGTTGCGCCACTGGATTCAAGCTAGCCTGGCGATTAAAGGTGATGCCCCGAAACCAGTTCCATGATGCTTGTTTCCTGTCCATGGAGGACCTGGCCTAGTAGTTTGGGCTGGACTGTTCCCATGAGAAACACGGTCAAGACTGATTTGCATATGGCTGGGTGCAAACTGGGGTGACGTGGTGTGCAAAATTAAGATGAATAAAACCCAGATCTGTGACTTGAGGTGAGTGTTTGAAAAGTTTCAATACTCGGTCCATTATTTTATTTTGTTTTATGATGTTGCTTTGTGTGTCCCAAGTGGCAGGGGTATGCCCAGACGTTGGTCCCTTGCTCGCTGCGCCACTGGATGCAAACTAGCTGGGCTGATGAAGGGTGATTCCCTGAAACCGGTCCCAGGATGCTTTTTTCTTGTCCAGTGAGGACCTGGCCTAGCTGTTCGGGCTGGACTGTTCCATGAGGAACAGGGTCAAGACTGATTTGCATATGGCTGGGTCCAAACTGGGGTGATGTGGCGAGCAAAACAACAATGGATTACACCCAGATCTGTGACTGGGGGTGAGTGTTAAAAGTTTCAACACTCCGTCCATCATTTTATTTTGTTTTGTGATGTTGCTTTAAAATAATGGTGCCTCAGTATTCACATTAAACTGAAGCAGCCACGTGTTGCAAAGGAAAGCTTTAGGCACATGCGTGTAATTATTTACTAATTAAGCTCTGCTCTAAAGGGGTTAATAGTGGCTCGAGGTGGCTTTATTATAATGGTGCCTAAGTATTCACATTGAACTGCAACAGCCACATGTTGCAAAGGAAAGCTTTAGGCATTGGCACTTGATTGTTTACGAATTAAGCACTGCGAGCTAAAAGGGTTAAAAGTGGCTGTACATATATAAAAAATGTCCAAGATGGGTTTGGAACAATGGTGCTGCGGTATTCACATTACACTGCAAAAGCCACATATTGTAAAGGAAAGGACAATTTAGGCACTGGCATGTGATTAGTTAAAAATTAAGCACTCCGCTAAAGAGGTTAAAAGTGGTTGTAAATATATATTTAAAATGTCAGAGATGGATTTAGAATAATGGTGGCTCAGTATTCAAATTGACCTGCAACAGCCACGCTTTGCAAAGTAAAGCTTTATACACCAGCGTGTGATTATTTACAAATTAAGCTCTACTGTCACATATTATGGACATGGAGTAAGATTAAAAAAAACAAATCCTACAATTAATGCTAATCATTTGAATTATAATTAAATTATAATCAATTAACACAGGTGAAATCTTTTAAACTAGAATTGAATTATTTAGATTTATGTTGCGTAAATATGTTAATTCAAAGAACACTGTTAAAAAAAGCTATACCAAACCATGATCAAAAAGGACTCACCAACTAGAAAACTAACTATGCTGCCACAAAATCCCAAACTTTATGTATGTTGTTTGATGTCACATTCTGCATAAGTGTATTTTTAAAAGCAGCCTTTTAAGTGTTTATCTGCTTATTTTGTCACCACGCAGCTCCAATTACCATATAAACACAAAAAAATGTTTTGTTTAAAATGTATTTATATACCACCGTGACATGTAACGCTTTATTACATGTGCTATTACGTGGACAAAATCAGTGTTTATATTGAGCAACATGAGTGCAAAACATGGACAAGTGCATGTTCCAAAGTAACATCAAAAGAAAGCACTGCTACATTATAGTGCTTTATTACAGTTGCTATATGTTATATTATAATTTTATAGTGTGCAACTGTAATAAAGCGCTATTCGATAGCAGCATTTTCTTTTGAGACTGTCTTTGGAACATGTACTCATCTATGGTGTGCACTTATGTTGTTGAATAAAAATAGTGGTTTTACTCCAGGTGGTAGCACAAGTGAAAAGCACATAAAGAGCTATAATATAGCAGAGCTTTCTTTTGTGTCCAACGCCAATCCCAAAAGAAAGCGCTGCTACATTATAGTGCTTTATTACAGTTGCTACATTTTAACATTATATTTTGTTTGATGTCTAGTTCCACGTACATGTATTTTTAAAAACAACCTTTTGTGTGTTTATCTGCTTATTTTGTCACTACGTATCTCCGTTTACCATATAAAACCACTAAAAGTTGTTTTTTAAAATACATGTACACAACTGCGACATAAACAAACAACTGTGACATAAACAAAAAACAAACAAACACTGTCTAAAAAAGAAAAATGAATCCAGAAACCATGCTGAAAACTTGGAGCTGCTTATGTGTTCAGTGGTTGGCCGGTGCTCTCGAGGAGGGCAAACCACCAGCAAAGGCATGACGTTTGCTTTCCTTTTGCAAATGAAATCAAGAGGATTTTAAAAGGGATGCCTGCAAACGAATGAAAGTGATGGGCGTGACATGGGCGTGGTTAAAAGGCTACATAGATACCAACACGTTGGAAAAGCAGCACTTGCGCCCTGCTATGCTCAACATAAAAATGATGAGATGTACACATATTTCAGCCATGTAAATAAAGCTTTACATTCTCAATTATGCAGTGGCATAGCACAAAATGATGTCCACTCCCAGTCAAAGACTGTGATGAGGTCCCCATAAATCTCCTATATCTAACAGATGTTCGTTGGTATTGAGCTGAATGGGGATCCCCGAACTGTTGGCGCCCAAACCACATAGGTTATAGGTGCGTGTATCACGCGCCTTAGATCTTGGACGTGGAGCATGAAGCTGTATTAATCACTCATGTTTGTTGTTTGATGCACTCTGCAACTGTGTCAATATTTCTGTGAATCAGAATTGTTGATTCTTTATATATGTCTTGACCCTAGTGCCACTGCACCCGCTCTACTAACAATAGCGCTATACCAGCAAAAGTACATGGTAGCAAAATATTAATTCTGATTTATCAAAAGTTATGATTTGAGGACAAGTGCCTTTATATATTTTGGGTGAAGATATCCTCTTGGTTATCAGTTTCTGATGCAATACAGCCCATTACATGGCATGCAGACATTCACAGACTAATTACGACATTCTGATCTTCCTAGTGGCACAGCTTTATCATGATGTGCCTTTCTTCCTCAGTGCAGAGCACAATGCCTGTTTTATGCGCCTGCAGTAAATAAAGTGAATTCATTTCTGTTTCATTGGGTTAGTGCACAATCACTCACTTTTGTGAATCCTCAACTTTGGATGACATTTTTATATGTGTCATAAGCAACTGCCTTCTTTTTGTAAATCATGCTTTTGCTCGTGTGCTCGTGGAGGTCTTCTTCCCGCCTCGGGTCCAGAAAACACAAATGCTCTGGTGAGACACCATACCTTATCCCACCACTAGAGGTCAACTGGATCTTTGGACTTAGTGAAGAGTGTGGAAGTCAGATTCTTTCAAAACAAATCAATAACCTAAGAACCATAAACAATTCTACATGCCATTAACAATTTAAACACCAAATCAAACTCCAAAATGAATAAAGTTTCAAAGGTTTATTACAATCGTAATATCAATGTAACTATATAGTGTGCAAAACTACATTATAAACATACATGAATACCATAGGCTGACCAAAACGTCTAAATAGATTAGGTCGTCTAAACATCAATACTGTCAGACCCTCCAAAAGGATGACATAAATCAGCAAAGCCACAATATGCTCAAAAATGTCAGATTTCAATGCAGATGATGATGACATCAGTAAATCATCAAAATGCAATTTTAACAATCAATTTCAGGGCTAAGCCATCCTTCTAGAACAAATTTGGATTTACACGTGAGAACACTGTCTAACACATGCAGGCAAAAGCAAAAGGAAAAGACAAAACATGTTTTGGAAAAATCATCTAACTGGAGTAACTCACCATAAAAGTATGCAGGTGCAGTTATCTGAGCTGAAAAAGAAACAATAAACCACATTTAGTTATACCTCTCCTCATGGGACAGAAGACCGGAAAGTTTTGTCAAGTAGAACGTTCACCTTCTCACGACACCAGTTGACAGTAGCATCAGGACAGTGCAGAACACGGGCTGAACAGTAGACAAGTCAGCAGTTCAGAATCAGTTGGGCATATTTGTGCTGAACAGCATAAGCAAGTAGGGCAATTAGGACTAAGAGTAAACTCATTAGAAGACTTAGAGAGGGACAGGAGGTGACAGCATGAACACCCAAGATGAACTCTCAGGCTTCACCAGACAGCAGCTGACTCAAAGCAGGAGTATACTGACTCACCTACAGACAGACTGAACGTTTAAAAAGTCTCTCACTAATTTGAAATGTCAGGGAATCTTTTGATTGGTCTCCCAGATGGGCTCATCTTACGCACAAGATTCAGCATCCAATGGTAGCTAGTGACAACATCAATGCGGATTTTCTCAGGAAAAAAACATGACCATTACATGAATTCATACATTTATGCTAAAATATTTCATTTTCTAGTTTGTTACTTCAGAATCCTTTCTCATGATACACAGGATGAGGTGAACAATTCTCACATGAAGTTAGTAAGATTCCTGTCTTGTTCGACAGCTAGAACAAATATTGTTACTTAGTTAACATTGAAACATGCTCTCCGTCTTCAATACAATAGGACATTCAACATCACGTCAGCAACCTACTTAAAATTCAGGTCAGAGGGAACAGAATAAGCAAGTAAGTTTCCTCTACTGCTATAAAATGAAATCTTCAGGCCTAGTCAAGCTAAGAAAGTCTAAATACACATTAATATAATAATGTACATAAATCCTATTGTGTGCCTTACAATTGAATCAAATAAGCAAAGCAAATGATTTAATTGCAAGCATTATTCACACATTTTTTAACGTGCATTTATTTTCTGCACACATGTAACGTGCGTTAACAAAATCCATTTAAATCTGATTTATGTTCATCTAATACTGATACTATACTCCATTTCAACTGTTATTCCAAAGATAATACTTCCAAAATGTATTATTATCATTAATTCTTGAAATATAAATGCACAATACCTTCATGTTAAAACATGATATCAAATATGAATTAAGGCCACATTGTCCACCATATTTTAAACGTGCACATTTTACATTTTACATTTTCATGTTAATTTCTCTGTTAGATTTTTAAATGAAGGTTTCTAAGTCACCATATGTTAACCTCTATGTCACTAATGTATTAGTAAAATATGATCGCTATCTCTTGTACGTATCGATGCAAATCAGTTCAGCAATAACTGGTCATGGTGGTACAATGATGGTAAATTTGTGTAGCAAGCTTCTACTTTGCAGTGAGAACTCTGAGCTCAAATTGCAGCTAATACATATGTTCTTTTTACAATAGGCAGCATTCATGTTAGGTCCCACTAGCAGTGCAAGTCTTAAGAGTCCCACTCCAACTCTTCCAAAGTGAAGAGTATTCCAGTGCCCATAGCACTATGAGGCAGAACAAGTTCCCCTGGGCCCTTAAGCCCTGCAATCAGTCTTGCCCGTTCTTGCTTTTGTTGTTGTACCGGAGTATCTTGGAGTTTTCCACACTCAGACCTCATCGAGGTCTGAAGTGGTTGCTGGCAGGGAGCAGTACTCTTAGCTTTTGAGGGGCAGTAGATGGACATGTACTGCTCTTCCTGCAAAGTTGTGGTAAGTTCCTTTGATCCCTCTTGCAGTTAAGGTACAAATGTTCAGATTACCATGCTTCAGTAGGGGAGCACACACACTTGCAGGTCACCATGGCGGCCTTTCCTTTTGGCACCAGCAAAACCAGGTCCCGATCCCTGCTCTTCACAGTGCCACCCCCCTCTTACTTATAGGGGTGTTGACTTCAATTCACAAATGGGCTGCGTCCCGATCGGTACAATAGTAATTCTTTATACATAATGGCACCCTTTGGCACATATGGTCACTAACTTAGCTGATCGGCACAAAGGTATTTCATTCTTCAAGGCGGTGCCCGCTCGCATACAGGGTTACTGAGTTTAGTCTACACATGGGCTACAAACTGTTTGCCATGTCAGTAATGTACTCTTCATGGTGGCCCTGTCTAGCATAATGAGTCGGAAAATGTATTCCACACATGAGCTACGGCCTGATCCGCACATCAGTAATGCTCTTTTCAAGGAGGTCCCTCTGGCTTACGGGGTAGTCAACTTTTACCTGCGCACATAGAAAGAGGAATATGTGTCTCAGGACTGTTCTTGGGCAGGGAGGTGTCCCTTCCTGCCCAAAAACAACCACAAGCACCCTTGCATCATGGTGCAAGGGTGCCTGCAATGGAGTTAGGCTGCCAAAAGGGTGTCAGTGCAAGGGAAAAGGTAGGAATGTGCTGTATTGCCTCAAATATGGCACAATCCTACCCTTTACCTGTCACACAGTTCCTGGCAGCAAGGCAACTTTCTGCGCTGCACTGCAATACAGTCTCATAAATAGGCCCCAAAGGATTTAAGAGATCCTAGAAAGAAAGTACTGCAGTGATGTTTTGAGTTTGCCAATCTGGGAATGCCACTAAAAATATTCTGGGGAGATAGGATTGGGGGTAGGAGTTCTCCAAAACAGACTTACACAAGCACATTTTTCTGCACAACTGCATACTGCTATCACCAGCACAAAACATCTAATACCCTACGTTGCACCAGTGTTTGTGAATTGTGCAGCAGTGCAATTTTGCACCATAATTTCCAGCTTTCAACAAGAACATAAATGTCATTTTGTTTTTGGAACGTCCATTGTTGCATGGGTTATTTTGTGCAAATCATGGTGCAAGATTATTCATCACTGATGCAATCTATGTAATGTGGTCTGTCATCAGCACTGTCTATGCAGTTTCCAACTGCCCACCCTTAGGTGTGCTTAGCCTGCCCTCACTCATGTTCTGCTGTGGTGAGTCTGATATGGTTTTCTGTCAGCCTCTGTCTGAGGCAGTGAGTTGTTCCCTGCATTCACAACTTATCCCACTCTCACAAAAAAACTAGACCTATATACTGCATCCCAAATGACGATGCATCTCCAGGTGTATTTGCTTCCTAGATGAATCCAAACACACGTGTACAGTGCTTGTAAGGTGGAGGGTTCTTCAACAGATACTCTGTAGGAACTGAAGCTGTGCTTGAATAGTGTTTATATGTGTCTTCCTCTAATGTAGATTACTGATTGGGGCACACGCCTGGAGAGACCCCAAAAGCATGTTCAGGTGTGGATGGAAGTATGTAGCAGCTTAGTACAATGACTGATGGCATGATGCCTCAGCAAAGAGGGGTTAAATAGATTGCTGAAGACCTGTATGAGAAAACTAAATTAAACTCATTTCAATGAGAAACACAGACAGAGAGGGAGGGAGAGAGACACACAAAAAAGGGAGGCAGCAAGAGACAAACATGATAATGAAATAGATGGAGCAGGAGGTAAAGAAAGTGTGTTTCCGTACAATAAAAAAACAGGCTATGGGTGTTACCCACAGAACTTCCTATTATCGATCTGGTGTTAACCAAGACCTTTGACTTAACAAAATTGATATATCTAATAGATTTACTAATAGGGCTTTCAGCCAGCCCTGTTCATCCATTATTAGGTCAATCATTAGAAAAGACCTTTTGATTTTACTAACTCTATGTTTAAATTATATTCTTCTATATTATAGTTTCAGGTCCTCTATGCTTGCCGCACCAATAGTATGGTCCATAAGTACAAATGGTTTTAGTGTTCGTAAACCCACTGGTTCTGAAAATCAGAGGGTTTGCCAATGCTAAAACCCCCTTTACTTATGTACTAAGCACATTAAGGCCCTAATTCTAACCTTGGCGGACAGCGGAGGCCGTCCGCCAAGGTACCGCCGTCAGAACACCGCACCGCGGTCGAAAGACCGCTGCGGTGATTCTGACATTTGCCCTGGGCTGGCGGGCGGCCGCCAAAAGGCCGCCCGCCAGCCCAGGGCAAATCAACCTTCCCACTAGGATGCCGGCTCAGAATTGACACTGAAATACTTTGTGGGGCCCATGCCAATGCCGTGCCCATTGGCATGGGCACGGCAGGGGCCCCCAGGGGCCCCGCGGCACCCCCTACCGCCATCCTGTTCCGATGGCGGTAGGGGGTGTCAGAATCCCCCATGGCGGCGCAGCAAGCTGCGCCGCCATGGGGGATTCTAAGGGCAGCGGTAAACCGGCGGGAGACCGCCGGTTTACCCTTTCTGGCCGCGGCTGAACCGCCGCGGTCAGAATGCCCTGCGGGGCACTGCCGGCCTGTCGGCGGTGCTCCCGCCGACCCTGGCCCCGGCGGTCTTAGACCGCCGGGGTCAGAATGACCCCCTAAGTGACTTGGAAAAATATTTTTCTGTATTGCTAAATGTGTTTAACAAAGGATATTTATTCGTTCGCTTACAAATACCGAATCAATATCACATGTATCAACGTTTTGCAACTGTAAACTAGTCACAAAACATTGATTTTTTATAGACCCCTAAGTTGTGGTGGTAACCTGTTTTCAAAATGAAAGGCTCCCCTTGGGACCTCTTTCTCTTTGTGAATCTACAAAAAAATTTAAGTTATTTAAGAGGAGGCAGTGGTCTATGGAACCGCAAACAAATAAAGAAAAAAAAACCTTTTCTTTTTAAAGCCAGTCCTGTTTCCTTTAAGGGAAATGGGCTGCATTTAAAAAATGTTTGCTTTCTTAAAAAGCAAATACAGGCTTGGTGGTTGCTGATACCAGTAAGCCACCATCCCTGTGATGGCTGTAAATTATAGTGGGTCGCGATTTGCAACCTGCTTCATTACTACTCATGAGGTAGGTCGAATTGTGACCCACTACAGTTTGTACTTTGTGAACTGACCTATTAGTAGGTAGGTTGACTCTGCAAATACCGCACTGGGTGCAAAAATACAGGTTGCAAATTGTGACCAGAATTTTATGACCAGTGCTCTCTACATCTCTTTTGGGACATGGGCAGGACCTCAAGAATTGTTGAGGTCTCGAGAATGGATGTAGTGGCATCACACATTAACAAATTGACAAATTGACAGAATGCGAAGTATTTTACTAGAGCCATTTTCAATGCCATATTTGACAAAAAGGGAGGTGCATTGCATAAAATACCATGTCGGGCACTGTTAATCAAGGCCTTAGAGCCTTCAGTTGCTAGCCACCCCCTTTACAAGTAGGAGCTCTATGTTTAAATTGTAGACAATGCATACTCTTGTTATGAGGATGAGGACACTTTAAGGGCATATTATATCAATGAAAAAAAACTAAAAATGTATTGTTTGATTAATTTAATCATTACAGGAATAAATAGATTTTGCTGCAGTTGTAAAAGCCAAGAATGTGCATACTAAAAGGTTTTTTAGACACCAATTATAACCAAATATTGTGCAAGAATGCAGATCAAAAGTGACCATATGAAAATAGCATGCCAGGCTGATTTGGTGCACCAGTTATAACCAAATATAAAACATATTACGCAAATATCTAGAGCAAAAGTGTGAGTAGGAAAGTAGCATATGAGACTCCTAGTTGCATTATAAAATTAGGGGGCCTGATTTAGATCTCAGCGGAGGGGTTACTCTGTCACAACAGTGATGGAAATACAAATACCATAGAAAACAATGGTATTTAGATTTCGGCGGATGGGATATCCATCACTATTGCGACAGACTAACCCCTCCACCCAGATCTCAATCAGGCACCTAACTCATATATTCTATCAATTTTTAGCAAATGGAGAGGAATTCATGACCCAAAAAGATTGATTGGAGCGTGTTGAAAATTACCCTTTCTGCAGGGTTATCCCCAAACTTTTTGCCTTTCTCCTTCTTTTTTTCAACCTTCTTTTTTTCAACCCTCTTTTTGTCGGTTTTAGGACTCTGGGCATTTTACCACTGCTAATCAGTGCTAAAGTGCATGCGCTCTCTCCCCTAAAATGTGGTGTATAATAGACTTACACCTGTTTAGCTTATTTGATTTACATATAAGTCCCTTATAAAGTGGTATTTCATATACACAGGACCTGTAAATTAAATGCTATTAGTGGGCCTGAAGCACTGATTGTGCCACCCACAGAAGTAGCCTGTCAAACTTATTTCAAGCCTACCACTGCAGCACATGCGGGCACAGTTTACTGCCACATCGACTCGGCAAGTCAAACTACTTGCCAAGGTCTAAACTCCCTTTTTACTACACGCACATTCCCCCTAAGGTAGGCCCTAGATAGCCCTATGGGCAGGGTGCTATATGTGTAAAAGTTTGGACATATTTTTATGTGTTACATGTCGTAGTAGTGACAAACAGTCTACTTCATTTTTCACTATAGAGAATGCTGCTCCTCTCATAGATTTGCCTTGGGAATTGCCTTATAAATGTCTAAGAGGTAATTTCTGATCTGTAAGGAGTAGTGTGGTAATGCTTGCTATGTTCCAAATGATAGAGAGAAATCATACTTACTGGTGTAGGTGGCTTTTACATTACTATTTTAGAAATGCCTCTTTTAGAAAGTGAGCATTTCTCTGTGCTTAAAACTATAGTGCTTTGTAGCCCAACTCCAATCCATGTCTGGGGCAGTGGCAGCTCCACTTGGTGCATATATTCCAGACAGCCATCACAGAGGAGGGGCTGGGTATGACAGAAGAGTCGTATGCATACTGATAGCCACCATGGGCTGGGGAGAGGGAGGGTCGGTCACACCTTACGTGTTAATACGCTATTTCCTGCCCTCACACAATGGGCTGATTACCCCCTACTGATGTATGGAGACAGGGCTGAGTTGAAAGGGTGCTGTGCTTCACTTGAAAGGGCTCTTTTGAAGTTACCTCTTTAACAAAGGCACTTTTTGAGTATAAGTACATTATGTGTACAGTATAAGTACAGGGGCTCTAGCCCCATGACCTCTAGAGTACGTTTGGAACTGGGACTGAACATCTGCCAGAAGGACTGTTAGACTGCACAAAGACCCCATCTGAACTGCTCGTCTATAGTTGCCCTGCTACCTGCTGCTGCTGGGTAGCATAAAGAACTCCCTTGATTGCTTTCATGCTTGTTGCCCTGCTGCCAGCTGTTCCCTGGCCACATTGGCACGACTGGACTGTCAGGAGTAACAGTCACTAGGTGCCCTATTGTGCTGACCTTCCTGCCCACTGCTGCCTGCCTTGTGCACCCTTCAGTGTTCTCCCAGGGGCCAGCATTGGAATACAGTTGTGCTTTGGCTGCCCCAAGCCCTGCAACTATAGCGTCTGGGAAAGTCCTATATTTAGCACTTGTGCCAGAAAGTAGCGCAGGAAGAGAGCTTCATCTTGTTATCACCCTACTTTGTTGTGCTACTAGTGCCTGGTATAGTGCTTTACATCCTCCTCATGTCCTCTGCTCTAAGTCCAGCAGGTGTCAAGCACTTATCACAGAACGGACTACTTCACCTTGGGTTGCATGTGGCGTACACTGTTGATTACCCCTGAGATCAATGCACTGTCTGGCTGGTAGAAGGGCATGTTGGGCACTCCAGGCTCCCAGAAAGCAGTGGCTGAGCTTTGGCATCGGAGGTAGGCTCACACCGGCTCCCACTTTACAGTTCTACTGGGCGTGGGCTTTGCTCCCCTGCACAAGGCACCTACAATCCACATTAAGATTTCACCGGGACCATCCTGTTTTGAGGGCTGGTACCTATGGCAAGCCCTGGAAGTCCTGACATGGTCAGGAGAGACGCAACTGCCCTCTGTGAGCTGCTGGGAGGCAGGGCCACAGTCTCTGTAGTAGAGGTGCACACTGATGCCTCTTTCCCAGCAACACCAGCCGTCTTGGCACCCTGGGGAAGTGTGTGGTCCCAGAAAGGCTCAGGGCCTGTTCAACCTGCGGCAAGTATTGTCTCTACCTCAGGGAAACCTTATCTGTGGATCATTGCTGTTGTGTGAGGTAAAACCTTAGCGGAGGTCCCCAGTGGCCTCAGGTGCCTTTCACCAGAGAAATACTGTATTATTTCTTATAGGAGCGCAGGTACATGGTTTTTATGGGGATTCATATACTTGGTCTGTGCTGCCCATGTCCAGTTGCACCACAACCTACGATCTCACAGTGATTGGTGTTTCCTGTGTTGTCTCTAATCACATTGTCTTCTTTACCTTACTGTGGCTATTTATGTACCTATGCCTATTACCTGAGCTAACTCAGGATCAAAGGACCGGCTGATCTTATATAGCCATTTTCATTTGGTGTTATCAGAGTATTGTGTCACAGTACAGAAATTGCAGGTTGTGCACATTATGATATTATGGATGATTATTGTACTGGTCAGGATAGCAAGAGCTGTATCAAGGGATTGCATAATATGCACAGTAATGTTTTCTTTCATGATGTGTGGCAACCTAACAATAGTTTCTTTGTTTCACTCATCGTGATGTTTGTGACAATTGCCAAATCGGCCAAGTAATCACAGATTCATGTTTAATGATCTATGATTTATGTATAATCTACTTTATATTTTTATATTTAATATTAAGTGGAATGTGTTGCTCAAACGCTTTGCACATGACCTCTGGGGATGAGCCTGACTGCTCTGTGCCAAGATAACAAGGGTCGAGCACAGGTTATCTTTGGTGTGTGACTTACTTGCCCTGACTAGAGTGGTGGTTTCTACCTGGCGGAGATGAATACCTTAGCCAACCAGAAAACCTATTTCTAACAGAGCAATAAAGAGTTACTTACTCATCTTACTTCTAAGGCAACCTTCAATGTTGGCACATGTAGCATCCTCTCTAGCCCGAGAGCATGTAAAGAACACACCACACACAGAGCTCTTGATTAGGTGTCTTTATTACTCCACATACAATCACACACTAAAACACTGATTATGTCACAGCTGATAATGACCAAACCTTAACACCTCCCAGCAGCGCTGTCAGCTACATACCACCCACGAGATGTCACCATGCTGCGATCCTTCTTGCATTTGGCCAGTTTATTGCTCATGGTGCATTTATAATTTTCCTACAGTCAGTGCCCAGTTCAGAGAGTTGACGAAATGAGTGGCCTGTTGAATGTGATCAGAGTTAAAAAAAAAATTAAACATGCAATTATGAATGCCACTGAGCTGGCCTATTTCGACCCCAAGCTACATACAGAGATTACCCTGGATGTGAGCCCAGTGGGCCTGGAGCAATCCTTGCTCAACATAATGGTCATACAAATGCTCAGAGACATATTGTGGCCTATGTGAGACAAAGCCTATCTGACACAGAAAGTGCCTATTCTCAGCCAGAGAAGGAGAGTCAGTCTATTGTCTGGGACTGCAAACATTTTCATGTGTTGCTATATTGTAGACCACCAAGCACTGCTAACTATCTCAAGGCGTCTCACTTCAGATGTGCTGCCTCTTTTTTCTTTCAGTGCATCCAGCAGCGTTCTTGTTACATTGTTTCCCTGCTCGCCTCAGATGACACACTGCACGGATGCCGGCTTCTTCCGGGCTAGTGGAGAAGAAGGAGCAGGCTTGGGGCTCCGGCGGCACTGAAGAATCCAAAACGGTGAGAGCAGGTACACAGGGCAGAGCTGAGCCCATGAAAAAGAAGGTGAAGGTAGTGGTAAACGCAAACCCTGCTGTTGCGCCACTCGCAAAGTATTTAAAGAAAAAGCCACAATGAGATCTTTCTTATTTACCTAATGCAGAGCAACATGAGGGGGGGGGCAACAAGGGGAGGTTGCAGGTAGCATTGCAACTTCAAAGTCAAATATAAGCATGATGAAGAATGTGGATGAAAGTGAGGGCTGTGGAACATATAAGGAGATCCCCCAAATGGCAAGAGATTGCCTCACCCTTAAACTCTTCTGTGGTGGCACTAAATATTGAACTGGATGGGTATGGGGGTTTGGAGGCACATAAGGACTCAGTTTTTAAAGGAGCTCTGACCCAGGCCCTGTATGGGGCTCATGAAGTGATCCAAGTAAGAGTAACAGGGAAGCCTCATAGGAGTGAACAAATTATGGCTAGGGAGAAGTTGACCCCTAAATTAGGTCCAGACAAAGATCTGGGGTATACATCTTTCTCCTTGTTGGATCAATCTAGCTGGACAAGTGACAAAGACTTTGACCCTGACGAGGGGAAGAGTCGGACTTGGAAAACATCTTGGTTGGAAGCTGGCTCTGAGACGAAAACTCTTGGTGAAGGTAAAATCTCTGAATGGTGGAACGGGCCAGATCAACCCAAAAGCTTTAAAGCTGCCATTGTCAGGAAGAAGAAAAAAAGAGAAGCCCTCACCCATGCTCACCTAGCCATCAACAAACATCTATGGCACCTAAGGATTTGCACTGGGACTACTCCTCCACCCCTGGCTATAGTGGTTCAAACACTCCAACAGGCTCAATAACAGATGCATTGTTAATCTCTTTGGAAACAATCATGGAGCATCAGTAGGATACAAAGGCAAAAAGCCACAGAATGCAGTTAGCCTGCCATAAAATGCAGGGGGGCATTCACCAGGAGGCAAAAACATGCTCCAAATTTGCAGTGCATATGTGTGAAGCTGGGCCTCGGATCTGTAAATTGGAGAATGATGCTGCCACACAAGGAGAGACTGGTGACCTTCTGAAAGCTCAGATGGATGATATCCAGTGAAAACTCACATACCTCAACGATAGACTTAGATGAAATAACCTTCAAGTGTTGGGCATTCGGGAGAGGGTGGAAGGCGCAGACCCTTACACAAAGATTTCCCTTTAACGTAAAAAACAATTTGAAAGCAGAGGGAGCAAAGCCTAGGGCAATATTAATTTGTCTGTATAATTTCCAGGCAAGACAGGCTTTGTATGACTTTGCCCACCCAGACTGTAAACGCACTGCCAAAGGGTGTGATTTTTTTGTTAGGTAGGATTTCTGTCAAGCAACTGTGGAGGAAAGATATAGACTTCACCAACTAATCTCGCCATTTCAGAAGAAGGGTACTCAGGTATTTTTGATGAACCCAGCTAAGCTGAAAGTGGTTGTTACTGACACGGCCTACTATTTTTTCTCTGAGGTGAAGGCAAAGGAGTTACTGGACTCACTTTGATAGCAGACAGTCTTGGCGGATGATGGGTTATGTGTATTTTTTTATTTGACATTTCTCATTTGACTACATTCACTCTGTTGTTAGTATGTGGTACTTTATGAAGATGAGGGTTTTGTTTGACGTGAGGTACACTGTCTTGATATCAAATATTTAAGAAAGAAAGGTATGGGGTATGGTGACTGGGGGAGGGAGGTGAGCATGACTCCATAGTGGAATGGACCTGATGGGTCCTGTGTCCTCTACGAGGTGGTGATGGTGGTACTGGGGCAGAGGGTTGGGAGGGGGGGCTGCTGATAGGGAGAGGTTGAAGGGTAAGGAGGGAGCATCTTAGTAAGGCAGCAGCAGTCAAATATCAGATGTTTAGTGCTGAACGCAATGAATATGGGGAAACCACTGGAAAAGTCTTAGCAAGGAAAATAAGGCAAAGAGTGGTAGATAGGGATATAGCAGCTTGTAAGGATTCTCATGGACGTAAGCTGGAACAACCAAAGGAGATCTTGAAAGTTTCTAGAGAATTCTATGAGGAACTATACTCTGATGATTTAGAACAAGCAGATGGTGACTTCAGGGAAGCAGCAGAATTTTTGGAAGGGTTAAAATCATGTAGGCTTAGTTGAAAGGGGCAAAACCTACTGGAAACTCCAATCTCATTGGATATATAGATATATGTATATATATATAAAAAGAAAAACTCCTGCCGTTCTTCCTGGGCTCGCCTAGCGAGGATGGTGCTCCATAATGGGCGCAGGACCCATTTCAATATTACACCACATAACGTTCAGACGTTGGCACTCCAAGCAACTGAGATGTTTATTTAGACCACATAAAAATCCTTGTCAAAATTTAAATATTTCAAATTTCATATCCAGAAACAGGGCAACGTGTTTCAACCATCACGGTCTTCTTCATTGGCCCAGAAAGAAAAAAATATCAAACTTCACTATGGCCCCTCCTACTTTAAGTATACAATCCTTTGTTAGTCATAAACATAAAAGAAATTTCAAAGAAATACTCTCTAATTTGTTTTTTTTTCTTCTCCCTTTCTTCTTTCACCTTCTTTCCTTCTCTTCCTCTTTTCCTTATACTGTGAATACATAATAACTTTACAAAATTACCACTAAACCAATATTTTATTGATCTAAACACTACTTTCACATCATTTCAATTCAAATTCCAAATTGAAAATAAATATCATAGCAATACAAATTGTTTGTAGGATGGCCACATTTACAACAAAACAATCATAGTCAAATCAAATGAAGCCCTAGACGACTATTAATACCCATTGTCCACCATCTCTCATTGTATAGAAAAGCATTGATTAACCAATATGAAGAAAAAGTTCCTCGTCCTTATTTGAACCACAGGGATGATGACTATTAAGACAAATGATTTACTCAGATTCCAACTTTCTCAGTTTCCTTTCTCTGTCGCCACCCCTCGGGGTACCTAGCACCCTGTCTATTCCAAAAAATGTCATTTTATTGATCATTACTGTATGTACCAAATTGCAGTGGCGAGCCACCGGTTATGTTACATCATTATTAATAATTGCTCGCCAATGTTCCAAGATCCGTTTTTTAATGGGAAAGATAGTGCTACCCACATATTGTAGCCCAAATGGACATACTATCACGTAAATTGCAAAGTCTGAATTGCAACTAGGGAATTTTTTAATTCTCTCTTTTTCCCCTGTTGGTAATACATAATCTTTGCGGTTCATACTATATCTACAGGCCTTACATTTCGCACATTTAAAGAAACCTTGTTGTTTGTCTAAAAATGTTTCCCTCCTCTTCAATGAGTAACTATGTACAAGCATATCCCGTAAGGAACTGCTTTTTCTGTAAGTTATTCTTGGATGTGGACTCACTAATTGTCCAATCACCTTATCTGCCTTTATCAGATGCAAATATTCTTGTCAGTCACCTTCTCTTTTGGAACTAATAAATCAACTCTCTGAACTCCCGCTACCTTACGACACACATCCTTGATAACTCTATTAGGATATCCTCTAGATTTAAATCTGTGAACCATTGTTTCTTCCTTCCTTTTCAAAACTATGTAATGTACTACAGTTCCTTTTCGCTCTAAGTAGTTCCCCATAGGGTATACTCCATTTCACACTAGGCGGGTGGTGAATATAAGCATGTAAAATACTGTTTCCTGACGTCCTTTTCCTGAACAATCTAGTATGAAGGGTACCTGCTTCAACCCTGACCTCAACATCTAAAAATTCCATTACCTGTTTATGTGTTTTGAATGTGAATTTGAGATTCAAATCATTCCTTGGTAACCAATTCAGAAAGTCACATAACAATGAATCACGACCATCCCAAATTGCAAATATATCATCGATATATCTTGTCCAAAAAATAATATGGTTAGACCATTCTTCATTCTTATCCACCATCACATACTGTGTTTCCCACCACCCCATAAAAAGGCAGGCATAACTCGGAGCAAAGCAACTTCCCATCACAGTCCCAGTTTTTTTCTGTACCATTGATCTTCATACAGGAAAAAATTGTTTTCCAAACAAAATCTTAACATTTTCAAAAGCAATTCAGAATGCTCAAACTGTCTAATAGGTTTGTCCCTAAAACAATGCTTACAAGCCCCAATGCCCAAATCATGTGGGATACAGGTATACAAAGAAACAATATCTATAGTTACCATAATATATTGAGATTTCCAAGGAATATGTTGTATTTTTGTTATAAAATCCATAGGCCCGTATTTATACTCCGTTTGCGCCGAATTAGCGTCGTTTTTTTCGACGCAAATTCGGCGCAAAACTAACGCCATATTTATACTTTGGCGTTAGATGCGTCTAGCGCCAAAGTATGGGCAAATAGCGTAATTTTTTTGCGTGAACGCCTTCCTTGCGTTAATGAGATGCAAGGAAGGCGTTCCCGTCTAAAAAAATGACGGCGACGCAAATGCGTCGTATTTATACTCCCGGGCAAAAATCACGCCCGGGAGTGGTCGGGTCAAAAAACCCCGCATTTGCGCCACTTTTTAACGCCTGGGTCAGGGTAGGCGTTAAGGGGCCTGTGGGCTCAAAATGAGCCCACAGGTGCCCTCCCATGCCCCCAGGGACCCCCCCTGCCACCCTTGCCCACCCCAGGAGGACACCCAAGGATGGAGGGACCCATCCCAGGGACATTCAGGTAAGTTCAGGTAAGTATAATTTTTTATTTTTTTACATTTTTTTTGGTGGCATAGGGGGGCCTTATTTGTGCCCCCCTACATGCCACTATGCCCAATGACCATGCCCAGGGGACATAAGTCCCCTGGGCATGGCCATTGGGCAAGGGGGCATGACTCCTGTCTTTACTAAGACAGGAGTCATTTAAATGGCGTCTGGGCGTCGAAAAAAATGGCGCAAATCGGGTTGAGGCGATTTTTTTGCCTCAACCTGACTTGCCCCATTTTAAGACGCCCTAACGCCATTTTCCCCCTAAGCCGGCGCTGCCTGGTCTACGTGGTTTTTTTCCACGCACACCAGGCAGCGCCAGTCTGCTAGCGCCGGCTAACGCCATTCCATAAATACGGCGCCCGCATGGCGCTTCAGAATGGCGTTAGACGGCGCTAAATTTTTTGACGCTAAACTGCGTTAGCGCAGTTTAGCGTCAAAAAGTATAAATATGGGCCATAGTATCTCTACAATATGAGGCCAAACTAAATACATAAGGACATAAAAAATGATCTAGGTATATCGAGGAATTCTCCAAAAGACTACCTTTTGCTGATACTATGGGTCGTCCTGGGGGGCTACAGTTATTTTTATGTATTGTAGGTAACATATAGAAACAAGGTGCTACGGGTTTCTTAACCAGCAAAAATTAAAACTCATCATCTGAAATCAAACCTCTGTGTAAACTTTCATAGAGCAAATCATGGAACCTAGATATTGATGCTCGGTATGCCGTCACCGTCGATGCTTTATAACAATTAGAATACACCAATTGTCTCCTTGCTTCCTTTTGATATTTTTGCAAATCCCATAAAACCACATTGCCCCCCTTATCAGCTGGTTTGATCACAAAGGAAGTTGCCTTACTCAAAGAGACTATTGCTGCTCTTTGGCCTGGTGTAAGATTCTGTGCAAGCACATCATGAGCATTCTTCCATAGTCTGACTAAGTAAAAAATCACAGCTTCATGAAAGGCATCAATGTTATCATGTGGGTAGTAGGATTAAATTTACTCCCACTAATATTTCCTGTTTCCAAACCCAACTCTTGCAATAACTCCATTTCCGTATCCTATGTCCTTTCCCCTACTTCCAATTCTCACAAAATAGCTAGACCCTCAATGTCACTAAAGGTCAATTCTGAGGATTTATCTATGTCATCAACCTTCAGGTTTACATTCTGTCCTTCCACATGATCTTTCTGTTGTGCAAAATGTTTCATTAACTTCAATTTCCTAACAAATTGAAAGATATCAATACTTGTCTCAGTGTAATTGAAATTGGCTGTCGGACAGAAAGATGGGCCTAATTCAAGAACTGTTCGTTCATCCTGAGATAAGGAATGGGGCGAGGTATTGACTATCGTGAGTTTGTTTTTTTCAGTTATCTCTTTCTCCTCTTCTGCCGTATGTTTCTGCTATCCAATTGTTCGCTTTCTTGCTGCCGTTCCGCCTCTCCTAATCTTTTTATTTCTCCGCTTTCTCCCCTGCCTCTTGCGGGCTTCCTTTGTAGTCTCTGATTCATTTGTAAATAACGACATTCTTCCATGGTTGTGAAAGGTTGCCCTACCACTGTGCTAGAACCTGGTAAATCTTCAATATCAGATATATTCTCCACACTGGATTCCTACGAAGACAACTCCTGTCGTCTCAAAGCTTCACCTTGATGAAAATCCTTCCTTGCTTGATCATACCTTCTGCCAAAGGTGAGAATACGGTCCATTGCATAATCATTTTTGTCACGTATGAATTTTCTCCTCTTCCTCAATATAATTTCTTCCTCATATTTCTTGAGTCTTTCCTCCATTTCCTTGTAAAATTTCTTAATCTCATCTGTGCCTCGTGCTTCTCCAAGGTTGCCCTCAAATTTCCAATTTCTAGACGCACAGCCACTCTAGTTTTTTTTTCAAGAACTACGGAATGATATGCTATGAACCTTCTTAACGGCTCAGTAAGGTCAGGTTCTACCATCTTGGGAAGCACCCAGCATAGTAGTTTTTGAAAAAAAGAGTGAGCCTCCATCTTCTCCTGGGTCGTACAGACCAATATTATTGTTGAACTGTGATGGGAAAATATATGCCAAGATCCTAGGAAGCAGGCTGGCAAAAGTCATCTCTCCTTTAGTATGCAAAAGACAGCATGGATTTATTCCGGACAGAGGGATGGTCAACCATATCAGAAGAGTTATTTCCCTGTTCAATCTTGCTGAAGTACGTAAAACATCACTTGGCTCGATTTTACTAGATGCCCAGAAGGCATTTGATTGTGTCTGTTGTGTTTTTTTATGGGAGATTTTGAAACGGAAGGTGATGGGGAAAGGTTTTTTAACAGCTATTACAGCTATGTACAAGGCCCCCAAAGCCCGAGTACATCTAGCAGGTTTAGAATCAGACTTAGGGGGTCATTACAACCCTGGCGGATGGTGTTAAAGTGGCGGTAAGACCGCCAACAGTCCGGCTGAAAATATTTTGGAACTACGACCGTGGCGGAAACCGCCAACTAAGACAGCCACTTTAACACTCCGACTGCCACGGCGGTACAAACAAACAGCTCGGCGGTCACCGTCAACAGACAGGCGGAGGACAATGTACCGCCCACACTATTATGACAGGCCAATCCACCACCTTTTCTGGGGCGGATACACCGCGGATAAAAACACAGCGGAAACAGGAATTTCGAAGGGAAAACACTCACCTCCACACACTCCACAAGGAAGGAGGACACCATGGACCCGGAACTCCAAATTCTCCCTGCGATAGTCTTCCTGCTCCTGTACCAGGAGCACCAACGCCGGCGGCGAAGACCACGGTGAGTACTGCACCTACGACACAGGGGAGGCAAAAAACAGTGACACACACACGCAACACCGCCACCCCCACCCTCACCCACTACAACACACACACTAATACATATTTATACATTATAGTTACACCCCCCAACCCCCCCAGAAGAATGCAAAGACAAAAGGAAATGAGTGTAACCATTGTAATATATCAAAATTCAGTAAGCAAAAATATACAAATATACACTATTAACAAAATATAGACCAAGATTATTAGTCCAGGTATTGCACCATTCATAGTCCGTGGACCACTGGGCCCAAAATGCATGGGCGAGGCCCACATACGATACCAGATCAAAACAGAGAGAACACATGTAGGGATAGAAATACAACAGGCACCTCAGGGGGAAGGGAAGGGGGGGCACCTCAGCCAGATGAGTGCACGACGCCAG
Organism: Pleurodeles waltl; assembly: GCF_031143425.1. Classification (NCBI taxonomy): domain Eukaryota; kingdom Metazoa; phylum Chordata; class Amphibia; order Caudata; family Salamandridae; genus Pleurodeles; species Pleurodeles waltl. Next base: position 561,704,065 of record NC_090444.1, read on the forward strand.
ATCCACGAGGGGCCTCCATGCCCATTGATGTATCCTGGGGAGTGCAAAGCCACAGTCTCTCAAGTCTCTACAGTGGGTTCTTTGTCCACTGATCAATCCTGGGGAGTGCAAAGCCACAATCTCTCAAGTCTCTACAGTGGGTGGTTTGCCCACTGATCAATCCTGGGGAGTGCAAAGCCACAGTCTCTCAAGTCTCTACAGTGGGTGGGTTGCCCACTGATCAATCCTGGGGAGTGCAAAGCCACAGTCTCTCAAGTCTCTACAGTGGGTGGTTTGCCCACTGATCAATCCTGGGGAGTGCAAAGCCACAGTCTCTCAAGTCTCTACAGTGGGTGGTTTGCCCACTGATCAATCCTGGGGAGTGCAAAGCCACAGTCTCTCAAGTCTCTACAGTGGGTGGTTTGCCGACTGATCAATCCTGGGGAGTGCAAAGCCACAGTCTCTCAAGTGGATAACATTCTCCACTGGTTTCTGGAGGGGGCTTTGTGCCCAGAGTGCTTCATCCTGCCAAGGACTGAGGTAGTGGATGTCTTTCTCCACTGGTTCTGGAGGGGGCTTTGTGCCCAGAGTGCTACATCCTGCCAAGGACTGAGGTAGTGGATGTATTTCTCCACTGGTGCTGGAGGCGGCTTTGTGCCCAGAGTGCTTCATCCTGCCAAGGACTGAGGTAGTGGATGTGATACTCCACTGGTTCTGGAGGGGGACTGGTGCCCAGAGTGCATCACTCACCCCGTGACGGTCCCTGTTGCGTCAGTGCCCCTGCCGGTCATGGGCTAGCGGTGCTTGAGTTGGCGGTCCTTGCCCTGTTCAGCGGTGCTTTCCCTTTTCAGCGGTGCTTGAGTTGGCAGTCCTTGCCCTGTTCAGCGGTGCTTCCCCTGTGCAGCGGTGCTTGAGTTGGCAGTCCTTGCCCTGTTCAGCGGTGCTTGCCCTGTTCAGTGGTGCTTGAGTTGGCGGTCCTTGCCCTGTTCAGCGGTGCTTGCCCGGTGCAGCGGTGCTTGAGTTGACGGTCCTTGCCCTGTTCAGCGGTGCTTGAGTTGGCGGTCCTTGCCCTGTTCAGCGGTGCTTGGCCTGTGCAGCGGTGCTTGAGTTGGCGGTCTTTGCCCTGTTCAGCGGTGCTTGCCCTGTTCAGCGGTGCTTGAGTTGGCGGTCCTTGCCCTGTTCAGCGGTGCTTGCCCTGTTCAGCGGTGCTTGAGTTGGCAGTCCTTGCCCTGTTCAGCTGTTCTTGCCCTGTGCAGCGGTGCTTGAGTTGGCGGTCTTTCATTGCCCAGCTGGGCTGGGGCTGGCGGTCCTTCATTGGTCAGCTGGGCTGTGGATGGCGGGGCTCTCCTGGGCAGGTGGGCTGTGGCTGGCGGGGCCCTCCTGGGCATCTGGGGTGTGGCTGGCGGGCCCTCCTGGGCAGCTGGGCTGTGGCTGGAAGGGCCCTCCTGGGCATCTGGGCTGTGGCTGGCGGGGCCCTCCTGGGCAGCTGGGCTGTGGCTGGTGGGGCCCTCCTGGGCATCTGGGCTGTGGCTGGCGGGGCACTCCTGGGCAGCTGGGCTGTGGCTGGCGAGGCCCTCCTGGGCAGCTGGGCTGTGGCTGGCGGGGCCTTCCTGGGCAGCGACGATGGGGCTGGCGGTGGCCTCCTGGGCAGCGATGATGGGGCTGGCGGGGCCCTCCTGGGCAGCGGGGATGATGGCGGGCTTCTCCGCTGTGCTGCTCCTGCCAGACTTGCCGGGTTTCTTGTGGCCCTTCCCCACCTTGGGAGAAGTCACAGCTGAGTCCACACTCCCACCGGGACCCCTGGGAGTGGCTTGGGTGGCTGGAGTCTTCCCCCTCTCCCGCCAGGCACTGGGCAACTTCTGGTGCTTCACAGGGGGGGGGGGACTGGCTGTGCTGTGGCTCCGTGACACACTGGCTGTCCTGGTGGCCGGTGCACTCCACATACCTGTGACAACAGGCACCACTGGTCCCGGAGATTTTGTGGCTGAGGTGCTAGTTCCGGACCTATGAGTTTGACGGGGGTGGGAAATAGGTTAAGGGTGGACAGGAAAAGTTGTTTGGACACACTGGGACGGGTAGCTGGAGGGGGTTTGGGAGTGGAGGAATAGGTGGTGGTTGTAGGAGGTGTACGTTTTGTGGCTTTGGGTGCAGGTGCATGCGCTGGGGGATGTGGTGAGATGGATGTATGTTGGGTGGGTGTGTGCCTGGGTTTGTGTATCTTCGGAGGGGGCGTCACAGACACACTGGGAAGAGGACACAGGGGACGTGTGAATGGTAGTGGGGGTAGTGACTGCACGTGAGCGGGGTGTGGTGGTGGGTGTGCTGGTGCAGGACGTAGTGGCTGTAGAGGTAGTGCATGCAGGTGTGAGTGTAGACGAGACTGGGAGGGAGGAGGGAGACGACGAGGAGGGGGACACAGTGGAGGCAGTGGATGTTGGTGTGTCTGTATGTGTGTGATGCTTGTGTGAGTGCCTGTGGGATGTGTGGTGCTTATTTTTGCCTGAGCTTCCCTTGTGTGGTGAGGTGTGTGCAGGCTGGTCTGATGGTATGCTTGGGATAGGCAGAGGTACAGGGGATTGGGTCTGGGTGGAAGAAGTTGGAGGGGGGAGGCTAGACACAGGGACAATGGCTGCCATCAGTGCTGATGAGAGAGTTTGAAAGGATCGGTGAAGGGACGCCTGACCAGAATGAATGCCCTCAAGGAATGCATTAGTTTGTTGCAACTGCCTTTCTACACCCTGGATGGCATTCAAAATGGTAGACCGCCCAACAGTGAGTGACCTGAGGAGGTCAATGTCCTCCTCACTGAGGGCAGCAGGGGTGACTGGGGCAGGGCCTTAGGTGCCTGGGGCAAAGGTGATGCCCACCCTCCTGGGTGAGCGGGCACGGGGCGAAGGCTGAGGGGCTGCTGGGAGGGCAGTGCTGGTAGGGGGGGGTGGCGGCTCTACCTGTAGAAGTGGGGGGCACAGATGTTGCCGCCACCACAAGGGAGCTCCCATCGGAGGACGAGTACGTGTCGCTGGTTTCAGCTCCTGTCCCCGCAGTGGTGCTCCCCTCCCCCTCCGTCCCACTGGTGTATTCTGAGTCCATAGTGTGGCCCTCCATGGCCATGTGGGATGCAACTCCCTCGTGCTCCGGTGCCACTGCTCCTCCGCCTGTTGATGCTAATGCACACAAGAACAGGGAGACCACAAAAAAGGGGGGGGGGAAACAGAAGAAAGACTTGTTGAGTGCATGGATTACCGCTACCGTTGGCGGACAAGACAGACACAGAAGCCCCCTGCACTACGTCGCGCTGTTGGGCTCTACAGTGCAATTCCTGGGAAATGGCCTACAAGGATATGGACGACATCTGCACACATAGATGACACAGGTGCATGAATAGCTGTACTTGGCACTCTACAGAGGTGGGGTGGGGGGCCACAGGGCCATGCCTTACAGAGGGGCCTAGCCTACGGAACTCGCCCTGGCCTAGGGAAACCCACAGCCCTCCTCCCCCACCCAGACACCTCCACTGCGCGCAAAGTCAGCTGAATGAGAGTGTACTCACCCCCTTGTGTCTGCTGTGATGCCCTCAAGCGCCCATCCAACTCCGGGTAGGCCACAGCCAGGATCCTGAACATCAGTGGGGTCATGGTTCGACGGGTACCCCTCTCATGTTGGGAGGCCATCCCCAGCTGAGCCTCCGCTGTCTTCTTGCTCCAGCGGCGAATGTCCTCCCATCTCTTCCAGCAGTGGGTGCTCCGTCTGTGGTGGACCCCCAGGGTCCGGACGTCCTTGGCGATGGCACGCCAAATATCCTTCTTCTGGTGGGCGCTGATCTACATGAAATGTACAGGGTACGAAAACAAGTCATTACCAACTGTGCCGTCAAAGTGAGTGGCCCCCATCCCTACCCTTGCCATGTGGCACATGCAGCCACCGTCTTTCATGCACGCATAACTCTGCCCCCTTCCTTCTTACAACCAGCCCTCTCCACACAGGCATAGCCCATACAACATGCTCCCTGTGAACTTACCTGTTGGTCTGGAGGACCGTAGAGTAGCGTGTACTGGGGGAGGACCCCATCGACGAGCTTCTCCAACTCCTCCAATATGAAGGCAGTGGCCCTTTCCCAAGACGCACGAGCCATTGTCTCTTCCAGACCGAGGTCACAGCAGCACTTGCAGTGTAGGTCCTCTCCTGTCAAAGATCAGGTATCGGGTGATTGAAGTGATAGAAAATGGCGGTCACGTCCGCGGCGGTCACGTCCGCGGTGGTGCGTACCATCACCGCCAGCGACATCGTCATTGGCTCATGGGACCCATAGGGTCCAATGTTAACCAATGCAGCATTGCGACGTGGTCTTCAACCGCCTACCGCGATGGTGTACAACGCCAGCGCAGTTAGCTCACATCCCATTGTCCCACTTTACAGGTCAGGCAGCCACCATTTCAGGGGCCCACGTGGCCTAATTACCAACTGCGTCACACATACCTAGGTCTAGTCTCAACACGCATACAGGCCACATTTTGTGTATGAATGGTGTTCTGTGTAGACTGTGGGCACATACCTCTGAGTTGTTTGACTCTGTGCTCGCTGTTGTCCTTCATAGGCACCGTCCGCTGGGACATGTGAGGAGATGGCGGAATCCTCCTGTGTACCGACCGCTGGTGGACCTGTCGACAATGGAGGAAAGAAATTTGATTATCACCTACAGGTTTGACCGTGCCACAATCCAGGAACTGTGTGCCCAGTTGGAGCCAGACCTGATGTCAGCAATCCGCCATCCCACAGGAATCCCCCCTCAAGTGCAGGTGCTATCAGTGCTCCATTTCCTTGCTAGTGGGACTTTTCAAACAACTGTGGCCATGGCATCAGGGATGTCCCAGCCTATGTTTTCCAACGTATTGTCAGAGTGTTGTCTGCCCTTCTGAAACACATGGGGAGCTACATCGTTTTCCCTCAGGTGGAGGATTTGCCTACAGTGAAAGGTGACTTCTATGCCCTTGGACATATCCCTAACATCATAGGTGCCATTGATGGGCCCATGTGGCTTTGGTCCCTCCCCACAGGAGTGAACAGGTGTACAGGAACCGGAAGAGTTATCATTCCATGAATGTACAGATGGTATGTTTGGCAGACCAGTACTTTTCCCATGTGAATGCCATGTTCCCTGGCTCAGTGCATGACGCCTACATCCTGCGGAATAGCAGCATCCCTTATGTGATGGGTCAACTCCAGAGGCACCGTGTGTGGCTATTAGGTGACTCTGGTTACCCCAACCTGTCATGGCTACTGACCCCAGTGAGGAATCCCAGGACAAGGGGAGAGGAATGCTACAATGAGGCACATGGGCGAACTAGGAGGGTGATCGAGCGGACCTTCGGCCTCCTGAAGGCCAGGTTCAGGTGTCTGCATATGACAGGTGGATCCCTATTCTAGTCACCAAAGAAGGTGTGCCAGATCATCGTGGCCTGCTGTATGCTTCACAACTTGGCTTTGAGACGACAGGTGCCTTTTCTGCTGGAGGATGGTCCAGATGGCGGTGTTGTGGCAGCTGTGGAGCCTGTGGACAGTGATGAGGAGGAAGCAGAGGAAGAAGACATGCAGAACAGGGACTCAGTCATCCAGCAATATTTCCAGTGAAACACAGGTGAGAATACATTCCTGCCTACTACATGTACTTTTCCACTTCCACCTCTCTCCTGTCAGTCGATTTCACCCAGTGTATGGTCACTGAGTTGTCACTTTCCCTTACAGTTTCACAGGTGTCGGTCCCAACGTGTGTCATCTGCTTAGATTCCTCATGGACTAGAGCTGTGTGACATAGGTATGTTGACATTACTATTTCATGAACATTTTGTCACTGTAATTGCAAATACACTATTTTGAAATCACAGACAGACTCCAGATCTTTTGGTGCTTTAGGTGTGTTTATTTACATACAAAATATTGGAGGGGGAAGTTAAATGGTGAGGGGTGATGGTGGAGGAGTGTCCATGGCAGAGTCCAGTCTATTAGTCTCACAGGTGCATTGCCCATATGGGCATAGGAAGTGGAGCTGGGGCAGTGTCAATATGGACAGGGTGACAAAGTGGGACAGTGGGATGACAATCAGGGTGGTCTTATTTCTTGGCGGGGGTCTTGGCATCGTGCTCTGTCTTGTTCCTGGATCTCAGGAACCGTTTGCGGGGTGGTTCTCCGTCTGCAGGGGTGGGGTGCTGGTGTGGTGGTCCTGCGGCGTGGCGTCCTGTCCACTAGCACTGGCGGAGGTGGTGGGCAGTTCATCGTCCATGTTAGTGTCAGAGGCCCCTTGGAGTGCCACAGTGTCCCTCCTGGTGTTGAGTACTTCCTTCAGCACCCCTACGATGGTGCCCAGGGCGGAGCTGATGGTTCTGAGTTCCTCCCTGAACCCCAAATACTGTTCCTCTTGCATGCGCTGGGTCTCCTGAAACTTGGCCAGTACTGTTGCCATCGTCTCCTGAGAGTGGTGGTATGCTCCCATGATGGAGGAGAGGGCCTCATGAGTGTGGGTTCCCTTGGCCTGTCCGCCCCCTGTCGCACAGCAGCCCCCTCCCAGTTCCCCTGTGTTCCTGGGCCTCCGTCCCCTGGACCGTGTGCCCACTGCCCCCAGGTCCCTGTTGTTGTTGGGGTGGTGGGTTATCCTGGGTTCCCTGTAGTGGTGGACACACAGCTGATTGACGTGTCCTGGGGACGGAGGTATGGGCCCGCTGGGTGGGTGCTGTGCTGGTGTTTCCAGAGGTGGGAAGGTCTGTGGTGGCCTGTGCCTGTGTGAGGGGAACCGACTGTCCCGAGGCCCACGATGGTCCGGGCTGGTCATCTAGATCCAGGTGGACAGAGGTGCTGTCATCACTGTGGGCCTCTTCTGTGGGTGGAGTGGACATGTCTGGACCCTCCTGTCTGGTGACGTTGGGTAGTGGTCCTGCAGGGGTGGAAAGGCATGATTATTGCATCTGTGTGTGTCATGGTGTGCAATGGGTGGGTGACCGTGTACCCCAGTGCTGGCATTCCTGTGTGGGACCTTGTGTGATGATGGTTTAGGGGGGTGTATGGGTATGTGCAGTGGGCATGCTTTAGTGATGGGTGTCCATGCGTTGTTGTTGCATGCAGGGCTTGGTGTTGGGATGTGTGGTTTGTGATATTGGTACATTTGTGAGGAGTTGGAGTGATAGGGGTGGGGGCGAGGGTGGGGGTATGTGATAGCATGCAGGTAGGGTGGGGGATGTAATAGTTAAGATTTGACTTACCAGAGTCCATTCCTCCACCGACTCCTACGAGGCCCTCAGGATGCAGAATCGCCAAGACCTGCTCCTCCCATTTTGTAAGTTGTGGGGGAGGAGGTGGGGGTCCGCCGCCAGTCCGCTGAACCGCCACGTGGTGTCTTGAGACCACGGAACGCACCTTCCCCCGTAGGTCGTTCCACCTCTTCCTGATGTCCTCCCAATTTCTTGGGTGTTGTCCCACTGCGTTGACCCTGTCGACTATTCTTCGCCATAGCTCCATCTTCCTTGCAATGGAGGTGTGCTGCACCTGTGATCCAAATAGCTGTGGCTCTACCCGGACGACTTCCTCCACCATGACCCTGAGCTCCTCCTCTGAGAACCTGGGGTGTCTTTGCCGTGCCATGGGGTGGTGTAGGTGATGTGTGGGGTGGTGTGTGTGGTGATATGTAGTGGTGTGTAGTGTGAGGTGTGTGGAAGTTATGTGGGTGATGGTGTTGTGTGCCTGTGGATGCTAGTTTGTTGATGGTGGTGTCTCTCTCTGGTCTTCTCTCTGTAATTGTGGTCGTAAGGGTTTGTGGGTGATGTGGATGTGTGTTTTATATTGTATTGGGTGTGTGGGAGTGGTGTGTATATGTGTATCAGGTGTGTGCATTTCGAATAGTCCAATGTGGCTGTGTTTTGGAGATGTGTGTGTATTTTGAGCGCAGCGGTGTGTACCGCCAATGGAATACCGCGGTTGAAAGACCGCCACGTGGATTCATGGGTCGTGATAGTGTGGGCGTATTTCTGTTGGCGTGATGGTGGAGGTTTTGTTTTCGCCAGTTTATCACTGACCTTTGGTGTGGCAGACTTTTGTGGGTGTCTGAATTTTGTCGGATTCCGAGATGTGGGTCATAATAGCTGTGGCGGAATTCCGCGGCTGCAGCGGTGTGTTGGCGGTCTTCTGCTCGGCGGTAAGCGGCTTTTACCGCCAACGTTGTAATGACCGCCTTAATATCTATTTATAGAGGAACTAGGCAGGGCTGCCCAGGATCACTGTTATTATTTGAATTATAAATGGGCCCCATTCTAATTAAACTGGAGGAGTATACAAATATTAACCCAGTTGTTTACTATGGGGAGAGTTATAAGGTTTTTGCTTATGCTGATGATATGGTAGTGACCACAAAGGATCCGGAGGGAGACGTCAAGGAAATTGAAAGGTTGGCTAAGTTGTATGGAACATACTCTAGGTACAAATTAAATAAGGATAAGACTCAGGTTATCTGCTCAGGCCAGAATACTGTTAGAGACAAAAGGATTATATCAGATGCTGTATATCTGGGGATCAGAGTCACTGCAACAGAAGATCAGTTGATGGAGCAAAATATGACCCTTTTGCTAGTTAAAATAAAAAATGATTGAGACAGAATGCATCACTTAAATCTTTCTATTTAGTTCATTGTAATGTATTAAAAATGAATAAATTGCCCAAAGTGCTGTATCTTTTCTGATCTATCCCCTTAGAGTTTGCTGAGGCTGGCTGGCCAAGTTAGAGGATAAATAGTAGCATTTATTTGGTGGGATTACACTAAACCCAGATGGACTCTGAAATATATGACTCTCCCAAGATCCCAGGGTGGATGGATGGTCCCCTATTTCACCTTATATTACTATACGTGATTTCTGCAACATATGAACATATTAATCACTGGAGATACTGAGGGGTGTAACTATGCAGAGTCTCTCTCTATCTATGAAATGATGCTGGGCTCTGAGGCTAAAGATTGGTTCCTGAAATATACAGATCCTACCTATTTTAACAAAACAAGATTTGAGGTTTTATGGGCTTTATGGGCTGCTTATATGATATATGCACAGCTAAAACAGCAGCTTTTCATAAGGCGGATCAATTTTTATACTCCAAAGTCCGCCTTGTCATTCCCTCCTCCTGTTTTTTAAGGCCCCACCTTGGATATTTGGAGACAGCGAGGGATAATTATGATTGGGGAATTATATGTCAACACCCTACTTAAATCATTTACAGAACTATAGGCCAAGTATGATCTGCCCAGGAACCATTTTTCTGCGTTTTGCAAGTCCGGGATTTTCTCCATTGCCATAAAAAGGAACTGCCCTATATTGATAAAATTCCAATAATAGAAGCATCTAGGCATAGGGATAGGCACGATGATCTCACTCTCCAGAATGAAAGTGGGGGATGCAATTTGGTAAAGAAGGGTTTTGGTTGGAAGAGTCATTGGAGATGGCAGAAAAGACTTTTTTCAGCTAGTCTAAAAACCCAGCCTTATAAGACACTATTTATTTTGTACTATGCACCCGCTAAGGTCCTTAAGTGGGGCAGCTGTGACAAGAAATATAATCGCTGTGGGGGGGCGTAGGCCTAGATTACTCATATGGTTTTTGCTTGTCCCAAGATGAAGCCACTGTTTCAGGCAGTGGAGCAGTTTCTAAGTGTTATTATCAAGGGACGGGTCAGTCTTACACCTGCAATAATGCTATTGGGGGTGGTGGACTGTGCGGAAGAAAATGGATGTGTAAAAAAGGAAAGGTGTTTACCATTTATGGCCATGACAATAATTTGGCTATGAATTGCCCTAGAAAATTAAAAGATGAGCCACCGACATTGGAAAATTGGAGTGCGAGATTGTTTGCCATCCATATTATGAAAATGAGTTGATATAGGCTAAAAGGCTATAAGAAGTGGTGATGGGGGTAACGGATTTGGTCAGCACTGACTAAGTGGTCCGAAAATATTACTGTTTGAGCAAGGGACATTAGATTGTACAATCGCTTGTTTATGGTGAACTTCCTTTTTGGCCTCAGGTACGATTTTTTGTTGTCCTTCTCTTGCCTGATTGTCACTATGGTTTGTATCTCCCATGGTTTTGTTGTAAATGATGAATAAATGTTTTTAAGATGTAAGGTAGCCTTACCTGCAAATAAAAAAAATGAAATCATCGATTAATAAATAAAACGTGTAGCTGATATGGTGGACACCATAAACAAACTGCATAAATATTGTCTTATGAAAATGTATTTTGTTTATTCTTAAATAAATGTACTGAAAGATAAATATTAATATGAATTAAAAGGATGAATACTTTAAATATTATGAAATGTTTTATCCTTCATATTTTAGCATTGGTTTTAAAAAGGTCTCACGTTTTAGTAATTTTAAAGAGGCAATGTTTTAAAAGTGTAAATGCTGCAAATAATGTTTCCCTAAACATCCTGTGTGACTTGCTCACTGTGGAAAAGTTATGTTCTTATGTTGCAACACTTGTCTGTCTTCCTGGGGTGAGATAATGTGTACCCAGGAACAACAGTCTTCAGTGCTCATGTATAACATGCAACAATTGCATTGTTCTGCAGAAACTGGTGACTGCAGTGAGAGAAGATGATTCAATTGTGAATGGAGAAAATGAAGAAAAGATATTTCTGAGAAAATGGAATAGTTTTATTTGGCTCTGACTTAAACCACCCCATAGACTGACCATTGGGATTTTAGTTAGTTGCTTTCTAGGGATTTAATACAGCAAACCTTGGTGACGTAAGGGCAGTTCTTCTCACATCCTTGCAGTTCTCAGTTGTCTATGGATTTTCCTTTTTCTAAGCTAGTGAAATTATACGTTATTGTTTTCTTAGCTCTTTGCCTATGATTCTGACATTTCAGATGCATTAAGGCCAAACTATACTGAACTGTTCCCTATTATGCCATTGCCCAATAAAGAAGACCAGAAGATGCTCCACTGATGAAGACATCGCTGCTTGCTGATCCATTTAGGAGAAGTAAAACCAAATGTGCATTTGTCTTTCTTGCAGATTTTTATGTTTTCTCTCTCTAGAAAACCCAACCATTATTTTTGGCTTGCGTCATAGTCAGATGTCTTTCAAATTAATTTTTGTCTTGTTTTCTTTTTGCATGAAGTCCAAACATGCTTATCGAATTAGAGTAATAGTTAAGGATGTAAAATTCTATATGTGACTGTTTATATAGTTTGATTGTAAACAATTAATCTGCAATAACTAAATATATTCCATTTATATCCTTCATCTGTTATTGTTAGTATTATGCATGGAAGTTCTTGAATGCTTAATGATAACTATTCTGTCTAGGTTAGGATACTTTTGAATATTTTGAAGATTTTGTAAGCCTGTATTGTTTATGTACTTTTATCATTTGGTACTGTGTTTGATTTACGTGATCTTAGCATTGTTAATCTAAATGATAATAAATGTTTGAACTTTATTAAACTGGTGTGATGATTCATGGACACATAGGTCATGGTGCGTATAAATGACTAAATCCATATTGAAAGTGATGTTTATTGATTTAATCCTATTGATGTTGACTGCCAGGATGCCATCTCACTCCTATCTAAGTCCAAAATTCGTGTTGACCTCTAAGGGTAATATGTCTGGACATGCCCACAATTTTGGTAGTAGAGGATGGTTACCTCTCAATAGGTGGATATCATCCTGTTTTTAATAGTTATATGTCAATTAGAAAGAATCAGGAGATTTAGTTTTACCAGTGCTTGTTGACATTTTGAAATGTGGTTTTGCCAATGCTTGTTTGGATGAAATTTGGTTTTGCCAATGTTTGTTTGGAGATGTTTCCAGCATTCCTAGTGTGATTTGGATTTGGAATAGGGTTTGCGCTTGCAGTGTTTTAGCAAATCACAGGTGAATTGTGATGTTTGTGATAATTAGGGAGTTTGCATACTCCAATGTAGTTTGTTAGTGTGCGTATGTAGGGAATTCATCATCCATCAATTAAGTGTGGCACTTTGTGCTCACAATTGACCATGTTGTTGTTGGTATACGGAGTATTGAGTATTGTACAAGTGTAGACGACACTTGGGGCCTCTTTACGAGTCTGGTGGCCCATGCACCACCAGCCTCGCGGTGGCCCTCGGATCGCCGTCGACAGGGGTGGCCCAATCACCATATTATGACCGTGGCTGAGCCACCAGAGTCCTACCACCGGCACCGCCGGGTTGGAGCCAGCCGATGGCCTGGCGGTGCCTACGGTCTCAATCTGCTCTTCGGATTACAACCCAAGTTTCCACCAGTCTTAGCATGGCGGTCCCACTGCCATGCAAATGCTGGCGGAAAGAGGGTGCGGGGGCCAATGGCGGTCCCTGCACTGCCCATGCACTAGGCATGGGCATTACAGTGGCCCCCATAGACAGCTCTGTCGCATTTTTCATTGCCCAAATTTTGCGCAGTGAAAAGCATGATGGGTGCTGTTGCACCCCATGCACCGCAACATTGCCACCAGCTCCATTGCGATCCTTTGTGGTTTGTTTCCCGCTGGGCCGGTGACAGTAAATGATGTTTCCACCCTCTGGCCCAGCAGAATACTCGTAATAGGTACCGTGGGGGGACGGCCACATATGCGGTCATCCTGGCATAGGACTTTGGCGGGCAGCCTCTGCAGCCCACCAAAGTCATAATGAGGGCTTTGGTTTTGTTGTAACTTGCCTGTTTAGTTGGTCAATCGGGTATGGTTGACAAATATAATTCCTAGAGTGTTTGTTAAAGGGAGTATTAGTTTGACAGATATTGGTGATTCCTGAGTGCACATGTAGGATCTGATGTTACTAAAGGGTGAAATTTGCTGGTCGCATTTTGGTTGTGAATCAGAGAAAGCATAGATCGAATGAGTAGTTGTCAGAGCTAAAAGCCGCAATTGAAATATTTGTGGAGTTTCCAAAGTGATTGTATTCCCTACTTCTAGTGTGCAGACAAGTAGGTGTGCTTGCAATATTTTACATTAGTTTTCATGTGAATCAAGTTTTGAGAGATCAAGTCCACAGGATTTTGTCAGCCGCTTTGCTTGTGAGTGTGACATCACTATTTCCGTGCTGGGTTAGGTCGGTTGGTGAAAAGGAGCCGCAAACGGTTTGGTGGACAACCGTGAAGGGTTATTGGTTGAGAATGGCGAGAAAATAGAATTACTTCCTATTTTGAATTTAAATTGTAGTTTCAAGCCTGATTAAAGTAAAAATTAAAAATGGCAAAGCCATGAAGAGTGCATTTAAGGGAGATGCATTTATTCCAGTTAGAGTAGGACAAATTGCTCTGCCAGAAGGTACACCTGCATATATTGCAATTGAAGAGAAAGGTACTGCAGCATGTATTTGATTGAAACAGTGGTTCAAAATTACAAAGAAGGAAGGGAGCTTAGCGTTTCCTGGCTATGAAACTTTTAATATGAGAATTTTAGAAAATGTGAGGAGAGTGCTGTATGAGTTAGTATCTCCCCCTAGACCAGAACAATTTGAAGCCTTAGCCATTTGGGAGTTAGTGGCTAGGCACCAAGAAAAATTAAAATGTGAGAGGAGAATGAGAAAAGTTGAGAAAACATTATTGGAGGCAAGGTGGGACAATGAGCAAACATTTTGGAGAACTGAAACTTTACGGGGTATTAAAATGTTTGCTGCAAACACATGAGAAAGAGAGCAGTATCAGACAAAGGACAAAGAAAAACAATTATGGATTTTCTGAAGAAGATGAGTCGAAGTCAGATGAGGCTAGAAATAATTGACTTATGACTATTTATGATGAATTTATAATGGAGTTACTTCAAAGTCGTCCTCTACCATATGCAGCCATCACAAGAGACAAGTTTAGGTACTAGTGTTGGTTCAAGTGGTTCAGTACCAGTTGTAGTAACACATAGTCAAGTACAGGTTGCAACTAACATTCATGCTATTACTGTAACTCAGTGATCTATGACTCAGCTTGAGCTACCTGTTGTTTATCCTACAATTCCTGTTGTAAGTTCTGCACTGAGTATGACAGTACCGGTGGTGCCGTCATCACAGATATCACAGATTTACCAGAAACCAATGATGGTTCAGATTGAGTTTACACCTAGTTCAATGGGTCCAGTGCAATAACAGACAATACCGATGCATACACCTGTAACAGTATCACAGTCGAATTCTTCAATGCTGTCAGGTCAGAGTTCTGGAGTAATTTACTCGAGAAATCAGAATGTCCAGTTAAGTCCAGAAGCATTAACAGTAGGTATTAGTTTAGGTAGTAGTGCTGGTTCAAGTGGTTCAGTACCAGTTGTAGTAACACATAGGCGGTCATTCTGACCGCAGCGGTCGGCGGTCGCCGCCCGCCAAGCGGTTCCCGCCGAAAGACCGGTCCGCGGTCAAAAGACTGCAGCGGCCATTCCGGCTTTCCCGCTGGGCCGGCGGGCGACCGCCAGAAGACCGCTGGCCGGCACAGCGGGACAGCCCCTTCAACAATGAAGCCGGCTCGGAATTGAGCCGGCGGAGTTGAAGGGGTGCGACGGGTGTCACGATTTTCACTGTCTGCACAGCAGACAGTGGAAATCTTTGTGGGGCCCTGTTAGGGGGCCCCACGGCAGCCGTTCCCGCCATCCTGGTTCCGGCGGTGGACACCGCCACAAACAGGCTGGCGGGAAGGCGCTCGGAATCCCCATGGCGGTGCTGCAAGCAGCGCCGCCATGGCGGATTCCCTGGGCCAGCGGGAAACCGGCGGGAAACCGCCGGCTCCCCTTTTCTGACCGCGGCTTTACCGCCGCGGTCAGAATCGCCCAGGAAGCACCGCCAGCCTGTTGGCGGTGCTTCCGCCGCACTCCGCCATGGCGGTCATGGACCGCCAAGGTCAGAATGACCCCCATAGTCAAGTACAGGTTGCACTAACATTCATGCTATTACTGTAACTCAGAGATCTATTACCCAGCTTGAGCTGCCTGTTGTTTATCCTACAATTCCTGTTGTAAGTTCTGCACCGACCATGACAGTACCAGTGGTGCCATCATCACAGATATCACAGATTTACCAGAAACCAATGATGGTTCAGATGGAGTTTACACCTAGTTCAATGGGTCCAGTGCAAGAACAGACAATGCCGAGGCATACACCTGTAACAGTATCACAGTGGAATTCTTCAATGCTGTCAGGTCAGAGTTCTGGAGTAATTTACTGGAGAAATCAGAATGTCCAGTTAAGTCCAGTAGCATTAACAGTACCTGTTACTATTGGTCCTGTTGTACCATTGATTGCCGCGGGAAATTGTATGAGTAATGTACAGATTATTTTTAATTCAAATGCAGAAGTGGAAAGACTCAGTGTTACTGTGGGAGTACTGTCGCCAATGAATCAGAGTTTTGACAAGACAGGGCCACTGATTGACTTAAGTTGTTCTAGGATTTCACAGAATTTGGGAAAGTCAGATTTGAATTCAAATTTGTTTCTGATGACTCCAGAGGACTCCATGTATTAATCCACAGAGTGTGCCCAATGTATATAATAATGTCTCACTACATGGTTTGACAGCTCAGCAGTTAACAGACTGGTTGGAAAAAATGAGTGGAGAAAAAATAAACGCTGAAAGAGGAAATTCATTGAACTTGACAAGGCTTAAATTAGAACTAAATTAAATGATTTAGGAAACACTTGAGTTAAATAGAATTGACACATATAATGAAGAAGAGTTACTTTTCATGTGTAAAAATGTTACACACAGAGCAGGATCAGTATACCAGAAATTATTAGAACTTGCAAGCAGAGAAATCTGAAATAGAAATTGAGAGATCAAAGCCACTGAAAAGAAGTTATAGGTTAGAATTTGATTCAAAAGATATCGAGAACATGAGAATACCAGGAATGAAAATTCATACATCAGGATTCCCCACTGTGTTCATTCTGGCGGTCTAAACACAGACCGCCAGCCCGTTGAAGACCCCGCCGGCCCAATAATGAACATTCCACTGGGCCGGCAGGCGGAAACAGTGCCCAATGCTGGCCCAGGACATTGCTGAAGGCTCCACATGGTGCTGTCGTCAATGCCGCAGTGCGGCGGGTGCAGCAGCACCCGTGAGCGATGGGGCTGTGTGAACGGGTGCCCCTGCACTGCCCATGCCAAGTGCATGGGCAGTACAGGGGCCCTGGAGCACCCCTTCTGCCAGCCTTTACCTGGTGGGGGAAACCACCAGGGAAAGGCTGGAGGAACACGGGTTCTTTATACGGCAGGCAGCGCTGCTTGCAGCGCTGCCCTGTCGGATAGAGAACTCTACCATCGTCAGGCTTCCTGGCTGTGGTAGCCTGCCGGTGGCAATGGTGGAGGGCCACCTGTGGCAGTCTCCCTGTGTTTGTAATATGGCAGTCCAGACCGCCATGCCGGTGGCGGTATTTCCGCCACCGCAAGCATGGCGGTCTGGACCGCCATGTTCATAATGAGAGCCGAAGTCTGAATATTCAAACATGGGAAGCTTTAGACAAATGGAAAGGCAGATGGGTAAAGAAAAGAGAACAGAAGAAAAGGGGGTCTGCAAATTCAAATGCTGATTCGCAGCAGTCTGATAATCCAGTAAAGATATTACCAATGGGAGAAATTCCGGGAGGGAATTATGTACATGTCCCTTGGAGAAGGATTTTAAAATGGCTACTCGAGACTGAGAGAGTGGAATGGTACCAGCAGACAGATAGATTTGTGATGCTCACAAAATGCCTGTGGGAGGATTTGAATCCTTGTTAAAAATAGTGGTCCCAGCTGATTCATAGGTGAAATGCAAAAGGAGTGCTGTCTGTCCAACAAAAAAGCCTCCACGAGTTCCAGTTACAGGTGCACCATCTCCTGATGTAATGAAATACTATTACAAAGTGATTGCATTTTTGAAAAACGAAAACGTCTCCTAAAAATATTGATTTGCAGAGATTCGATAGAACAGCACAGGAAGCAAAAGAGTCAATACATGCGTACTGTGAAAGGTTATTGCAAGCATTTAAACATTACAGTAGTACAGAAACAATTGAGTCCAAAGACATGATTAATTTTGTGTTCAGATTTGTTGTAAGGTTGGGGCCTGAAATTAGCCAGATGCTTAAGAGTCATTTGATTTTCTGGCAAGCAAAACCGGTTGAGGAAGTATTACAGTTTGCTAAATATTGTGGTGATGAGATTGAAATGAAGCAGACGAAATTGAAGGACGTGGCAATGGTGATGCAGATTAAAGCGGCACAATCAGGAATGCAGGGAATTTTTTCTCACAGGGAAATATTCAGGTGATTCAAAATCAGGGTCAGGCAAGAGGTAGAGGTTGTGGTGGAAGTGGAAATAGAAATCGTGGTGTTGATTTGAATACTATTGTTAATCCAGGTGATATGCAGAAAATGAAAAGGATGCAACCTTTTCACAATTGTGGGTGCCTTGGGCATTGGAAACAGGAGTGCCGAATGATGGTACAGGAAGGTGTTGTTATGCAGATGAATGAAAACAATCTTTTTCCAAATTTGAGAGGGCTGAGAATGAGAGGTCATAAGTTAAATGTCCAGAATAATAGTAATCAAATGCAGATTCCTCAGCAAATGCAAAGTCCTCAACCTATGTAACAGATACAGATGCCACAGGTGCCACAGTCACAGCAAACGCATCCCCAAATGCAAATGTTACCAAAGCAACAAATGCAGATATCTCAAGCTCCAGTGGCACAGCAGCAGATGATGACCCTCAGCAAAAAACAGGTTGAATGTTAAGTCTAAGTAATCAGACAGTACAAAAGTTCACACTTCACAGTGAGGATGAATTTAATGATGAAGTGATAAGTGAGAGTTCGGACGAAGAAGAATGTGTGTTAGAAGCTTCATCAGAAGTGGATCAAAAGGGTCTTTATGTAAATAGAAAAGTAATAGGTCACAATATTTCATTTCTAGTTGATTCAGGAGCTACACACTCTACAGTAAGAACTGCAGCAGTTTCTAATGTTCCACTTTCTGAGAAAACCCGATTACTAAACCAATTCCTGTTAAAATTTATATTTTTGAAGTTCTGCTCAAAATTGTAGTCTGTGACTCAAGTCCAGATTCCTTACTGGGAAGAGACCTGTTGTGCAAAACAAAATGTTTGATTACCTGTACAAATGATGGAATTGCTATTCGAATGAATAGTGATGATGATGATGATTCTATGGAAATTGAATGTGATTCAATTAATGAAGAATGTCCACTGATTAGTTTCTATCCTGCATTTATAGTACAAGATCTACCAATTGATTTACAAGGTACTGTTACGTTAAAAGTTTGGGATCTTTCTGGGAAAGACATTGGTCTGATCAAAGGAGTTGATCCAGTTAAAGTCACAGTCAATCCTAATGCAGTTTTTCCAACAAACTCACCAGTATCAAATGGCACCACATGTAATTGAAGGAGTTACCCCTGTAATTGTAGATTTTGTGAAACAGGAAGTTCTGAAAGAAGTATTGAGCAGCCCATGTAAATCTATTACGACAGCTTTGCGAATACCAAGTGAGAAATTTATAATTGTTTAACATTTGAGAAAAGTTCTTGATACAGTGGTTAAATGTTGTCCAGTGATACCTAATCCAGCAGTGATTTTGTTTCAGATCCCATGTGCTGCAAAATGGTTCACGGTGGTGGACTTTTCACAAGCATTTTTTTCAGTGCCTCTTCATGAGAATAGCCTTTTCTGTTTTAAATTTTGCAATCATGTATATTGCTGGTGAAGGATCCCACAAGGCTTTTCTGAGTCTCCATCCATATTTAACCAGTTATTGAAAAATAATTTTGAATAATTGGAAATCCCTATCTAATCAGCATTAGTTCAGTATATTGATGATCTGTTGGTTGCTTCGAAGACGAAGGAAGAATATAGGCAAGATACCATTGCCTTATTGAATCATTTTGGAGAGAATAGGCATTTAGGACCTCATTACATGTTTGGTGGGCGAAAAAGCCCACCCACCAAACTCCCTTGGTCAGGTAGCCACCAGTGTGACTACCTTCCCTCATGCCCCATTACAAGTTCACCGCTGGGTCAGCGGTTTGAAATGGTGTTCCTGCCCAGTGGCCTAGCGGGGAACAGCCCACAACAGTGACACCAACTCATAATAGAGCAGGTGGCAATGTTGCATTGTGTAGGGTGCAACAGCACCCATCGCGCTTTTCATTGTCTGTTCCATGGGCTGTCCATGGGGCCCCCCTGGACCCTCTCTCTGCCAGTGGTGGTGCTGCATGCAGCTCTGCCCTAACGGATTAAGACCGCCAGCACCGTCAGCCCCTCCTGTGGAGGGAAACTGGCGGTGCCGGCGGTTCGCCTGTGGCACTTTTGCCATGGTCATAATGTGGCAGTCTAACTGCCTCCATGGCCCAGGCAGTTTCAAGACCACCAGGGCCATAATCAGGCCCAAAGTGTCCCCAGCGAAGTTACAGTATTGTCAGAAAGAAGTGAAATATTTGAGACACCAAATAGAAAAAGGTGCAAGGAAGGTGTCCAGAGAAAGAGTTACACCTATTTTGCAAGTGAATCCTCCAGTTACACAAAGAGATGACAGGATGTTTTTGAGAATGGTGAGCTACCATCGTCAATGGATTCCCAATTTTTCTGTTATTTCAAAGCCATTGCAGAGACTGATCCACAAAGATATTTCTGACCATGTGCCCTTTGATGAAGCTTGCATTAAAGTTTTTACTGAGCTGAGTGAGAGTTTGTGCAGAGCATGATCTTTGGGAATGCCTGACTACACGAAACCATTTATGTTGTTCTGTCATGAATGTGATTTCTGTGCTCTTTCTGTCCTTGTACAGGTACATGATGATGGAAAGCACCCTGTAGTATATTTTTCTGCTGCTTTGGACCTAGTCACAGCAGCTTTACCTGGCTGTTTGCGGACTGTGGCAGCGGCTGGATTGAGTCTCACTCAGTGTGAAAATATTGTGATTGAACATTTTTTAACTGTCCTTGTCCCTCACTCTGCTGAGGTTTTGCTCACCTGAACTAACACCCAATATTTGACAAATGCAAGGCTCACAAAGTATGAACTGTTGATTTTAGGCTCTCCAAATGTTACTTTAAAGAGTTGTACAGTGCTTAACCCAGCAACCTTGCTCCCAGTAGATAATGTTGAAATTGAAAAACTGAAAAAACGAAAGAAGTTGAACAGGACTGTCTGGAGGTTACTGAATTGTGCATGAAACCCAGACCTGATATTCAGGATTCCCCATTAAAGAAAACATTGTTTTTTGTTGACGGTTCTTGTCTAAGAGATAATATGGGAACATTGAACTCTGGATATGCTGTGTACAAAATTTCTGGTATAGTCGAAGCTTTGTTGCTTCAAAGAGTATTTTCTGCACAAGTGGCTTAATCGGTGGCTCTTAAGAGACCATGCTGCATTTCTGCACAGCTTAAAGTTACAATTTTCAAAGACAGTCAATATGGATTTGGTGTAGTGCATGATTTTGGGCAGTAGTGGTCACACAGAGGTTTCATGACCTCTTCTGGCTCACCAATTAGAAATGGTGACCAAATTCATGATTTGTTACAAGCCCCACAGTTACCTGAAAGGATTGCTGTGGTTAAATGCAGTGCACACCAGAAATCTAATTATTTTGTTTCAATGGGAAATCCTATCACCTATTCTTTTAGGGCATCTTTGAAGTCATTAAACATCTCAATCAATGCCGTCCACCTGACACTAATATTGTGTTTCTTGGCAGTGTCGAATAGTGGTGATAGTCTCAGAAACGCAGCTATGTCGTACTTTTAGCCCTTTTCTACTGCCGTTGAGAGTATATGCTGTTCGGATGGTGGTTGTTCCTCACGGGTGGTAACTGCAATTTCTGCAAGCACAGGCTGCGTTCTTGTGCTTGGATCATCCTGTCCAAGAAGAGGTTGTAAATCATCACCCTCGTTCATGATGGGAAGTAATGATTCTGTTTCTCATACTTGATCAATGATGTATTTAACTTTTTGCATCATACCTGGTTGTTGCTGCTTTTAGCGTTTTGCTTGTATCAACGATGGCTCTGTATTATGGAGCACCATGGTTTTTCTTCTTTCAACCTCGCCATTGGGTCTTGGTCGGCCACTTGAATGCCTTCT
The DNA here is from genome assembly GCF_031143425.1 of Pleurodeles waltl. Classification (NCBI taxonomy): domain Eukaryota; kingdom Metazoa; phylum Chordata; class Amphibia; order Caudata; family Salamandridae; genus Pleurodeles; species Pleurodeles waltl. The sequence continues at coordinate 561,725,160 of NC_090444.1, forward strand.
ACTTCCTCAAGGGCCTTATAAGGGCTGGAGTGGAGCTTTGATTCCACACATACCATTTCTGTACTGCTTCCGATTGAGCTGAGTGCACATGGCTCACATAAGCAGTCTGCTGGGTCATTGGAAACACTCAGGGAGAGGAGTCTTGCTTCTTTGGGGCACATATCCCCTTACTCATCATGAGTTGTAGTATCCTCCCCAGCCCGAGAGCATGTAAAAACATGCCACACATGTAGCTCTTGATTAGACATCTTTATTCCTCTGCATACAATCACATACTAAATCACTGAATATGTCACAACCATTAATGATCACACCTTAACACCTCCAAGCATATTATGCAATCTCTGTCCTAAATACTCCCAGAACTGAGAGGGCCGTAGCACACCTAGTTTCATGACACCACAGCAAAGAGTAGTATGTACATATGTAGGGTCATTGGAATTTCCCTCCTACGGCTGTGTCGTTTGTCACATAATTATGGATTTGATGCATTTGTCATACAACCCATCATCTGTTGAGTAGTCTGCTAACTTTAACAAAAGCAAATTACTTATAGCCCAAACAGATCCAAAGTTACTATACATATGGCAACATGTGTCCCTTCACACTGGAAGGCCCTTTGCAAAGGTTGTCTAGTCATCTTTCAGCTACTTACTACAGTATATGAGGGTTAAACTGGTATTAATAAGGCAAAATATTCTCCAGACAGTGTTACCATGTGTAAATAAGACAAAATAATAAAATAATACTATTACAAAATATGTTATACTATGCTATTTTACTTGCCTTTTCTTGCCGCATATATTTAGTGAACTCTGCTACATAATTTGAACCTCCTCGGCCGCAAAATTTCAGTGGCCTTGTATATATGTAAAATACTCATCTACAGCTTGGCTTTCATAAACAGTCAACATTTACTGCACATGGTAAAGTGCTGTCTTGTAAAGTGTTCATTTACTCGTTGACTCGCAATTTTGCAGAATTCATGCAAACCTACTCTTATAAAGGCACTGAAGTTAATATGGCGAAATGTGTTGTAATATGCAACTCATGTTCGATATATCAGAGACATTCGAATGCTACTTTGCTGAAGGTGGCATTTTAAAAATGGCAAAAAAGATTGACGTGTGCAGTGCTTTTTTGCTCTAACAAATGTCTTCTTGCAGATGGCGTTCGAATGCTATTGTAATAAGTGCGGCATCTTCAGTATGCCCAAACGTGTTGACATGCAAAGTGTGATTTCAGTCTGGCGCCACACCATGAGTGAGAGAACGTGGTCATGCAGTTGATTTATTGTTTTAGAGTGAGAAAGGACCATTGCTAGCATGTGCTGTGTCAGTAAAAACAGGGCATCAACTGTCAGGAAAAATCCTGATGTTCCTACATCACATGTCAGCAAATAATCTTGATGTTCGTGACACAAACCTTTAAAAGTAAATATACACTTGATCGTTTACTTTAAATAGATACAAGCTTTTAGGATGCTGATTGCAAATCCTGGCAGTTCTTCTTAAGCCAGAGTCTGTAGACTAACGAATTAATTGCAAGAAACTGCGTTTGATTCTTTGGCCACTGGCAGATCCCGTTGATCAAGGGAAAAGCAGAGGTTTCTGGGCCTCAACCATGGGGGTTATGGTTCCTTTGCTAGTGATGTTCCAGCCTACTATGGCTCTGCACACTGGACTCAGGTACTCTCTCAATGTGCACAGTACCTCTCATAGTACACGTTATGTTGCACATTGAAAGAGCACTTGGGCATATTCACATTTGATATTGACCTAGTGGAAGTCTTGCTTGTTTCTCAGTCCATGTTTGGGTCAAATGGCTCGGGTAACTGACTGGCTACTCTTTTATTCATCCACTCTCCTTCTGAGGACACAAGCCAGCTGTTCTTGTTGCTCTTTGAGCAGTAATGTTTCTATTCAAGATGCTACTCAATGCTATCCCGTGACTAGACTTGCTCCTCGCAGTCGCACACTGGCTGGTCAACAATTGATGCAGCCCTACTTGGGCCGATTGGGTCTGAGATAGAGCAATCAGGCACAGGCCAGTCTTGGTCAGATAGCAAGGCCTAGCAAAGGCTTCGCTCTCTGGGGAATGCGGCTGAAGTCATGCCACAAAATGTTTTCTTTGGGCACAGTGGTGCAGATCACACCTTGGGTTTAGGTTGTTTCAGTAGCTCACGTCATGCCACACCTTCTCTTCTGGGACAGCTCTGAGGTCATGCCACAACTTCCTTTCTGGCACTGCAGCTCAAGTCATTCAGCTGGTGGTCACAGCTCTCAATGGGGTCTTGTGATCTTCAGTCGTTCTGCATGGTTCCCTCCAGGCACCTCAGAGGGAAAGACTACTGCCCCATGTCACTTGGGTACGCAGATCACTCTCTAGGTCTTTCCACTCAGACCCCAACATGCTTGGGTGATATTGCACCTTGCTTCTCTCAGGCAGGTTCTTTCCCTCTCTCATCATGCGGCTAACTTCTAGCTGCATCAGGATAGGTGAACAGCTCTTATAGCAAGGTATAGTCTCAGACGATGTCCCCTCACCCCTGAGAAGTTGGCTATCATACAGGCACCAGTTCAGGTTGCACAGCAGTCCTCTGAGTACTCAGTAGTACACTTCCTTCATTGGCATAGAGAGTTTGGAACTGGAACCACAAAAGGGTCAGTGGGCCACTTGTTTATATTGAAGAAACAGATTGGAGATGTGAAACCACTGTCTACATTTTCAGAACTGCTTGAGGTATTTCTCTTTTCAAGTGTCCTTTCCAGGAGGCTCTCCAGTAACAGCCTTCATGTAAAGTAATGGTTTGTACAGCAGGTTTGCCTGCAAACTGAATCATCTACAGGATATGAACAAAGAGGTGGGAGATTTCTGCAGCTGGCTGTTATCAGTCACACAAAAGAGTGTAGTCAGAGAAAGGTGAAAGGCTGGGTTCCACCTAAGGCTCACCCTTTACCATGCCCAACAGAGACTGCTGTCCCCCTTCACCTTTAATCACCTATCAAGTGTCTGCACTTCAGAAAGACTAATGAGCAGGTCCTTAGCCAAAAAACTAATTACATTTCCAAAGGAACCTTACCTCCTCTTCACTCACTTCATTGTCCAGTTCTCTTTTCTTTAGCTTCAGAAATAACAGTGATACACACTCACTATCTGGGAAAATAGTCTCAGCTGCATCTTGTGCACAAGTCAGGCTTGGACCATCCAATATGGAAACCACAGGCCTGCACGTCTCTGGCTTACTTACACACACCATGATCATACCAAGCATATCAAATACACAAAACATGCATATATACAGTGGGGTGATAGCACTAGAATTTGGGCTAGAACATAGAAGTAGAACTTTACACAAGTGGGTCAGTGGGCCTCCTGCTCCAACGGTGCAGGACAAAAGGCCTGATCACAACAATGGTTTCACAATACACAAAATTCTGCCACCAATACTTTGTGGGTTAAATCCATAAAATGGTCAGTAGTCTCTTGTTGGTTCAAAGAAGGCATGCTTGGTGTGCCCTATTAGGACACTGGGCAGGTCTAGGACCTCATTCATGACAATGACATTCATAGGCATCTGTGCATACACTAGATTAGTGTGAGTCCTGGCCCAGAATAAATGATCAGGAAAACATACATATGAAGGGGGCACACAGGACAGGGAAACACAACTGAATACCATGCACAGTACACTCCTGGCCCCACATGTCACATTTCCAAATCTCAATGTGTCAACTAAGCCTTTCATCTTTGTGAGGTTGATAACATGAGTTGGGTAAAAATAAACCTATTTTCTTATGCACCAAGATACAAAGCATGATGAACATGCACTTCCCAATTACATGTTGCTTTATGTGGCCGAGGGAAACTCTTCTGTCAGTCCCAGTTGCAAATGTGAAGGATGACTTATTTTCTTACTTTATACACATTGTTTATGTGAAGGAGAAAGATAATATTTATTCCTGAAAATGTAAATCATTAAATTGATGGACTTGCTGCCATATTACCTTTGGGGCAATATTCATATACTTGTAATGAAGAAACAAAGGCCCTGATTATAACATTGGTGGTAAAACCGCATATCGCCATGGCGACGGGCACCAAAATACCATTGCCGCAGGTACTAGCCATCTGCCGTATTGTGAAGGTAGCTGGAATTCCACCAGAAGGATGGCGTAATTCTGGCTGCGGCCATGGTGGCGGATGGCAGTAAGGTGGCGCTGCTGCCAGCAGCAGCGCCACGCCAGTAGACCATCCACAGACCGTATCATGACACATAATACGGCCTGGTGGTGTTCTGCTGGAGGACGCTGCTGCTGGCAGCAGCGCCCCATCCCATTTCCTGCCAGAGGAGCCCCTGAAATCAGGTAAGTTGGGTGGTCTGACAGGGGAGGGGGTGTTGTGTGTGTGGGGGGGGGTGTGTGTATGTTTGTGCATGCGTGAATGCAGGTGTGTATTGCGTGTTGTATGTGTGTGCATGTGCGGATGTGTGAGTGCATGTATGTTGTGCTGTGTGAATGCGTGTGTGCTTGTATGTATGTCAGTGTGTTGGATGTGAGTGTGAATGGATGTATGCATGAGTGGGTGCATGTGGGTATGAGTGTGTGTATGAGTGTGTGCGATGGTGCGTGAAGGTGTGTGTATGTTGGGGGTGGGTCTGGCGTGGGAGAGGGGGTGGGTGGAAACCTGGGGGGCAGGGGGTGGTGAAGACCCCTATCAGTGACAGTGAAGGAATTCCCTGTCACTGATAGTACCTACCACCATGGTTTTCATGGCGGTCAGGAAGTCATGAAAACCATAGCTGTAGGCGGGGTCATAATCCTGCGGGCAGGCTAGTGACGGCTGCCTGACTGGAGACTGAAGTCACCAGCCCAGCGTCTGTTACCACCATGGCGCACGGAGTGGCACATTGCCATTTTAGCTTGAGCCAAACCGCCAATGTCAAATTATAGGGAAAATTACCGCCAGCCATTTGGCAGTACTTTTCTCCATTGTACCGCCATCCACCAGGGTTGTAATGAGGGCCAAAGTGCTTTAACAGGGCAAATGTATATGGAGAAATAATATTTTGGTGGCATATTGTTGAACACGATCAAAAAACAAGAAAAGCTAGATGTATGTGATCCAGAATGGTGTGAGGTTTATTATTAGCTTGCACTAATATATGATTCCACAATATTCAATAACACCATATCATTCAGATTGATAGAGGTGGAATTCGAATAACACATCCATTCATTATACTGTGACAATATGTTGGCAGTTAACATATTGAAGTCGACATATATGTTTGACTTTAATATTGTGATTTAGAACCTCAACAACATCCCTGCAGTTTGTAACCCTGTGATGTCGTTTATGCTGCTCCTCCATCTATGCCACGCTTTTAGGAGATGTGCTACTGACCTGCTTCCCAGGGTATAATGCAGGTCCCTGTGGTGCAGGAGCCCATCCTTCAGACAGCCCCTCATTCAGAGTCAGTAAAAGGCCTATGAATCTCTGTGAATCATAGGTGCCTCGGTTGTCCCTCACCATCATTTCACATTACGTCACTGCTGTTATTTTGCAGTTATGAGGTGGGCCGGACTAACAGGTTTATCTGACTGATAGCCACATCTTTCCTTCACTTTTTCGGCCGTGCAACTTGTATTGTCGTTGAAGCATATCGATTTCTCTTACTGATATCTTGCTTAATAACATGCTCAAGACATTCGCCCAATTGAACATATTTGAAATAAATGACAACTATAAAACACCTTAAGCTATTTATTGTTTCTCTGACAAAGGTTACAGTTTCCTATTTGCGTAGACCAGCTTAAATTATATTTAATGTCAATGATAAAGAAATTCACTTGATTTTCTCAGAGGTCAAGGAAAAGTCATGAAGCCAGAGAGGCACAAACCAGCCAGCCACAAGGGGATGGAAAAGCATATTTACTGATTCCCTGTCTTATCCTATGGATCCTGGTGTCATGATATTATTAAAGAGCAATCGTGCAATTCGGTTCTATACATTCTAAGCACCACCTAATGAAATAGCTCAGGTTTTGTTTGTGTAGGATGCTTGATTTGACTTACGTTCTGCGATTTCAAATACTCTCATTCCTCAAGCCAGGCAGGAGTAGAAGTGGCTGATTGTTTGAAAGTAAATCTATTAAAATGGAGATGTAAATGTGCCTTTGATAATGCAAATGACACCTTGAGCAATCCCTGCGCCGTTGTGATTCACTTAATTATCAACATAACCCTTTTGAAAAAGCATCACAATAAAAACATCCTCTCATTTTCCTAACATACTGAAGGCAGATTATCTGGTCAACAAAACAGGACACCCCTGCATCGGGTAAGAAATTTTGCATGATTTAATGTAGGTTCGTTTTTTTACAATGTGCGTCAATTTCGATTTATTTCTAAAGATGCTGCTAGTTCTGCAAACATGAGATTTCAACCATGGGATGTTTTGGTTGCAACTTGTCTCATTTATTTCCACTGTCATCACCCTCTCTGAAATATAATACCTGCTACCTGCCGAGTGAAATATTGCAGATGTTTTCAAAATAATATTGGATTGCTCATTGCAGAGACACTAAAGGTCTCTTCTGCTTGAGACTTGGGTACTTTCAATTTAGATTTACACGGCAAAGTTTTAAAGGGCCTGCCATTCTTCAAGGCTTAATCATGCTCAGACAAGCCTCTGGATTCGGGCAGCTTTAAAAAACAAATCAGTTCTAGGTTACTGTGGAATCCTGAAGAAGTGAGAAAAGAACTATGAGATGTTGTATATAATATCCTTGTTCCTATTAAAAGTAAAGAATATATTCCTGCGCAAAATTCTTTCCTTTGAGCACAGAAACATATTTTGCAGAACAAATATGATTCAAGGGATTGAGGGAAAGTAAATAAATCAATTTTACTTCTGAACATTAAAAGCAAAAAAAAAGAACACCTTTTCTTTTTAGGTCTTGCCTACAGACATCTTTTAGCGTGTCTTCTTGAAGAACTATTTTACAAAAAACTATTCTTAGAGTGGGCTTTCGGTCAGCATGTTGCCTATGACTGGTTGGCTTTCGTTCATTACTTACTGATAATTCAATGGCGATATTCTTGTGTTTGTCTCTCTCTTGGTTCAAACCTACATTACCATCCTTTTGATTACATAACTTCCATCCTTCTACTGCGTTCATTCGGGAAACTACATTTTTGGTGTTTTCTCAGCACTGTAATGAGTTCATGTGCTTTCTTTCTCTCCCCAGGAGTGCTGCTTCCCCTTGACATCCAATTTCTGTGCAGCTATTTCAGCCCCCTTCCAGCTCATCTGTTGCTTCCCTTGCAACATACTTTTCTGATTTACATGTTTTTATTTTTTGTTCAAAATCTCTTTTACCCCAGCTCCTCCATTTTGTCCCTTCCTCTCCCTGCTTGATGTTGGTTCTCCCCACTGATTAGTGGTCAAATTCTCAGTCCTCTTATCTTTCCCGCTTCTCCATTGCTCTCATACGCATCCCTGTCCTGTTACTGAAATATTTTAAAGGCCGACCAATGGAAATTGGTTATCAATTAACTTGTTTCTTTACAACAAGCTTTAATGCACAATTTGTGTGTTTTTCCTTGTTTTACTGCTCTGTTATCTTGGAACAGTAAACTAAAGAAAAACAAAAAATATACACACACACATATATATATATTCGATTACGAGCTGTTATAAACTTAAAATCACGTTCATTTAATGAGGAGAATTACCAACAGGTGTGGAGACTTGGGGATCATTTACCTCAAAATGCCCTAAATAAAAGTGGATGATAGGAGGAAATCGCTCACATGGACTAAACCACTTTGAGGAAGACGTTATGTCGAAACGCGTCAGTGGGGTCTGATACTTTCATCTGAAATAAATGGGTATTATACCGGCAGACTACGGGAGTGTGACGTATTTTTTCTTTTTCATATATGAGGGTTGCTGGTCTTTACCCTGACGCCTGCACCAGCAGAAAGGCACGTTGCTTTTTAGACCAGATTTCTGTGGATTTGATATTTAAAAGCGACAGCGCCCGGCATTGAAGAATCTTGTCCGGAGGGAGCGAGGAGATACTTATCTCCTGCATGTGTACAGTACATTGGGAGAATTGGTATTTCCTGACTTCTAATACGCCTGGCGCTAAAACGGAACATAGGGTACTATCTCCTTTGAAACTGTAAGTAGCAGCCTTTTCAAGTTTAACATTGCCAATGCGGCCCTGAATAAATAGGGTCCGTAGACTGCCTGTTCTAATTCACGTTTATATTGTTGAAAGCACTTGAGGAAGAAGTATGGAGTTTATCTAAACACATGTTTTTGACGGTCTCGGATCGGCACAGCTTTTCAAATGAATTGTGTGTGGCAATTTGGCATGAGATCGGTGTGCTTGAAACAGACTTGGTGAATATCAATGGCTTATATAACTTTAAAATATTTCAGCACAACATATTATGAAAGTGTGGGACGAATTTCTTGGACAAGCATTTTCTGAACGAATATTTTTTCATCATACTGGAGGCGAATGGAACATTTTAAGTGGGGAGATATATTGCAATTACCAACGGACTTAGAATCCCATAATGCCGTACTTGGTCTAAATGTTACATGGATCAAACCTCTTGATGTGTTCATTGATCATAGATGTAGAGATTTTGTAGACATTATTCGGCATAGTTCGTGAATTATTATTACATCGGGAATATAGTATTGTGCTGACAGAAAATCACCAAGTTTCTGTATGAAGGGATAACTATTGTTTCGGCACATCCGATTACGAGCTGTTATAAACTTAAAATCACGTGCATTTAATGAGGAGAAATGTTGCATTACCAACAGGTGTGAAGACATAGGGGGTCATTCTGACAGACCGGCGGTGCCCCGCAGGGCATTCTGACCGCGGCGGTTCGGCCGCGGTCAGATGCGGGAAACCGGCGGTCTCCCGCCGGTTTCCCGCTGCCCTGCAGAATCCTCCATGGCGGCGGAGCGCGCTCCACCGCCATGGGGATTCTGACACCCCCTACCGCCATCCTGTTCCTGACGGGTCTCCCCCGTTAGAGGGCCCCACAAAGTATTTCAGTGTCTGCTTTGCAGACACTGAAATACGCGACGGGTGCCACTGCACCCGTCGCACCTTCCCACTACGCCGGCTCAATTCTGAGCCGGCGTCCTCGTGGGAAGGTTGATTTGCTCTGGGCTGGCGGGCGGCCTTTTGGCGGCCGCCCGCCAGCCCAGGGCAAATCCCAAAATACCCTCAGCGGTCTTTCGACCGCGGAGCGGTATTTTGGTGGGGGAAGTCTGGCGGGCGGCCTCCGCCGCCCGCCGGACTTAGAATCACCCCCATAGTGATCATTTACTTCAAAATGCCCTATATAAATGTGGATGATAGGAGGAAATCGCTCACATGGACTAAATCACTTTGAGGAAGACTATGTCGAAACGCGTCAGTGGGGTCTAATGCTTTCATCTGAAATAAATGGATATTATACTGGCAGACTACGGGAGTGCAACGTATTTTTTCTTTTTGATATATGAGGGTCACTGGTCTTTACCCTGATGCCTGCACCAGCAGAAAGGCGCGTTGCTTTTTAGACCAGATTTTATATATGTATGTATATGTATATATATATATATATATATATATATACATATATATATATATATATATATATATATATATATATATATATATATATATGTGCCACCTTTCTGGGGCAAAGTTTTAATTGTATGCTGGGGGCAGAGTGGCCCCCCACAGACCTAGGGACTGCCACCTCCCCAGGGGCAATGTTTTAATTATAAGTGGGGGCTGGCAGTGCCCCCCCGGACCCAGGTACTGCCACCTCCGTGGGGCAATGATTTAATTATAAGCGCAGGGCTGGCAGGCCCTCCACTAGAGCCCCGGGGACTGCCATCTCCCAGGGCAAATTTTCACATTTATGTGTGGGGGCTGTATGGCCATCCCACAGCTCCGGGGATCCCACCTCAATAGGGCAGAATGCAGTATATGTGCGGGTGGCCACAAGGCCACCGTGCAGCCCCAGGGACCACCACCTCACCAGGGCAATTATTTAATTTTATGCTGGTGGCTGCATGCCCCCACCCACCACAGCCCCGGGGAACACCACCTCCCCGGTGCTACAATAAAAGAAGGAAGGGAGTCCGTTGTTGACTCCTGAACCTATTGGACCACCAGCGCCATGGGGAAAAACCAAAACATTGGAGGGGGGCTGCATGGTCCGCTTGATGATCCAATATTGACCCTGGGGACCGCCAACCCCCAGGGCCGGCTCCTGCTATGTCCCTGGGTGCCCATCCCCAGGACATAACTGTTTGCTCTCACTTGGCAGGAGCTTTGACAGATCCGCCAAGTTAGAGTAAATACTTCACTTTTTGCAAGTGAGAGCTGTCAAACAGCTCTCCCTTGCAAAAAGTAAAGTTTCATCTGTTTACCTGCATACAAATATGTGTCCTGGGAAACAGATGAAAACATTGCTCTAGCAAGCCGGGAGCTTCTATTTAAAGCAGCTCTTTGCCAGCTACGTAGGACGCGGGGTGCCGGCTAGGATTGCAGTGGCCTTGAGGCTCCCCCGCAGTCTTGTTACTCTCTCTCCCTCTCTTCCATCCCATAAAGAGATGGAAGAGAGAGACAGAGATTGTTTTTGCAATGGTCTTGCCACATACAATGACTTCAAAGAGACAGAGTAGCAAGATGTTTGTTAAGAATATTACAGTTACTTTTGAAGGTCAGCAGACATAATGGTAAAGCACTTGGACTGCAATTCAGTAGGCTGAAGGTTCAAATCATTGTATCTTATGTCAGTGTGTATGTTTATTTTCCAGTGTTTTGACTGTTAAACATTTCTTGTGATTTAACATTGAAGTCTTTTTCCACTCAAAATATTTGGGTTCAATTTGACAGCTAAGGATGCACACCACATGCTAAGGAGTCACTTTTGGCCTAGTGGTTAAGGTCTCAGACCCGTAAACTGAAGGTTGAGGATTCAAGTATATGTGTGTCTGTGGCCATTTCCCTGGGTCTTGGGGACAAAATTGTCTGGTCCCCGGGCCAAATTGGGCTGCGTGCCCCACCCAAAAGCAATATAGAAAACAGGGCCTCAGGGGATGAGGTCCCTGTGGCTAAAGTTTCCACACAAACCTAGGGCCAACTCCTTCTGCACGTGGCCAAAGGTCATATGTAGCATTGGGTGGTTAGGAGTGTTGGCTGCAGGGTCTGGCTGCAGCTAGGCCCTGCAGCCAGCTCCACTGTGCACAGCTGAAGGCTGTGCATTGTGCAAAGTTGGGTGGTTATAGGGGGTTGGCTGCAGTGCTTGGCCCTGCAGCCAACTGCCACCATGCACAGCTGAGACTGTGCAAGGCGGTGGTTGGATTAACATATAGTAATGAAAATTACCTCTAAATAAAAAAAAAAAAGAAATTCACAAAAAAAGCTACGGTTACAGCGACGTTATAATTAGGAAATAGAATTCTAAAAAACATACAAATTAATTTTTTTTAAAAAGGTTACAAGGATGTTATAGTTAAGTTCTGAATTTCTCACAGCCTAAGGTAACTATAACTTGCATCCACGCCATACACTGCTAATTACCACAGATATTACAGCAATCATGAAAATGTTTATAACGTCACTAAAAATATCAATGAAGCACTAGCAGACAAATTAATGAAAAAACAACTATGCATGGTGGGGCATGAGATATAGTTACTTGAAATATCTCTAACTTCAACTGCTGAATCTCTAAGGTTCTGTACAAGTAAGTTCATAACCTAACAATAACGTCCCTGTAACCTTTGTTTTTTTCAAGTGAATATATATATACCAGTAGAAACGGTTGAACATGCACTCAGGACTGGATTCACAAGATGTGTGTTGCAAAATGGACACCAGCATATGCAAAGCATTTCAGTCTTCAGACTTCTCTCAAAGACTTAATTTTGCAGTAGGTGATGGCAGGTCTACTTCCTACTGTGGTACCAATGATTGGATCACAACTGAGTAGATCCCTGCTTGACCTGTGAGCTCTTGGTGTAGTTTCCTCTGTCTTTTTGGCTTCTGACCTCCTCTTTTTTAATCCTATGCTGAATTTAGTTTTTGCTGGGTTTAGGAATCTGTGCACTTTGCCACTGCTGACCAGTGCTTAAGTGCAAGTGCTTCTTGTCCTGTCTAAAGTATATTAGTGATTGGTTTTTCCATGATTGGCATATTTATTTTACTTCCAAGTCCCTAATATAGTGCACCATGGGTGCACAGGGCCTGAAAATCAAATGCTACTTGTGGGCCTGCAGCAATGATTGTACACCTGGGGAGCCCTGTAAACCTGTCTCAGACCTGCCACTGCATAATCTGTGTGTGTAGTCTTAAACTGCCAATTCGACCTGGCAAATGCACCAACTTGCCAGGCCCAAACCTTTTTCTACTCTACTACATGTAAGTCATCCCTAAGGTAGGCCCAACGCAACCCCATGGGCAGGGTGCAGTGTGTTTACAAGGTAGGAATTGTACTGGTGGGTTTTACACATCCTGACAGTGAAATACTGTTAAATGTGGTTCTCACTATTGCAAGGCTTTTCTCTCTAATAGGATAACATGGGGATTGCCTTGAAATATCTTTCAAGTGTAATTTCCCATTGGGAGCAGATAGAGATATGGAGCTTGGGGACTCTGAACTCACAATTTAAAAATACATCTTTTGGTAAAGTTGTTTTTTAAATTGCAAGTTTGAAAATGCCACTTTTATAAAGTGAGCATTTTCTTGCTTAAATATTCTGTGGCTCTGCCTGTCTTTGGAATATACTTCCGAGTCAGGATGATAGTTGGGCTGTTTGAGAATTCACTGTAGACAGTCACACAAAGGGAATGAGGTTTACCCTGCATATAATGATGGGTCTTTCTGGACTAGATGGGTGAGAGGAGCTGACACTTATGCTTGAATAGGGCTGAGTCTGTCCTTGCACAAAGCAGTCTCCAGCCGCCTTGAGTGTGCCTGGGGCTAGGGCAGAAAAGGCAGGGTCTTGTGCACTACAAAGACTTTAATTTAAAAACAGGAATGAGTATAAGGACTGGACCGCTGAGACCACAACTTTAGAATCGTTCTTGATTGAGGACATTCTGCCAGGAAAAAGCTTTAGGAGGGACTGCCATGCTGCATGTTGCTTTGCTGTGCTGACCTGCTCCTTGCTGCTTCTGTCCTGGGAGTGGATGGACTGAACTTTGATGTCTGTGACACTTCTAACAGGAGGCAAGCTCAGTCCAAGCCCTTGGAGAACCTTTGGGAGCAGGATGTAGAAAGCAAAGACATCATCTGTCAGAACCTGGGCTCCCTTGCTGAGAGTCCAGACTTGCCAAGTGGTCAGTTCTTGGCCTTTGGGATTGAGTTCTGGTGTAACCAAGAAGACACCAAGTATATTACCGCAGAGTGATTTAGGAATCAGTGGTGCTGTCCAACTACATGCTGCTGCCTGAACCGGACCCATGGTCCCCGCTGAGTGCTTTGATAGCAACCGATACTGCAAGTCTGATGCCACTGCATTGCCTGCAAAGTCCCGCCACAGTGTGAGTTCTGAGTGCTGTGTCACAAACGTCCATAACACCCAACTGCAATGCAGCACCTGTGGTCCCATGGTATAATCGCAACTGGGTGAATTTGACACCTCACATCTTAACCTGTTAGATTCATCAATGCTGCTGGATCATAAGGACCCGATGCCACTCCACTGATGCCGCATCAGTTCCCCTGCAACCATAAGGAACTGATGAACCAATGCCTCACCTCTGCGATATCAATAAGGAACCAATGCCACACTGGCTCTAGCAGTGCCCTACCTCCCTGACTCTATGCAACGTCTTTGTTCCCTCATTTTCCAAAGGTACTGAACCTGGGGTCGGTGCGACTCTGTGACCGGCCTGCACTTCCTCACAAATGGTGCCAGACTGCAAGGAATGACTCTACTTAGATGTCTTTATAGCTCCAGTTTGAGCTATTGTATTTTTAAGTATGTTACTGAGATTTAATCTTTTAAAATGTTATCTTTGATTGTGTATGTTGGATTTTTGTTGTTTTGGTCTTGTTTTACTCAGATAAATATAACCTATTCTTTTAAACTGGAGTACTTTTGTGGTGGTTTACTGTGTTGCTATGTGTGTGTACAAATACTTTACACATTGCCTCTGAGATAAGTCTGACTGCTCGTGCCAAACTACCAAGGGGGTGAGCAGAGTTATCTTAGCTGTGTGGCTCCCTTACCCTGAGTAGAGTAAGGGTTCCTACTGTGACAGGGTGCAAACCACTGCCAACTAGGTTCCCCATTTCTAACACTGGCAATTGACTGTGGGGATTGGACTTGTATTTTACATACACTGATTGGTGTACACTACTTCCATATCACAGACAATTACACCCCAACATTCCAGTTGGATTTTTCTCTTTTTGCAACTTTTGAGTTTGATTCACAATCATGTCCAAGTATGATGAGCCATTAGTTGGAACTACAGAATTGGTGTTTCAGCAGGAGAGGTTGGAGACCTATATAGCACCGCAGCTCAAAATGTTCTACAAGGAGCTCAAATATCAAGGCCTCATTAAAAAGGAGGAGGTGTAAAAGGCACTGAGGGCCTGGTTGGCAGCAAAGGAGGCGGATGAGTACACAGAGGAGGAGAATGCTATTGTGGAGGGAGAGGTGCGAAAAATGCAGGATGATTGTTGGAGAATCAGGATCTGCCTGGGAGGAGGGCACCTTCCAGGGCAAGCAGCAGTGTTTCCTCAAGAGGAGCTGGAAGACAGGATCCCTGAGAAAGATTGAGGGGCAGGCCTGTGTAAATATTTTTCAGTGGAGGGAAGAGACACCCTGTTGTTCATAGTAATAGAGGATCAGATGAGGTGCCTTGCCATTAAAGACGCCTTGACCAGGAGTTATGGTAGCACACCAGAGAGTTACAGGGTAAAGGTCAGGGAGAGTACGAAGCTTGGGTCCCAAACTTGAGAGGAATACGTTGATTCTTTCTGCAGAGCACTGGATGGTTGGGTGAAGGGCAGCGAGGTAACAGACTATCAGGGGCTGTACAATTTGATTGCATGGGAGCACTTGTCTAGTCATTGTTTTCCAGAGCTGTGCAAGCCCTTGATTGACAACAAGCTTATCAACCCCAGGAAGCCTGCCAAAGCGGCAGACTGGAGGCTCAGCACCAGAGTCCAAAAGAAGTTGTATGTGGGAGACTCAGCCAAGGGTGGGCAGGGTCCCCATTAAAAGAAGGAGTTGGGCAAGGCTAAAAGTAAGAAGCTCTCAAAAGGGTCCCAAACCAGTTCCCAGGGTAAGGATTCCACTGTTGAAAAGAAAAGTTGGTTCCCTTTAGGAAAGCCTTCAGGGAAGGAACCCCAGACGTTTCTCACCTGTGGCCAGGAAAGACACTTCAGGGGGAGTCTCAAGTATCCCAAGTGGGCAAAGCCCCCCACTGGTGGGCATACACTTGGGGTGGCAAGTATAGCACTCAGGGAGGAGTTGGCCCCAGTTAGTGGTTGGCAGCCAGCTTAGTTGACCTTAGTCTCACTGCGTGAGGGTGAGGTGGTCCAGAGAATCCTCATAGTTGACAACACTAAAAAGTACAGGTAGTGGGTGACCATGAATGGGAGGTAGTATATGCTCTGAGAGACACAGGAGCCAGTATGACAACTGTCTGCTGTCATCTGGTGTCTGAAGAGCAGGTAATCCCTAATGTGGTTGATCAGGTTTTAGCAGTAGACAAGAGTGAGCTCCAAGGTTTCCTTTTGTACAGGGGGTCTAAGGTTCCTTGAGGGTAGCTGTGAGTCCCTCCCTGCCTGTTGATTGTCTACTAGGGAACGACCAGGAGCAAACCATCTGGAATGGTGTGGAGCTCAGATCGCACTTGAAAATGTTAGGATTGCCAAAGTAGGCCTGCATGACCACATGGTCCATGGCCACCAAAGAGGGTGATCAGAACGACCTGGAGCCTCAACAGTGGTTTAAGTGCCTGCCAGGAGAAGGAGGGACAAGGGGCACAGGAAACCTCCCCCTGTGAGTTCCTCAGTCCAGGATGAGTCTGAACCTGAGGTCAAAACCCCAGTACCTATAGGGGAAGAAGTGGCCAAACTGGGGTACCTACCTTAACTGACCCATTGGCAACAGGAAGGAGGCCCCACCAGGGAGTTCTGTGCAGTGCAGAAAGTGTGCCACACTCTTGAGAGTCTTTGGAGAAAGGTCGAGGCTCAGACAGCTAATAACGCCTCCGGATCTCACCTGATTTACTGGAAGAGTGATCTCTTGAATAGTGAGCCTAAAGTTGCTGTGCCTGGGGCAGCTCATGCGCTGGTGGTACCCCAGTGTTTCAGAGCCTTCCTACTGGGTCTGACTCATGATGTGCCACCGGCAGGTAATTTGGGGCAGGACAAAACCTTTGACAGGCTTGTCACCCACTTCTATTGGTCTCCATTGAGGAAGACCTCAGATGAATTCTGCAGGGCTTGTGAAAACCTGCCAGACAAATGGGAAATCTTGGAAGCGGTGCAAGGCTCTTGTTCAGCGGTTTCCTGCCATGAGCACCCCTTGTCAGCCAGTCGTCATTGACATTATGGGGCCTCTGAATCCCAAGACAGCCATGGGCAACAGGTTTATCCTGGTCTTGGTGGGTCATGCCACCCAGTCTCCATAAGTTGTCCCTGTCAGGACAGTGACTGTGCCCCTTTGGCCAGGTCACTTATGGGGATCTTTACCCGTATGGGTTTGCCCAACGAGGTGGTATCTGTCCGGGGTACCAATTTTATGTCATTGTACATGAAGGCCAAATGGAAGGCGTGTGGTTTTACTTATAAATTCACCATGCCTTACCGCCCCAAAAGCAATGGTTGTTTGAAAGTTAGACTGTACCGTGAAGGATATGATTATGGGTCTCTCCGAACCCATGAGGCATACGTGGGCTTCAATAAAAGGGTGGGAAAACACACACTTTTAAAAGAAAAATGTCAGAAAGATCTTCTGAACCATCCATGGACATTTGCAACATTTAAAAAAAATGCACCAGAGGTAAGGGGTCAGGGAGTCCATACCCTGGCCCCTTTTCCTTTTTTACTCTTTGTTTCTGGACTCGGCTGAAGCTGACTCCCAATATGGCTACCAACACTTCCTTGCTGAAGTGTTGACAGCCAATCAGATATCTACACTGAGACAGTCGGATCCACGAAGGATCTGCCTCCCTATATACCTATATTGTTTAAACTCTAATTTCTCCAAGAGTAATGAATGAATTTACACCAAAAAGTGTGTTTTCAAGACCAAGAGCTAGCTTTCTGCCAAACTTGGTGTAATTTTGTTTAGTGGTTCTGGATGTAGTGGTGTTCAAAAATGTGAAAAATCCCATTGACACAGAATGGGAAAAAGGTGTTTTGGGACCTCTCCCTTTTTCTTGGCACCACTTGACAGATCACCTTGAAACTTTTTAGACAGCAGCTGAACTGACCAAAGTATATGTTTAGAAATGTTCATGAAGATTCATCAAACAGCGCCAAAGTTATGGCCAAAACAAAAAACGCTCAGTTTATGGTGAATTTTTTTTCGAACTGTAACTGTAACTGCCACAAGGTGATGAAATATGAGTGCAAATGCATAGTGCCACGTGTATGGACATATGACATAATCCTGAGATTCAGCATTGGCAATAGGTACTGGCAAACCATAAGATAAGTTATCGAAATGAACGTCTGTTGACTTTCCCAGTGCTTGTTTTTCTAATCAGGCATGTGCTGGGTCCATAGTATATGACAGAACAGTATAACAAACATTTACTAAACAATTAAATATGCAAAAATGTTTTCAATGTTCCACCATTGGAGACAGTTAAAAGTTAGAACAGAGATTTCACATCTCTGCAAGAACTAGAAACTAACCCCCAGCTAAGAAGACACAAACTGCCAACATAAGGACCATATGAATGTATTAAATCAAATCCATTTTGTCATGTTAGCCATCAAATAATCAGCCTTCATGGTCTAAGGCACATAGTTTAACTAACACTGAAATATCCAGTTTTTAACAGTACACTGCCAAAAGGGAAGGCTGACGAAATTAGAAGTGAGCAACCAACATCAGAGTGCCTCCAGATTAAAGCTGATGTCACAGGAAGTTCAATGTTATGTATGCAAACATCATTAAAGTCATAGAAAGACAGGTGCCAAGCCATGGATAGAACAAGGTAATGGATCACCTTCCGATATCAAAAAAGCATACAGCCTTTGGCTTTTTCTTCTACAATTATATAGATTAAACACATATCCTGAGACTGCAATACTGCAAGACGCCTTTGACTCTTGAGTTCGTGTGGTAGGATTGTTCCACCATGCAATTAACAACATGATGACTAAAAATCTATGAAAACTGATTGCCAACAAGACTGAAATCTTGACATGGTACACCATCCACAAGCAAGACCACCAAGACTAAGGGGAGTATTTATACTTGTTTTGTGCAGAATTTGCATAATTTTTTACACAATTTTTCTGCAAATCTAACTCCATAGTTATACTTTGCCGCTAGACCCGTCTAGCACCAAATTTATGGAGTTAAAGTAATTTTTGGGATGTGGAAACCTACTTTGCGTCAATGAGATGCAAAGTAGGCGTTCCTATGCAAAAAATAACTCTATGGCCTTAGCACCATATTTATCCCCCATGCTAAAACCACACACGGGGGAGGAGGGGTCAAATAATGGTGCAAAGTTTGCTTTGCACCATTATTTAACACATGGGTCACGGCAGGCATTAGGGCACCTGTGTGCCTATTTCCATGATGGAACACCATGGAAAAAGCCCACAGGTGCCCTCCCCATGCCCCAGGGACACCCCCTTCCACACCAGAGGGACAGCGGAGGATGGGGGACCCCATTCCAGGAAAGTATAGATAAGTACATGTAAGTATTTATTTTTAATTTAAAGTGCCATTGAGGGCCCTGAAATGAGCCCCCTACATTGCACTGGGTGCAATGGCCATGCCTAGGGGACCCTGGTCCCCTGTGCTGGCCATTGGGGTGGTGGGCATAGCTCCTGTCTTTTTTAAGACAGAGGTCTTGTGGTGTGGCTGGGTTAGCGTCAGAAAATTACGCTAGGCTGGTTAGAATAATTGTTTTTGACTCTAACCTGCCTAACGTCATTTTTTGGTGCAAAAACCCTTCTTCCACACCGCCAGCCCCAACCGGCTAACATCGTTTTATTTTTTACTCTAGCCTACCCTTTGCACCAGCTTGCACCATTCCATAACTATACTGCCCGGTTGGTGCTCAGAAATGGTGTAAGCTGGTGCAAAACATTTTGGTGCAAAATTGTGTTAGTGCAATTTTGTACCAACAGGGCCTAAGAAAGTTGTTTTGCTTTCCTGCCCCAAACACCACTATGAGGAACCAAAGATTCATACTGGACTCGGTCCCCATTCAGGCACCTCGGTTCAACTTAGTGTTCAGATTTTCATTCCATTTCCTCAAGGGCAGAATGTGAAAGTTTCCTTTCCGAGGATTATCATAATGAACACATTCTATTCTTGTACTCACTTGTCTCAAGTACACCAGAATGTTCTGCCTATATCCTGTGAAATACCTTTCCCACAAACCCCAATGAGTTGTGAGTACAATTTTAAGATTCCTTCTGTATCTCCAATGTAGGATCAGTGTTCTTTGGCTTTGCACCATTCTATTGGTCTGCAGTAACTCAGTGACTCTCACGCAGGACACTCTATGTTGTACTCCAGTTGAAACTGAACGAACTTCATGCATCAGTGAAGCTGCCTATCCAGGTGAAGAATATGTTAAAAAGCTCAGATAATAATGGAATGCTTGAACATTACAAATCTTGCATCAGGGGTATTTGTTTCGCTGTCTAGTCTGAAAACATAGGAATTCTTTGAATGTTTGGCAGGAGGTCCCTCCAGAATACGTTAAACATTTACCTATTTTCCTTCATCAGCACTTCAAACAGCAAGGACCAGATTTAGTAAGATTTTCCAATGGGGTTGCCTCACTTTTTTTGCAGCCCTAGTGCAAAATCTATTTTCTGGATTTACAAAGGTGTGAAGAGACCAATTTATGTGGCTGTGTAAAAAAAGTAATGCTTGGCAGGGTATAGCACCGCCCTTTATTACTTTGTGTCAGAGAGGCATTACATGGATGGAGCAATGGCATTACTGTGCATCTTTATTCATGTATTTTAATGAAAACCCATATTTACAAAGACCCATAAATGTAGGTCTGCATCAAAATGGTCCATCTAGGCTGGTATAACAAGGGGAACTATCTTTATTTCTCCTGTTTACTTCTTCTTCGCATGTGTGCTGCATTTCTTAGCACACATATATAGAGGAATACGCCTCAAAGTCTAGTTTTTGTGCAGTAATCCTTCTGACATAAATACTAACCTCACTACAATGCAGACACACTTGGGACATAGTGTAAGAGTGCCTCAATTGGTGCTAGACAGCCACAAGTGCACCAGCATTAGAAGACATTGGAACTGCTCCATATCTAAATATAGCACACTTCTGCACTCTCCTAGTCACCCAATGCAGTGCAGCAACTGCCTTGCTCTGCTGTGTTGCATGTAATGGTGTAGCTTCAGGGGGGGTGTTTGGGTTGTTACACCCCTCTAATAAATGTATTCTCTATAATAAGTTAGGAACAGGTAATCTGAAGTGTTTGTCGGATTTCACCTAGGACTTTTACATGCACACCCAGACTAAATCACACGCATTCACTCTCTCTTTTCTGTTTTGAAGTTCTTAAAAAATGTTGGTTATTTTACAAAATATTTTGCTTTTGGTACGGCTAACAATCTGTACGTTTGTCCCTTTCCACTGCCCCTTGAGCCCCCCTCGTGTCCTGCTTCTCATAATGTATTTTTCCATTATATGTCAGTGTGATAGGAAATCTGAAGATCACACCTCTCCAATCTTAATGCCCAAGTTACACCCCTGTGTATAATCTTAGTAAATCCGGGCCCCTGTCATTTCTAAGTTTTCTTCTGGGAATTCAAAAACTACTTTTCCTTGCTCAGGGCTCTAGAAACAATGCTGCTTTCTTATTCAGCACTTGTGCTACTCAGTCCTGAAAGGTAAATCCACCACAAAGATGTAACTTTTAGTCAGAAGCATGGTTTTTCAAAAACCTCACAAGAGTATGTGTGACATAAGTGTAACCAATTACAACCTATTACACTAACTCTGTGCCACATTTACACCCAGCTCTAATCAATCTATCGCAGCACAACTGGAGCACATCTCTGACTCTCATGTGCCATACCCACCTCTTTGCCTTCTCTGTACATGTACCTTGTCAACCACGCATTCATAAACTGGATTTCAGTGGGTGTATAACAAGGCAACAGTTCGACAATGTTACAGCGGCCACAGCAGAAAATTACACAATGAAGTGTTTTCACAGAAACAGTGGAAGAATACAACGGGAAGAGACATTTAATAAATAACATAATTTGTTCTTGCTATGAAATCCACTGCTTTTTAATATGGAAACATTTTTCAAATAGAGCCTGTGAATATAACGCATAACAAATCAAAATAAAAGACACTAGTAAAACTAAAAAGTAGCACTACATGGCATCATCTGTGTCTGCTCCCTCTTTAGTGCGTACAATCGGGCAACCATTTGACAGTGTTCAAATGTCAAATTATAATGGGAACGAAATGTCCTCAATATCACAATCTTAACCTGCCAAGACTGTGGTCTCCCAAGGGCCTTGCAGTGGCAGCCATCTTTGTTTTTATGCGGTATTAATTGGTAAATTGGCATCTGTCGAAATTTCAGCTACACCTGTAAAACATGAGTCTGCTTTTATGAGGTACTCACTTTGTCATTTAAATTGAACGTCACCTTAGCCCTCTGGCTAATAAGGCAGTTTTGCAACAGCCATTATGGGACGTGAACCCATCTTCTCATTAGAGAAGAAGCGTCTCTAGGTCTACAAGGATTTTACAAAGTTCGCGAGAAGGATGTAAGACATTTATCCCAGTGGCAACAGGCCAACACCTGAGCTCACTGATTGCTTTTCTGAATGAGATGGGACAGATACATTGCTTCCAAAAGGTCCCTCTAATGTGCTCTTCATACCAAGACAAGCACGCACTTTAACTCGTAAAAATGTCCAATATTCACCTGTCCTTCCACTGTCACCTCCTAAGTAGGTTGTTATAAAGTTTTGGGAAAGTCATATTATGAATGTTCAAGATGTTTATATTTGAAAAAGGTTCTCTTAAGTGCTGAAAGTGTTCATGTGAATGCTAGAGGTTGATTTTCCCTTTTGAGAAAGTTAGGATAACAATTAAATCAGGCAATTGATTAATCTCCATTCCTGTGTATTTAAGTGGCGGTTGTAATTAAGCAATGTCGTTCATGTTACAGTGTTACATTGCTACATTGTACAAAATATAGTGCGAAAAATAACAAAAGTCCTTTACTGAAAAATGAAAAGAACATGCGTGCTTATTAAAATGTACTTTTTGTGAACGACCGAATTCACAACTTACCATTGCACTTAAACAAGGTGCACAACACGGGTATACAGACTGTAATTTCTTCACAATTTGTTTTCACTGAGAAACGTTTTGCTTTCATTAAATAAGATGTTCCAATTTGGTAGAGATTATGATAGCAGGTGGCTGTGCTCAGGGGTAGACAGAAAATTATAACCAAAATATGTAGTCCCATCAAGTGACATCCCTGGTTTTGCTGAAAAATGTTTAGGCTCTAAATCAAGGTAATTTCTGTAAATTGCCTTTCAAGCCCCTGTAAAAAGATTACACTTGAAACCCATAGGAAACAATTAACACAGTATGAAAATCATAACCTGCAATAAGAAAATATATAATTCGTGGACGCTATTAATCTCCCTCTTAAACTATGGAGTCAAAATATGCCTGCAATAAAAAGGACTCACTTATGACTACATTTAAATAGTTATGTACTGGTACAGGTGAATGTCACCAGGCACTGCGTTGGCCCTCCTCCTCAAACCTTAGCTAACTTATCACAAGGAGGGAGGAAACTGTCCAAATATTTAAGAGGCATATCTGGAAAGAGACAGTACGTGGCAGCGCCAGTCTTTCACCGTTAAGCGCCCATAAAAAAGGAAAGACTGAAAATGGCTGTTCAGGTCATGTTTAGGAGCTATAAAAATATTTCACAGGGAACCATAGAATATGAAAAGGATTTCACAGTTCCTTGTGAAATATGGTTTGATCATCATAATGTAAGCCACAACACCATTTTGCAAAGCTTTACTATCGTTAAGGTACTAGGGTTATGGAGTATGCAGAGCAGAAATTTGTGGTAAGGTTATCAAGAATTATGTGGCAAAACATGCAAATTATGGGGCACACGATTTGATATTGTGAAATAGGAGTTTCCATTGGAAAGGAATGTGCTGTTTTCTTAATATCGTTGGTGCTGTTCCACAAATGTTCATTGACTTTTTGAAAAGAAAAGTATATCCAAGTGTGGCTCTTCACTGCGAGGTTGATGATGTCATCAGCAATTTCGCAACTGACATCATCAATTATGTCATCTGAGATGTCATTAGTAAGGTCATCAAATTAATGAGTGATGTCATCTGTAATGTCAAAAGCATTGCATAAGGAGGACAAAAAGGTATTGTTAGTTTAGTGAAATATAGCTGCACTTAGAGACCCTTGATGATAGTGTGAGGCAAAAATGTTCTAAATAAATAAACAAACTGCTTAACCTTCAGGTTTTACAATCATAAACTACACTTTAACTGTGGCTTCCTCAATAAATTTCAGAGTTTAAAAAAATATATAAATTATGGTGTCATAAACAAATCTAACCTTAACTTTGCTTTAACCTTCACAAAATCAGTTTCTAACAATGCTTATTTTGGGCGTGTAACTAATATATAACAATGATATGCACAATCTATCTATCTATCTATCTATCTATTTATCTATCTATCTATCTATCTATCTATCTTTTTATGTCAGATTACAAATGTTTGTGTATATGTATTATTAGATATATATGTGTATATATATATATATATATATATATATATATATATATATATACCCACACACATACATATATCCATGCATACATATATGTATCTATTTACCTATATATGTTGACCGCAACTAGGTAGTTATAGTTAGGACCTAGTTTCTATAGTAAAAGCGTTAATTTACTATATCTTTGGTGCTGGTTGATGAATCTCCAGGAAATTCTCCCCAAAAATTAGAAACTCCCATCAGCTGTGATCTGGAAAGTTTTGAGGTGATCCGTCAAGTAGGGGCCAAGAAGAAGGGTGGATTCACAGATCCAGTGAAACCTTTTAAAAAGCTAAGCATGGAAAACATGGAAAAAGCCCCTTGGTGTGCCAGGTCCAAAGGGCATTATTTAATAGAAAGGAGAGGGCACACAGGTCCCCCTTCCAGAGGCTCATGGAGCCCTAGGGACCACCACCTCCTTAGGCCTAAATTGAACCATTGGAGGGGATCGCACGGCCCCTCTGTTAGAGCCATACATGGCCCTGGGGACCACCATCCCCCAGGGCCAACTCCTGCTATGTCTTGATTTGCTCACCTGGGACTCAGCTGTTTGCTCTGACTTGGCAGGATCTTTGACTGCTCCTGCCAAGTCTGAGGAAGCACAACTCCGCTCCTAGCAAGTGAGCACTGTCAAACAGCTCTTGGCCACTGGGAGTGGAGTTTTGATCTGTTTCCCTGCCCACAGACATGCGGGCAGGGAAACAGATGAAAGGATTGCTCTCACAGACAGGGAGCAACATGTTTAGCAGCTCCCTGTCTGAGACAGCTATTAAAACAGCCCAGGGAGTGGTGCCCCTCGGCCCTCCCCAAAGAAAAGTAAAAATATGTTAAGGTTCTGCCCCAGGGATGGGGCCAAAATTGGCCAAAATTGCCTGTGGAATGTGCCGCGCAACCCCCCCAAACAAAAATTATATATTAAGGCTGAGCCCTTGGGATCAAGTCACTGGGGATGAAATCAGTCAGGGCTGGGGGCTGCGTGGCCACCCTCCCCAATAATATATATTATGTAGTAAGGCAGTGCCTGGAGGATGGGTCCCCAGGGCGCAAATCGGCCGGGGGGAGGGCTGTGTGGACACCCTCCCCCAATATGGAATAATATGTGGAAATCTTCACAAAACAAGGAAACAATTACATCAAATAGCTAAGAAGAAGGACCTTGGTTTGGTGCAGATTTACATCTTTGTAGTCTTGTGTGCCTCACTATGAGAGGATTCAG
This sequence comes from Pleurodeles waltl, assembly GCF_031143425.1. NCBI lineage: Eukaryota > Metazoa > Chordata > Amphibia > Caudata > Salamandridae > Pleurodeles > Pleurodeles waltl. The sequence continues at coordinate 561,750,470 of NC_090444.1, forward strand.
TTTATCACAGAATTTTGGAGAAAGACAGACGAATCACAATCACATTGCCCAACATTCACAAAGTCACTGGAGACATTTCCTCATGCACCACAAAACACCTGTACTGTAGAATACACACTGGACATTTAGCCAAGGAGTCAGAAAGAACTCCACTTGGGAAGATAGTTTGTGCAAACCCATTGATTCCTGTTGGATAAAAGGGCAGTTGTGGTTCCTTTGTGGCCAAGTCACTCCCACAGCTACTAACATACCCACACAGACACTCAAACACCCACTCACAGATGCACTCTGACACACACACATGCACCCACTCACAGACTCGCCCAGGCACTCATTCACCCTGTAACAGGCCCACTCAGACACAGAGGCACCCAATCACAGACCCACTCAGACACTGATGCACCCACTCACAGATCCACTCAGACACTCACACACCCACTGATAGACCCACAGAACATTCTAACACCCACTCTCACACCTAGAGACTCCCTCTTATACCTACTCACACCCTGACAGACACTTTCACACCCACTCTCACACTCACATAGACTCTCTCACACCCACTCTCACTCCCACATAGACCCTCTCACACACATTCTCACACCCAGACACAGACTGTCACACCCCCTCTCACACCCAGAGATACCCTCCCACACCTATTCTCACACCCAGAGAGACAGACCCTGCGGCCAACCTCTGTGTGGAATTAGGTGGTAATGGGGGTTAGTTACAGCACCTGGCCATAGGCCAGTCCCTTCGGCCAACCCCCCTTGTGCATGACCAAACGCTGTGTATGGCAGTGTTTGGAATAACATTTAGTAAGTGAAATTACTTTACTTTAAAAAAACAGAAAACTCACTGAAAAAAACAAAGGTTACAGGGACGTTATAGTTAGGAAACAGTATTTTTACAAAAACATAGAAGATTTTACCTTAATTACCTTAAGCCACAAGTTATAGGTTCTTGAAATAACTCTAATTGCTGAATTTCTATGATTTTGTGCGAATGAATTCAGAACCTAACCATGGATGTCCCAGTAACCCTTTTTTTAGTGAATATATATATTTGTGTATATATATTCCATTCACTGAGAATTGTGGCCGGACAAGGGATGTTCAGAAATGTCAAGGCACTGATTACTAAATCAGCGCTTTCAAGTCTATGCTGAGAATGGAGGAGAATTGTGGCCGGATGAGGGATGTTAAAAGGAGAAGAACAAATTTAAAAATGAGGACAGGTTAGCCAACATTGGTGAAAGGGACTATGAGAGGACTGCTGTTATATGCCTCACTGTGTGTAATATGCAGTGAAACAACACAGTGTTGCTAACATCTAGGGAGATATTATTAACCGTGGACAAGGCTCTTTTGGAGTTGAAACGCGTTGGTTGTTTGTTGCTGGCTTGGAATAAAATATTGGCTATTCAGTGAAAGGGAGTGCAGTAGTTTACCTTCCTTTGGATTTACATAACAAGGAGGAATGGTCTAGCTCCTACAACTGGCACTGGCAGTATGAGTGCACCTGTCAGAATTGTGACCTCTTGTTTGGATGTTGAAAATTCAGGGTTGCACCCGACCATTTCAACTCAGTTTAAAACTGCGTTTGTTTCATTTTATGGATTAGTGGAATTTTCATGTTTGTGAAGGACAGAATTGGAAGAGTACAAACTAACGTCAGTCTTTACAAAGGAATCCTTTTGGCTGTGTATTTCTCCATCAAATGGATTTATGATGTGAGATAATTACGGAATTACGGTGCCACTCCACGAAGCCTGTTTTACTGATGCTGGGTAAGATGCATTTTCAGTGACCGTATTACAAACTGCTTAAACTGTTTTCTTTTTAATATCAAGGCATTTTGTGAAACACATAAGTATACAAGAAGCGATAAAATAATTGTCATTGGGAACAAAAATATTACATTCGAGTCCACATCTTACAAAGCACATCACTGCCAGCTACTTGCAGATTAATGGCTAAGCTTCCATTTTTGCGTGATTTAGTTTTTTGTTATTTGTTTTAAATGTGCACTTTATGAAAAATGACTAAACTTTCTCCCTTTTCCTCTTTTGGAACCACATGTCCTAGAATGCCTTATTATGAGCTATATACATATATATATATTTATATATTGCAATGATATATGCACAGTATTATCTGCTATCTATATATACTATACATATAATAATAATAATATATATTTTATACATATATTTTATACACACACACAGACATATATATATATATATATATATATATACACATATATATATATATATATATATACCTCAGATTATACTGCGCATATCATTGTTAGATGTTATTTGCACAGCCAAACTAAGTATGGTTATAGACTAATTCTGTACACTTAAAAAATGTCATATGACATTTAGACTCAGCCATGAGCATGTTACAAAATAATGATTTGGAAACCAGTATGTTGTGCTCATGATTACTAAAGTGCGCATGGGGGCATATCCTTCCTTGGGGAAGCATTTTTTTAAGAGTGTATCAACAGCTAAGATAGCTGAACCTACCAATGAGTGTGACACAGCACCAAAGAAAGGGAAAAATAAAGGTGGAGGGACAAATAGTGTACATACTTATTAAGGGTGAGGAGACAAAGCACAACGAAGTATGAGAGTGAATTTGAATTTAAATTGAAAAGTGCTAACTATCCCTGACAAGTTTAGTACTTTGTAAAGAGGGCCAAGGGCATCTAGACAACAGGGAAGGGAAATGCATCTTAGATATGAAGGAATAAAGGAATTAGAATATATACAAAGTAATACAATTTCAATACAGTAGCAATGAGATGACAACGTCCTGGATAAGCTATGATATAAGACAATATTGTAAATGGGGTGGCACTAAAGGACGTTATATTGTGGTTTGCAGGAAGGTATAGGGTATAGGGGGATGTAACGCACACTGTTCATTACACAAGTGAAAAAGGTCCCAGCAAGACTGAACACAGTCGGAATGTGCCCACACTTGTGCTGCTGCTCAGGATCCCCTGTCAAAGACCGGGGTTCATGGTGTGTAGGTCCATTTAAATATCTTATATATTTATACTGCTGACAATCACTTAGACCATGGTTAACAAGTGGGGAAAGGTCATTTCCAGGCAGTTCCCTGCACAATACAGGCTCCGTCCCAAAGGCCTCAGGGCATGAAGAGGGTACTAATTGGTTGCTACCTCGCTGGTTGTTAGCATTACACTTGAGGGTAGCTGCCTGCTTCTCTAATGGGGGTATATGCACAATGCCAATTCAGAATTTAAAATGCCAATTCACATAGCCCTTGGCCTACAGTTTAATTAAGATCGGTTGTCAGGCAGGACACTCCTTTACCATTTAAGGTTACTCAACTTAGAGGAAACAATTGCAAATCTTAACTGTAGTGATGTCAATTGTTTCTGAAGAGACCAAGGATTTAAAGTTTTGATCAGTAAATGTCTTCTGAGTGACTTTTATTTCATATCCCATAAAATTCCCTATTGAAATTATTTTATGGAAATTCATTTTTGACAATGCATTGAACACTGATGTAAAAATGGTTTCTTCTGGTCTATCAATAAAAGAACCGTTAACATTTGTGATATATCATATCTTATAAAAAGAGTTCTGTTATATGAGGTTCGATCAAACATTATTGATGTAATTTTAATGAGAACAGTATTACATTATTACTTTTTTTGTCTAATACATCTTATTTACTACTGCTATTACTGGTACTGCTACCTCTACTACTTCTACTAGTACCACTACTACTAATAATAATTATTATTAATATTATAATAATTACAACAATAATACTTTGTTCTTATATAGCACTTCACATCATACTTCAATTGTTTATAAGTGCTTTAAAGAACAGGTGTTACAAGAACAAACATTAATGATACTAAATAGCATTATTTTAGATCAATGTTTATAAAACTGTATACAACACATGTTTATGGATTCACTCATTGTAAGGTCTTATCAAGTAATGTTTTCTAAATCATCTTATGTGAAATGCGCATTCAAAACTGTCTTGAGTAGGAACCTGTACTAATCCTTCTTAGTTGTATTCATAGGAAGAGTCAAAAATAGCTTTATGTCAAAATAGGAAGAAACTGAAGTCAAATGTGCTTTCATTTTTCTGGCTTACTTTTTCCCATGTAGGAAGTGGTTGGTTCCCATTTTTTGGAATAAGAACATTAGAAATTAGAGTAGCCCAATTGTTTTTTCTAAGGTAACGACTCTAGCAGTGCTAGTGTTTGCATTCTCCAGTTTTTTGCCTTTCACTGAAAACAACTGCTGTTAATCCATTAAATGAGTGCCCCCCTCCCCATGTAGATATGATGCCTTAACACTCAAATCTACTGTCAAATTCAGGGGACTAAGTTGTTTATCTTTTCAGAAGACATGGGGAGTTAAATTATGTCACTAAATATACCTTACTCTGGGTAAATAGCCTGTTACATATTCAACATTCATATTGTTTTCTTTGTATTGTTTTGGTCTTGACATTGTTTTATGTAAAATCTTTAGGAGACAAAACATGAATGAGTCAAGGAAATTTATTTATGCGTTAAATGTCGTGTTGATTTTTCAGTTGCTATTAATTGCATAAGCAGCCTGTTAGGTTGTGTAGCCCTCTTGTGCTGATCTGTTTTAAGGTAGTCACAGGCATACTTGCCTTTTTTTAATCAAGTGCATGGTTATGTTAAATATAAACCTTTTGCTGGTTCATTAGCATCTATTGCATGTGAACCTATGACGCCCTGCGCCCTCTTTTGCAGTCACTATGCTCTCTGCAACTGTGTATATGCTTTTCAACATCTGTCATTCATCTGTAGGTCCAACAGGCCTTTTTAATTCCAGTCAATGGCAGAAAAACAGAAATGGTTGTTTTCTTCTATGTCTGCCTAGCCCCACATGTTCATTAAAGTCCAGAGAGTGGCATCATAGTGAGAGGATAGTGAGGCAAGGCAGCAGCCAGCTTGCCGCCCCACCTTGACTCCACCCACTTCTCTTAGTCGCTATTTGGCAGCTTTGTGTTTCTTACTTCCAGTGATACTCCAGAAATGAAGCTCTGGGGGGGGCATATATAAGTATGTGTATGTGGAATGTCTGCTCTATTGCATCTGAGCCCAGCACACTTAACCTCAAGATGGCGGTAAGGTCAGTTTCTAAATCTGTGCTGTGCAAGTCCTTCTTTAGTATCTACCACTCGGGAAAGGGAGACTGGGGACACTGCAAGAGCTCCCTGTGCAGGGTGGCATTTGAACAAAGCCTGCTGTAAGAACCAGCAGGAAGCTTTATTGGGATGAGGCCACTGCTGAGGTCTTGGGCCTGATGCTGGGACTTTCTGAGCTAATTTGACCTGAAGTAGGCCATAGACAGAACTTAATTTGTAAAAATACAAGTGCCAGGGCCCTCTTCAGGGGGTCACTTAAGTTTGCATCACCTATTGCCAATATCAGCACTGACAATTACAGTAACAACACAACTACTAACCATCACACTCCTGCAAGTGTGAAAATTCTCACTATTCCAGGCCCCCAAAGACATAAGAATAGCTTTGGTGGCAGTTATTAACCATTTTTAATGTATATTGATTTAATAAACAGCTGTTGTTTTGCTCCTCTCTGAATGAGACAAACAGTGCATCATGTGGGAGACTGTCATAAGTGCAGGTGTTGACAATGAAGTGCTGGTGCTGAGCAGCGGAAACTACCATCTCAAATTAAGCACTGGGCACAGACTCAGCTTAGAATTTTCCTCCTGGTAGTCATGGAGCAGCTGGGACTGAAACTGCTCTTAAGTAAGCAAAAAACGAAGCTGGGGGCGGTTGAATGCCTCCAGATACACACTAGCTGGTGTGCAGCCCCCTCCACTATTTTCCCATCCTCTCTTTTTCTTTCATACAGCTTCCAAAATACGATTGCCTTCTTTTCATCCTCTCCTTTTGGACATCTCCTGCAATATTCATCCATCTTACCCTGCCATTTACTCAAAGAGAGAGAGAAATGAAAACGATCCCAATTAAAAGCTTAAGCAGCAGGACCATACCAACTTCCCAATGTGCAGGTCCTTTGCAGGGAGCTCAGTTCACCACTTGCAGTGTCGCCTCAATTACTTATAATGCTTCAAAGGTGCCAGAGCAGTGAGGTTCAACTTGAATACATTGCTACTGCATTTTATTATAACTAATGGCATTGTATGTGGGTTTTCATTATGTACCATTGTTATTGCCTGCCATGCGTGACTCATTTTCCATGTTTGTGACAGGCAATTGAAAATGCACAAAATTCTACATGTAGCTAGTAGTTTAGGAGAAACCGACCTTTTGTAAATTTCTTAACTGCGATGAGATGGCAAGTTGGGAGGGTGTAGAGGGGTTCTCCTAGCTACATTATTTATCTCCATATTGCTTGATCAGCACTATAGTTAGCTGTGGACATCACCACGACATACAGTTCAATACGTAGAGTGTAGGTTTCCTATGATGCACACCATGAGCACAACGGCATACACATACATTGGCCTTAGAGCATGTAGAGATTTGCTACCGCATACTCCCGCATCCCAGGGCAGAGATTTAGGGCCAGATGTAGCAAAGAGTTTTTCCCATTCTGTGTCAATGGGAAAATGCGTTCGTACATATGGCCCTTAATTCTCCCACTGGGCTATTAAGCAAAGTTTTCTGTGGTTTTCAATGTTTTGTCATGCAGTGGTTTCAGAACGGGTTGCATTTGCTCACAGACTATGAGTCCCACATTATAGAGAGCACTCTCACAACCGTCACAGTAAAAGTCACACTCTATCAATATCACTCATACTCCTCCCAGACTAGCATGGCCTCGCACATCTCAGAGTAGTAGTTTAACACTACAGATAACACTCTCAGACCCCTATAGAGAGGCGTTTCTTTCGACATACAACACTTTCACACCCCAACATTCTCAAGGTACAGCTTTGCTCACACCTCTCATACAGTAGCAGTCTCAAACAGCCAACAGCACTTTATCACACCTCACTCCCACTCGCATGTCTCAAGAACCCTCGTGAATCAGCCGAACTACAGCAAGCACTTATGCTTGTCTGTAGGGACAGCTAGTACCACCTACCTCACTGCAGCCATTTGTAAAATGCTTGTCCTGGCATCATATTGGTAATTGCTTATATACATTGTGGTTATTCTTAAAATAGCAATACCTAATGGCTTTGCCAATTAATGTTTCTACCGGAAGACATTTTCCTCGCATGGACTGCAAATTGGTAGTCTTTTTTAATATATGGCTATGCACATGTACCAGACATGCCAAACGCTTGCTGCTTACTATGTAAAAAGTCGGTAGGTGAAAACAACTTTTCATAATGGTCAGGATCTCATATATTTTCTTTTTCGCTTTTTACCAATTTGCGATTTTTTACTAACATTCAAATAGACCTAGACTGCCAAAAATAATTTCAAGAGCGAGAGAAGCTTTCAGTTCAGACTAGCACAGTAATGCTACTATTTTGTGCATTTACATGATATTACTGTTTCAAATTGACTCAGATTATCTCTCCGACTTTATGAGTTGTACGGGAGAAGAGGGGTTGTTCGGGAATTCTGAAGCAAATTATAGTCGATTCTTTACTGCTTCAGAAAGTCAAGGCAGATTGCAGATGCTTAGCCCTTTCACAGGAATAATTGTAAATGCATTATTCAAATATCTTTTGTGATGAATGCATGATATACATATCATGAATACGTATAATCACAGCACAGCCTTTCGCTGAAGTTCTGAATATAGAAACAGAGAGTTGACCGTGATTTTCCACCACTGTACACACATCTCTGCAGAAACGCAGATCCACTGAACGAGCATAGCAAACACTCATTAAAAAAGAACATCAAGGGGTGACACTAGAAAGAAAAGGACCAAATCTAAGGATACATTTAATTGAGCTTACCTGTCTCCTCTATTTATACATATAGAGTGAATGTCTAGCACCCTAGTCTAGGTTTAGTTTAGGTTTTATAGAACATATGTGCCCACCCTTCGTTCCTCGAGAGGGCTGCCCAACAGGGGTACACTACCAGTGAGCCAACTTTTTGTTGCACACTTTCAGTAATACAGGTAAGGGTATGTTTGCCCCTGCAAACATGGTGGTAATAAGGCGCAGGTGAAAAGTTAAATTTAATTCCTCATTTGCATGGCACTATGCCTTCATGAAAATGAGGACATGCCCTTTCAAGCTAGTGCTGGCGCTACATATGCACCAGCGCTATCAGTATTACAGAAGGAGCTGCATACACGTCTTTGGTCCCTTCTATAATACCAAAGTACCCCAGAGGTGCACAAAGGGAGCACATATCTCCATTTTGCTACACGTGCACCAGCACTCTCAGAATTACAGAAGGGGCTGTATACACACCTTTGGTCCCTCCTATGACACTAAAGTACCCCAGAGGTGCACAAAGTGGGCACATATGTCCATTGTGCCCCCAGGGCACTCAGTAATACGGCCCGAGGGGAAAGCAAGGCAAAGCATCATCATAAGAGGCTGTTAGTCATGATTTGTGCCCTGACCTCAAAAGACATGGCCAAATGCAATGCCCATCGATCTCTGAGGGAAGGCATGCTGGGTGTACCAAATGACTAAAGGCCACAGCATTTCCCCAGAACTCTATGATTCCTTTCTGTGCACTGAAGACTCAGTTGCAGTGTTACTGAGAGTGGGGTGTAGTATTTATTACTATACTAATATTTACACTCTTATAATTAAACACTCGTTACTTGACCTGGCTATCCGAACACAACATAGTTATCAGAAAGTTTGACATGTTCCACAAAATTGGCAATATTTAGCTCAAACTCTTTTAAATAAAGAGATTTTGGTGTTAGAGAAATACAAATAACCCATTAAAGATCACAGTGGCATAATTAAATTATAACAATGTGAAAGCAGGTGGACTGTCTGTTGTAATGCAGCATCCTTAGATGTTTTAACGCATGGGCAAAGCAGACAATTGCCCATGGGCCAGAACTTTCAAGAAGGCCCCTGGGAAAGTGAACATTCTTTCTTGCTCACTTCTGTGTGATTCTGTATCTCAACCTTCAACATATAATTCAATATTGTTAGGAAGCATGGGACTCGATTTAGTAGAAAATGGGTAATAAAATTCAAAATTGCGTCTCTTTTTTGCAAGTTGGTATCCTGTTACCGACTTGCAAAATAGAGATTGTGACTCACAATTAGGAAGGGGCGTTCAAAGGACACCCTTGCCTTCTCTGAAAAATGGTCAACAGACTTCACATACTACTCCAGCATTTCCAAAAATGAAAGTAATGTCTTTAGTTTTAGGACATGCTTACTCAATAGTTTGAAACAGCTATAGCTTGAGCCTACTGGTTGTATGACCTATACATTACACGTCGGCACAGCAAACTTGCATTAATTCACTCCAGCAGTAAAGCCCACCCTACTCAACATCTTAAGAACCCTACACAACCTCACATCATACTCATCTAGGTTTTCCCCAACCACAAGGATGTCATCCTGACAATACCTCACACCTTACATTCATTCAAATATCCTCCTAGTGGCTCTTTGAAAGACAACAGATGTAAAAACAATTCAAAATCACATTCTAATAAACTTGAAATAGGAAGACACCATACCTTCAGTGAGAACACTTTGGGTTTGACAAAACATGTATTCACTTAATTAGTTTCTGTCTGTATTAGTAATGAAAAGTATGCCTCTAGCCACACAGTTTGGGCCCTGACTGTGTATTTTACACTCACTATCTTTTATTTTTTGTTTAATTTTGCAGAATGAGAAAACTATTTTCTAGTTCAACTGCTCCATTCTGAATAAGACACACCTTGTTTTCCTTGTCAGGGACTAATAGGGCTGCCAGCAGTTAGTTCCTTTGGAAAAACCCCTGTTTCAAAAGCAAGTCTTGGGGGTAGTGGCAGAAAATACATTTCTGCACAGGTAGTAACTGGAAGAAGGGAGCAGGTTGGGTACAGGGTTGCACAGGGCTTCACAGTATGCACAATATATATATATATATATATATATATATATATATATATATATATATATATATATAGAGAGAGAGAGAGAGAGATAAATATATATATATTTAGACTTTGCATCATTGGCATGGTCTCCCTTAACTTTTTTCCTCTACTTCCCAGGTTGCTTCTGTGTTCTGTGTTCTGTGTTCTGGACTCTGTTTTTGTTGTTTTTGTTTGCTCTGGACACTTTACCACTGCTGACCAGTGCTAAAGTGGCAGTGTTCCCTGTATACATTGTATGTGTAGATTGGCTTATCCATGATTGGCCAATTTGATTTACTAGTAAATCCCTAGTAAAGTGCACTAGAGGTGCACAGGGCCTGTAAATCAAATGCTACTAGTGGGCCTGTAGCACGGGTTGTGCCACCCACATTAGTAATCCTGTAAATGGCTCAGACCTGCCACTGCAGTGTCTGTGTGTGCAGTTTTAAACTGCCAATTCGACTTGGCAAGTGTACCCACTTGTCAGGCCTAAATCCTCCCTTTTTATACATGTAAGGCACCCCTACAGTAGGTCATAGGTAACCCCATGGGCAGGGTGCAATGTATGTTCAGGGTAGGACATGTACTGGTGTGGTGTGCATGTCCTGATAATGAAATACTGCCAAATTTGATTTTTACTGTTGCAAGGCCTTACTCTACATTAGGTTAACATGGGTACTGCCTTTAAATATCTTTAAGTGTAGTTTCGCTTTGGGAGCAGATGTAGATACGGAGCTTGGGGGCTCTGAACTCACAATTTAAAAATACATCTTTTGGTAGAGTGGGTTTTTAGGTTGTCTGTTTGAAAATCACACTTTTAGAAAGTGGTCATTTTCTTGCTTAACCATTCCTTGCCTCTGCCTGCCTGGGAAATCCGTATCTGGGTTAAATTGACAGTTGGGTTGTTTGTGAATTCCCTCTAGACAGTGACACAAAGCTAAGGTGTGTCCTACTTATCCTGATGAGTCTTCCTGGATTAGAGTGGGAAGGGAGGAGCTGACATCTGCACTTGAAAGGGTGTGTGTGTGTCCTCACACAATGCAGTCTCCAACCCCCTGAAGTGTGTCTTAAGGCAGGCCTGGGCAAGGCAGGATCTTGTGAAATACAGAGACTTTTCTTTGAAGTTTGCCTACTTTAAAAGCAGAAATGAGTATAAGTGGTGGACCCAAAACCCCCAGATTTTTAGAACACTTCTGGATCAAGAGGAACCGCTGCTAAGGAGGAGAGCTGAAGAGCTGGAAGAGGAGTACTGTTACTTTGCTGTGTGAGCCTTGCTGAGTTGGCCAGTAGTTGCTGCTTCTGCCTTAAGAGGGAACGGACTGGGCTTCCTGAAATCCTGCTTGTGAATTTTCTCCAGGGGATTGGCTGAGCGTACCCCCGTTCTGAAGTCTCAGGGACATCAAAGACTTCATCAGCCAGTGCCTAGGTTCTTCTTCTGAGAGTGCTGACTTGCTAAGTGGAGCCAAATCCGGTTCCTCGGACCTTAGAAGTGGAAACTGGCAACCTGCGGGGAAAATACACTCACCGATGTGTGCATATCAGAAAAATTAATGCAGTGCCTGTGCCGCGGCTGAAAATTAGACGCTGCGTCTGCCTCACAGCTGCAGAATTGACACTGCGCCTGTTCTCAACTCAGACCCTTCATACAGTGAATCGGAATTTTCCATTCATCGACCCTGGGTATCAAAATCTTCAACATCACTGCACAGACCTGAGGCTGCTTGTCTAGAAATCGACGTATCCATTCCCTGTATGGAAGGAATCCACTCCTTGCTATTCCAGCAAAGAGATAATCGATGCAAAGCCTTACTTGTGAGTAAGGAAACAAAGCATTGCTTGCTTTTCAGATGCAGCTTTATTTTTTATGTATCCCACGTACTTTGTGCTAAAACAACTCATCTATTGATTTCTATGAATTAAGGCTCTCTTTACTGTAAACATTCATATCTTAGCTTGAGCTTGTTGGATTTTTGTTCTTCTGGTCTTGTTTGATTTAGACATATATTAGCTATTTTTCTAAAATGTGGAGTCCTTTTGTAGTGTTTTTACTGTGTTACTGTATGTGTTTGTGCCAATACTTAACACATTGCGTCTGACATAAGCCTGACTGCTTGTGCCAAGCCACCAAGGGGGTGAGCAGGGGTTATCTAAGCTGTGTATCTCCCTTATGCTGAATACCTTGAGGGTGCCTACTAGGACATAGTGCAAATTGACTGCCAACAATTAAAAAAAATACCTCATAAGTAACATGAATAGTCAGTTTTGTAATTCATTACATTTGGCCTTCAACTACCCAATCTAATAATCCAAAAGATTTTCTTTTGATGGAAACTTGTGGCTCTGTCTTCTTCTTGAGTCATATGTAGAATATTTTCCATACATGGAACTGTAGTTGTAACACACTATGGCCCAGTTCTAAAAAGTGTGCAGAAGCCTCTGAATTATTTTGTTCCCTATTGTGCTTTTGTGTTTGGTTATGCAGGTTTTAATTTTACTCTTAGATTGCCAACATACTGATGTACATGTGGGCATTTAATGATGAGATAGGCTCACATGTTGAATTACTGCTAATATTATTCTTTCACCTATGGGAGGGTGATACATTTGATGTCATTAAATAATGTTGCTACAGGTACTGCAGTAGTAGCATGATGGAGTGCATTTCACTGTGTTGCTTGGATTTAGGGCCAGATGTAGCAAAAATCCAAATTGCGACTTGCAATTTGCGAGTCCCTGCGACTCGCAAATTGCAAGTCGCAATTTGGTATGCAGAAAGGTGTCTTAGACACCTTCTGCAACTCTCAATGGGGTTGCAAAGACCCACCTCATTAATATTAATGAGGTGGGTCGCAGTTTGCGACCCCATTGCGAGTATGGGCACTCACGGGGATGGTGGCCTGCTGGAGACAGCAGACCACCATGTCCGTGACTGCTTTTTGATAAAGCAGTTTTTTTTTTCTAAGTGCAGCCCGTTTTCCTTAAAGGAAAACAAGCTGCACTTTGAAAAAAAAAACGAAACCTTTAGTTTCGGATTTTTTCAGGGCAGGTAGTGGTCCATTGGACCAATGCCTGCTCTGAACAAATATTTTTTTTTCCAGTCACAAAGGGGAAGGGGTCCCATGGGGACCCCTTCCCGTTTGCGACTGGGTTACCATCCACTTCAAGTGGATGGTAACTGCGATTCCATTTGATTGAATTGCATTGCGAGTCGCAAATAGGAAGGGAACACCCCTTCCTCTTTGCGAGTCGGAAATGCATTTTGCGAGTCGGATCCGACTCGAAAAATGCATTTCTGCATACCGGAGAGGCTTTTGCGCCTCGCAAACGGCGTTTTTCGCTGTTTGCGAGGTGCAAAACCCTTTCTACATCTGGCCCTTAGTGTCTTCTTAGCAGTTCATACATCTGTTCCTAGTGTATGAGGGCTCTCACAATGCAAACTTAAATTGAGTGTCTGTTTCCACCACTCTCCAGGGTTTAACAATAATGCTTTTATTTATTTATTTTTGCTTTGTAAATAGAACAGTTCTATTGTGGAACGTTTTTGTTTTTTCCTGCAACAAGGTGTTTCTGTTGTCTTTATCAATTCTTCATCAATTTGTCTGCCAGAGGTGTAATTCTTTTGGTTCTTAGTAATTGAAAGTACAGTAAATTGTTTTTCAATCTTTCTGAATAGAATTACTGTATTGCTCCTCTCAGCTTATTTGGTCTGTAGTTCAGCTCTCTATTTGTTGGTTCCTTTAATGATGCTAACATTTTGTCAATAAATTTGATGTAGTACTTGTTTTGATTCAGTCTTTGATATTGCTAAGGAACTCAACTCATTGTGTTGCTTGCATGCAGCCTTATAAAGAAGGTTATGAGTGAAATCACAGAAAAAGGTACACACTGAAACAGAATTTCAACATGTGTTTCCATTCCTCTACGTTAATATAGTGTGACAAATTCCAAAGGATACCATGAAAACTTCGAATAGCATGAAAATAATCATTCAGTAGGATTAGAAAGGAATTTGAATCCATGTTGTACACAATGTTGATACTTGCATGACTTTAGTCTACTAATAACAGAAGAACTGGCAAAAATACTAAGGGGGTGCTGTAACTGGAAGTACAAGACATAAAGGCACAATTAGCCAGGCACTATAATCCTAATGCATAACAAAAAAAAACGACATAGAAATTAGGCACAGATAGTTTGTAATTAAACCAGCATCAGATCAGTAAATTCCATAGAGTCTCTTATGATTTCAAAATGAGGTAAGTCCGTGGGCAGAAAACTACACTAGAAGAAGACCACTAAACAAGGAAACATCATCAATTGATAACACTAGAGGATCATAAGAAGCATACCCCACAAAGGGAAGCATTCAAATACCTTCAAACAAAAGGAAAAACATACAATACAGCAGCTAAGTCCATCACCTGTCAATTCAATCACAATCACACCCAAAAATAATGTCATTTTTTAAAAGGGATAATACTATTACAGCTACCAATATATGTATAAATCATTCTGAGGTTCATTTAGGCTCTCGGTCAAGAAGCACAAAAGAATAAGGAGAGGGTTCCGAAGGCAAACTGCACAAAGCAAAACAAGAGCCTCATAATCAACATATCCAATTACCGCCTTTCTAACAGCAAGCATAAAGCATTTGATAAAGGCATTTTGTTTGTACCCACCTAGAACATGGACAAACTTGACATTGAGGTCAACTTCTTTGAGTTTATGAAACAACATTGCATGAGACACCTTTTGTTGATACAAAAGATCACTACAGAAGAGAGCACTTTTTTAATGAAAAAAATCAAAGTTCATGCCACCCATTTGCCATAAAGTACTGGATGCATTTGAAAATCTTGTTTTGAGAGCTCTACAGGCCATGAAAATGAAATATGATAATGAAGTCACAAACCTCACAATAAAAGAATCTACTTCCTTACAAAAGCTAGTTGTCAATCCCAAAATAACCATCAAAATGGCAAACAAATGAGCCATGGCTGTGGTCATGGACTGCAACTAAATTGATGGAAATCCCAAGGACACTCACATACACTTTCAGTTGGAGGATGATCCTACCCAGGACAATACCAAAGCCACCGCCAGAACCAGGATGGCGGGAACAGGTGCCGTGGGGCCCCTGGGGGCCCCACAAAGATTTTCACTGTCTGCTGTGCAGACAGTGAAAATCGCGACGGGTGCCACTGCACCCGTCGCACCCCTTCAACTCCGCCGGCTCCATTCCGAGCCGGCTTCATTGTTGAAGGGGCTGTCCCGTTGGGCCGGCCGGCAGTCTTCTGGCGGTCGCACGCCGGCCCAGCGGGAAAGCCGGAATGGCCGCTGCAGTCTTTCGGCGGGAACCGCTTGGCGGGCGGCGACTGCCGACCGCCGCGGTCAGAATGACCGCCTATATGTGCCCAGGGCCTGTAGATTAAATGCTACTAGTGGGCCTGCAGCACTGGTTGTGCCACCTACTTAAGTAGCCCCTTAATCTTGTCTCAGGCCTTCCATTGCAAGGCCAGTCTGTGCAGTTTCACTGCCAATGCGACTTGGCATTTAAAAGTACTTGCCAAGCCTAAACCTCCCCTTTTTCTACATATAAGTCACTCCTAAGGTGTGCACTGGGTAACCCCTAGGGCAGGGTGCTATGTAGGCAAAAGGCAGGACATGTACCTATGTGAAGTTGGATTTAATATTACTATTTTAGAAATGCCACTTTTATAAAGTGAGCATTTCTTTGCACTTAAATTCTTCTGTGCCTTACAATCCACGTCAGGCTGGGTTTAATTGACAGCTCCCTTGTGCATTCACTCAGACACCCCCCAAACATAGGATACTCAGCCTCACTTGTATGCATCTGCATTTTGAATGGGTCTTCCTGTGCTGGGAGGGTGGAGGGCCTGACACTTGCATGTCAAAGGACAGTAACATGCCCTCACACAAAGGACTGCCACACCCCCTACTGGGACCCTGGCAGACAGGATTGAACTGAAAGGGGACCTTGTGCACTTCTAAGCCACTCTTTGAAGTCTCCCTCACTTCAAAGGCACATTTGGGTATTTAAACAGGGCCTCTTCCCCTACTAACTCAGATTCTTCCTGGAGAAGAAACTTGAACCAGAACCTGCATCCTTCCGAGAAGAACTGCCTGGCTGCCCTGAGGACTCACCTGTCTGCTTTCTGTGAAGGACTGCTGCCTTGCTGTTGCCCTGCTGCCTTGCTGCTCTCTGGCTGGGGTGAAGAACTGCTCTCCAAGGGCTTGGATAGAGCTTGCCTCCTGTTCCCTGAAGTCTCAGGACCAAAAAGACTTCTTTACAGTAAGAACTCCTTGTGCGGCGAAATTCGATGCCCAGCCTGAAGAAATGCCGTAGAGCCTGCACTGTAGTGAAAAATTCACTGCACGCCGAACCGGAACGATGCAGCCCGACTTTGCTTCATGAAGATCGACGCAGTGCCAGCATAGTGACTGGAAATTTGACGCACAGCCCAATGGATCGACGCACAGCCGAGCCGGAACAAGGCAGCCCGACTTCCAGAGAGGAATAGACACAGTGCCTGCCGTGGGGTAGAACATTTGTCTCAATGCCCACTGAATTGACGCAGCTCCTGTGACTTCATCCTGCCAGTGCAGAAAATCCACGCGTCATTCCTGGGGGATCCGAAAACCCTGCAACCCGAAGAGGATCCACGACCGAGCACCAGAAATCAACGCACAGCCATCCCTGCGTGAAAACTAAATGATGCATCACCGTGTGTGGTCCGAGAAATCGACACACACCCCTTTGTTTCCACGCATCTCCTCCTCTGTGGTTCTTTGCGGAGATTTTGCAAGCAAACCAGGTACAATGTGCTTGAAAGAGACTTTGATTGCTTTTAGAAGACTGAAGACACTTTACATCACTTTTATAGTGACATCTTTACATATACTTATTGCATTTAAATAATTTTGACCTGCATTTATCCAGATAAATATTATATATTTTTCTAAACACTGTGTGGTGCATTTTTGTGGTGCTATACTGTGTTGTTGTATGATTTATTGCACAAATACTTTACACATTGCATTCTAAATTAAGCCTGACTGCTCAGTGCCAATCTACTAGAGGGTGGGTACAGGATATTTTGGATTGTGTGTGACTTACCCTGACTAGAGTGAGGGTCCTTGCTTGGACAGGGGGTAACCTGACTGCCAACCAAAGACCCTATTTGTAACAGCGTAGGAGCCTTGACAACTGTCATTTTGTAACTGAGAACTGTGACAGAACTTCATTATCTTCCACTTGTTTTTTTCTTGTACTAATAGTGATTATGCAATTCAGTGCTAGGATTACTTTATGTGTGAGTTTATTTGCTTTTGGTATTGCCAATCATTTTATGTTAATAGTGATTAGGCAATTCAGTGCTAGGAATACTCTATATGTGAGTTTTCTTGCATTTGGTATTGAAATTTGTTTTATGTTGTAGTTTTACCATAAAAGCCTAATGTGAAAGTGCAGATCCATGAAAGAGACTTGCAGAACATCCTAATTTGTTTAGAGACATTCAGATTTCATCACCTTTTGTATATATTAATCCATGAGAAGAGAGAGAGGGCTAAGTTGCTGATAGTACCAGGTGAATTTGCTGTGATAACCAAATTAGATAAATTTAATGAGATCAGTTCATGCCTTTTTCAATGCTGTTTAAGGAGACTAGTGCATGCTTTATTGAATGTTGTGAAACAGTCTCCGAATAGCACATAACTTCACCAATACCGTAATTCATCACAGAAAGGCACATTCCAGGGGCTCCACTGACAGTCCTCCATAACCCGAAGAACTGCACCCAGCTGTACCTGGTGAAAAGCAGTGTAGTGTTTCTTTCTCTCTTTTTCCAAATCCCCTTCCCTTTTGGGGCACCTGCCGGGGCTCCTGGTGCAATCAGCAGCACCAAGAGGTGCCTCAGGAGGTCAGGAGAACAGTCATCACCCCTGCAGACAGCATGGTTTTCAGGCGAGTGGCTTCGGCACAACATCTGATTTAGAACTTGACAGACTAGTTACTCCATCACAACGGTGACAGATATCCTGTCTGCCGAAATGTGAATCTCATTATAGCCAATGGGATTTAGATTTCAGCGTACGGAATATCTGTCACAATTGTGAAAAAGTAACTTGTCCGCCAAATTCCAAATCAGGCCCTCAATCAAAAATAAGAACCATATCATGTGCACTAACAAAATTGACAAAAACATCATTGACATGAGCATCATCAAAAAAAGCAACAAATGGAGAACTTAACTAAATACCAAATCTGCTGGGAGTAACAATATGCTGCATTATCAATCATTCCACCCAGGGATATTGAAAGGCAAATTAACATACTCATAATTACTGAGAACCAAAAGGATCGCATCTCACGCAGAAACATTGGAAAGCAAAAGTTAAAAGTAAGAAATGGTTTTCAACCAAGGGAGTATTCCAAGAGGTGTCTAGGAAAAAGCATGCCCAAGAATTGATGAAACTGACAGAAACAGTTTGAGACAGGAGAAATTTTAAAAAATCAAACAGTGGGCATGTCCTTGTTATGGACGTCTTCAAATAAAGCAAAAAGATTCAAATCATTATCTTTAAACACTGTAAATGGTGGACACTGACACCTTCATAAGCATGGAATTTCCTCCCCATGGGGCATACACCAGAAGCAGCAATATCAAAGAAGAAAACAAATCCAAGCAAGACTGTTAAAGGTGATAGAGCTGGAGTGACTGTGAGAACCTCAGCAAGGGACCTCTAAAACATTTTTCCTCTAGGGGTCCACAGTTTAAAATCAAGTGTAATGCCAAATGTGAGACTTACTTTTGCATTTATCTCATCAAATATCAGCGGGGACTGTGGTATGTGGGCAAAACAGAGAGAATAGGTAAAGACAACATAACCAAACACAAACCAAGGGTTTCTAAACAGTCCACAGAAATGGGCCATAGTGCGTCACAACTATGGTTCCAGGTACTGAAAATGGTTTCACAAGGAGGAAGGAGGAAATAGAGATACGTGTTTACTACAAAGGGAGATTTTTTCAATCAATAGGTTGAGGTATCCTAAGTCCAAAATAAATAAACAATAACATTTACTATTTGTGTTGCTTATGAGCTTGTGGTTTAATATGTTTTAGCTTGCCTAATTACTTTGTTAGAAACTTCCACATGATTCTTGACTCTGATTTGCTTCCCTTTATGTATACATGCAGTTTGAGGCACCCAAAATCATCTTTCACTTGTAAAAATGGGATGTGGTCACTTTGGTGTTAGATTTTCATATTAGAGTTTGTGGTGATTAGGCATGATTTTCTTACTACTCACCTCTTTGCATAGTATTTGTTCAGTTCTATCCTTCCTTTTTGTATTTTTCTGATTTGTCTAGCGCTTTTGTCTTATGAGCACTTTCTGCTGTATCCCTTTGCTCACAGTGTTACTTTTGCCAATAATTATTGCTTTGTTCGTTGCTATCCTCTGTACACAGTCATGTGGTTCTCATGCTTTGTTCAATAATAGTACACCTCTCTAAAATGGTGTGCAGTTTTCTCCCATGGTTGATACCTTCACTCTCACTTTTGCTATCAGTTTCATCACTTCTGCTGCACCATGTGTCTGTATTATAGTGAACAGTAAAAGCCCTCTTCATTCAGACCATCCCTCCCCTTTGGAGAATGCTGAATCTTGGCCACAGGCTCACAAGAGGAGATGTTATGTCTGTTTACTGTCCAGGACCTTGACAATGTTACTTTGATATGTTTGCTTCTTCAGTCATCTGCTCTTACACTTCATATTTCTCCCTAGTAATATCATTCCTTGCTAATAAAACATCATTATTCCAAAGTAATCTTTTTAAAACCTGTTAATGGAGGTACATTCTCAATTTTCAGGTCTTTCCTCTGTATGAATTCACACATTGTTTGTCTATATTGATCCACACTCCTGGCACATGGTTTTATAGACTCAAGTTCTCACTGATGTTCAACTCTGCTCATTTTCTTAGAGTGGCTTGCTTTCTCTGATGATCACCTTGCACAAATGGCACCTGATGTGGTATTGTGCACACAATAGCTTTTTGACGATGAGTCTAATTTAACTTCCCTTAAAATCTCCCTTGTTGCCTCCACAGAATTATGTACAGTATATCTTGTCTCACCCCACTGACAATGAGCAACGTGCTTCTAATGCTTTGAAGGATTGTCATTTTATACATACTGGAATTGAATAGTGATCAAACATTACATATTATACATTTACAGTAGAATTGTCAAGTGTTTTCAATAAATGAGAACTAAATTAGTTTTATCCCATCACCACAGTCTCCACTAAGTTTCTACAAAAAAATCCTCGATAGGCTTTGTCTGTGGTGAGAGGCATGCTAAACCCTATATAATCCTATTAAATCTGTACCTCTCCTCTGGTGCTATGAAGAATGAATGATGCTGGGAGGATGAGTGCAGCCTAATCTGGTGATATGCATTAGAAAGGTCAAGGGTTGTAAAGAATTTTGCGTTAACTTTATTAGTCAACATTAGCGGGTGCTAATCTTCTCAAATTTTGGGCTAGATGTAGGAAACACTTTGCGAGTCGCAAACGGCAAAATCTGCCGTTTGCGACTCGCAAATGCGTGTTTCCTATGCAGAAATGCGTTTTGCGAGTCGTTACCGACTCGCAAAATGCATTTCCGAATCGCAAATAGGAAGGGGTGTTCCCTTCCTATTTGCGAGTCGCAGTGGTATGCAACTCCATTTGCGACCGCGAACGCGGTCGCAAATGGAGTCGCAGTTACCATCCACTTCAAGTGGATGGTAACCCACTCACAAATTGGAAGGGGTCCCCATGGGACCCCTTCCAGTTTGAGACTGGACCCTAAAAAATTTTTTCAGGGCAGGGAGTGGTCCAAGGGACCACTCCCTGCCCTGAAAAAAACAAAACAAAAGGTTTAGGATTTTTTTGAAATGCAGCTCGTTTTCCCTTAGGGAAAACGGGCTACATTTAAAAAAAAAAAAATGCTTTATTTAAAAGCAGGTCGCTAACATGGAGGTCTGCTGACGTCAGCAGGCCTCCATGTTAGCGAGTGCCTATACTCGCAATGGGGCCGCAATTTGCGACCCACCTCATGAATATTCATGAGGTGGGTCATTGCGACCCCATTGCGAGTTGCAGTCGGTGTCTGAGACACCGTACTGCATAGCAATTTGCGACTTGCAAATTGCGAGTCGCAGGGACTCGCAATTTGCAAGTCGCAAATTGCTTTTTTGCTACATCTGGCCCTTTGTTACTTAGGTAGCAAAGATCAATACACATTTATATTTTGGCATTAGCCTGCTTTGCTGTGACTATAGGACTCACACTTTAAGTAACCCAGCAGACTCAATGAGTAAACATTGCACCACCCACTCAGTTATTCAGATAAAGTTCTCATAGCTAGCTGCACATTCCACACTTCATGCACCTTCTGTATTGCACCATTATTCATATTCAGAGAAAAGGATTAAAAAATCTTCTACCTAACCACCTTTCCCTCTGTGTTTCATGTAAGAGAAATGGATACGGGTGATTAGAGTTCAGCACAATACCAAACTCTCTGTTTCTTTGAACCTTATAAATTTGTACCGTGACTCACGACATTCAATGTACCAGGTGCACCCCATTCCTTTAAAGTTTTATATGTCTCAATGCATCAAATGACAGGTAATTTTACTACATGATGTCCAAATGGATTCACTGTGGTCTTCTTCAATTATACACCTTGTCTTTTTTTAAACTACTTTAATCAATTGTCATATAAGGCAAACAATAATCTGCCCAGGCGTTCAATTCAATCCTTAAACATTCATAGAATGCCATTTAAAAGGTTGGTAAGATTTGCCCATGCTAAGTACACCCCTATCAGCGCCGCAGCGGTATGCGTTCTGGAGAATACCCAAACTCAGCACAAGGCCCTGTACTCTCTTTGCTGGTTTGCTGTATGCTGCTGGCATGTGGGTGTTGCCCCCTGTGGTACAAATCACATGGTTCCCTCTGTGCATTTGAGGTTGCGCTGCCCCCAAAGCAATGTATAAACATAGGACTGTATGTTTTGCCTCAGCAACATGCTGGAGAGCATAATCTTTCCTGATGGCTGTTGTTGTCTCAGACCAGATCTCACTGTAATTTCCAGTAGGCACAGAGTAGCTGTGTTCTTAGCAGTAAGGCGGAAAGTGGTCTCCACAATCCGTATTCTTTTTTGGCATTTACTTTTGCTTTCATTTGAAGAGTGTCTGTTTTGGGCTTGGGCTCACTTCATTGTCTTCTTTCAGAAAGAGAAAGGTCAGAATACTTTGTTGTGTGCATGAGTGAATGTAGAACTTATGGCACAAAAGCCATTATCTGTGTGAAGTGTGAAAGAACACAACAAGGGCAATATTGACAAGAAGAAACAAGTGTATGTTAAATCCTGTGGGGGTCATTACAACATTGGCAGTAAAAGCTGCATACCGCCGTGCAGAAGACCGCCAAAACACCGCCGTGACCGCGGAAATACGCCACAGCTATTATGACCCACATCCCGAAATCCGACAAAATTCAGACACCCACACAAGTCCGCCACACTAAAGGTCAGTGATAAACTGGCGAAAACAAAACCTCCACCATCACGCCAACAGAAATACGCCCATGCTATCACGACCCACGAATCCACGCAGCGGTCTTTCAACCGTCGTATTCCAATGGCGGTACACACCGCTGCGCTCAAAATACACACACATCTCCAAAACACCACCACATTGGAAAATTCGAAAGACACACACCTGATACACATACACACAGCACTCCCATACACTCAATACTATATAAAACACACACCCAAATCACCCACAAACCCCTACGACAAAAAAATCTGAAAGAAGGCCAGAGAGAGACACCACCATCCACAAACTAGCAGCCACAGGCACTCAACACCATCACCCACACTACTTCCACGCACAAAACACCACACACCACTACATATCACCACACTCATCACAACATGCACCACCCCACACATCACCTACACCACCCCATGGCACGGCAAAGACACCCCAGGTTCTCGGAGGAGGAGCTCAGGGTCATGGTGGAGGAAATCGTACGGGGTAGAGCCACAGCTATTTGGCTCACAGGTGCAGCACACCTCCATTGCTAGGAAGATGGAGCTCTGGAGAAGAATAGTCGAAAGGGTCAACGCAGTGGGACAGCACCCAAGAAATAGGGCCGATATCAGGAAGAGGTGGAACGACCTACGGGGGAAGGTGTGTTCCGTGGTCTCCAGACACAACATCGCTGTACAGCGGACTGGCGGCGGACCCCCACCTCCTCCCCCACAACTAACAAAATGGGAGGAGCAGGTCTTGACAATAATGTATCCTGAGGGCCTCGCAGGAGTCGGTGGAGGAATGGACTCTGGTAAGTCAAATCTTAACTATCATATCCCCCACCCTACCTGCATGCTATCACAGACCCCCACCCTCGCCCCCACTCCTATCACTCCAACTCCTCACAAACGTACCAATATCACAAACCACCCATCCCAACACCAAGCCCTGCATGCAAAAACAAAGCATGGACACCCATCACTAAAGCATGCCCACTGCACATACCCATAACACCCCCCTCAACCATCATCACACAAGCCCACACACAGGAATACCAGCACTGGGGTACACGGTCACCCACTCATTGCACATCATGAAACACACAGATGCAATAATCATGCCTTTCCACCCCTGCAGGACCACTACCCAACGTCACCAGACAGGAGGGTCCAGACATCTCCACCCCACCCACAGAAGAGGCCCACAGTGATGACAGCAGCTCTGTCCAACTGGACCTAGATGACCAGCCCGGACCATCGTGGGCCTTGGTACAGTTGGTTCCCCTCACACAGGCACAGCCCACCACAGACCTTCCACCCTCTGGTAACACCAGCACAGCACCCACCCAGCGGGCCCATACCTCCGTCCCCAGGACACGTCAATCAGCTGTGTGTCCACCACTACAGGGAACCCAGGATAACCCACCACCCCAACAACAACAGGGACCTGGGGGCAGTGGTAGTGGGCACACGGCCCAGGGGACGGAGGCCCAGGAACACAGGGGAACTGGGAGGGCTGCTGTGCGACAGGGGGCGGACAGGCCAAGGGAACCCACTCTCCACGAGGCCCTCTCCTCCATCATGGGAGCCTACCACCACTCCCAGGAGACAATGGCAACGGCCAAGTTTCAGGAGACCCAGCGCCTGCAGGAGGAACAGTATATGGGCTTCAGGGAGGAACTCGGAACCATCAGCATCGCCCTGGGCACCATCGTAGGGGTGCTGAAGGAGATACTGAACACCAGGAGGGACACTGTGGCACTCCAAGGGGCCCCTGATACTAGCCAGGACGATGAACTGCCCACCACCTCCGCCGGTCCTAGTGGACACCCCACCCCCTGCAGATGGAGAACCACCCGGCAAGCGGTCCCTGAGAACCAGGAATAAGACAAAGGACGATGGCAAGACCCCCGCCAAGAAATAAGACCACCCTGATTGTTTACCTACTGTCCCACTTTGTAACCCTGTCCATATTGGAACTGCCCCAGCTCCACTTCCTATGCCCATATGGGCAATGCACCTGTGAGACTCATAGACTGGACTCTGCCATGGACAGTCCTCCACCATCACCCCTCACCATTTTACAACCCCCCTCCAATATTTAGCACTTAAATAAACACCCTTGAAGCACAAAACAATCTGGAGTCAGTCTGTGATTTAGAAAATGTATTATAGCAATGACAGTGACAAAATGCGTTCTCAAATGTAATGTCAACATACCTATGTCACACATCTCAAGTCCATGAGGAATCTAAGCAGATGACACACGTTGGAAACCACACCTGTGAAACCGTAATGGAAATGTACAACTCTGTTACCATATACTCGTTGAAATCGACAGGCAGGATAGAGGTAGAAGTGTGAAAGTACTTGTAGTAGGCAGGAATGTATTCTCACCTGTGTGTCAAGGGAAATATTGCTGGATAACTGAGTCCCTGTTGTCAATGTCTTCTTCCTCTGCTTCCTGCTCATCACTGTCCACAGGCTCCACAGCTGCCACAACACCGTCATCTGGACCATCCTCCTGCAGAAAAGGCACCTGGCGTCGCAGAGCCAAATTGTGAAGCATACAGCAGGCCACGATGATCTAGCACACCTTCCTTGGTGAGTAGAATAGGGAACCCCCTGTCATATGGAAGCACCTGAACCTGGCCTTCAGGAGGCCGAAGGTGCGTTTGATCACCCTCCTAGTCCCCCCATGGGCCTCTTTGTGGCGTTCCTCTGCCCTGGTCCTGGGATTCCTCACTGGGGTCAGTAGCCTTGACAGGTTGGGGTAACCAGAGTCCCCTAATAGCCATAACCGGTGCCTCTGGAGTTGACCCATTACATAAGTGATGCTGCTATTCCGCAGGATGTAGGCGTCATGCACTGAGCCAGGGAACATAGCATTTACCTGGGAGATGTACTGGTATGCCAAACATACCATCTGTACATTCATCGAATGATAACTCTTCAGGTTCCTGCACACCTGTTCACTCCTGTGGGGGGGGACCAGAGCTACATGGGTCCCATCAATGGCACCTATGATGTTAGGGATATGTCCAAGGGCATAGAAGTCACCTTTCACTGTAGGCAAATCCTCCACCTGAGGGAAAACGATGTAGCTCCGCATGTGTTTCAGCAGGGCAGACAACACTCTGGACAACACGTTTGAAAACATAGGCTGGGGCATCCCTGATGCCATGGCCACTGTTGTTTGAAATGACCCACTTGCAAGGAAATGGAGCACTGATAGCACCTGCACTTGAGGGGGGATTCCTGTGGGATGGCGGATTGCTGACATCAGGTCAGGCTACAACTGGGTACACAGCTCCTGGATTGTGGCACGGTCAAACCTGTAGGTGATGATTAAATGTCGCTCCTCCAGTGTCAACAGGTCCACCAGCGGTCGGTACACCGGAGGATTCCGCCATCTCCTCACATGTCCTAGCGGATGGTGCCTAGGAAGGACAACAGCGACCACAGAGTCAAACAACTCGGAGGTATGTACCCACAGTCTACACAGAACACGAAACATAATCCAAAAAGTTGCCTGTATGAGTGTTGAGTCTAGGCCTAGGTATGTGTGACGCAGTTGAAAATGAAGCCATGTGGGCCCCTGAAATGGCGGCTGCCTGACCTCTAAACTGGGACAATGGGATGTGAGGTAACTGCGCTGGCGTTGTACACCGTCGTGGTAGGCGGTTGAAGACCGCGGCACAATGCTGCATTGGTTAACATTAGACCCTATGAGTCCCAGGAGCCAATGACGAAGTGCGCCGATGGTGATGGTACGCACCGCCACGGACGTCCCAGCCGCGGACGTGACCGCCATTTTCTATCTGTTGAATCACTCGAAACCTGATCTTTGACAGGAGAGGACCTACACTGCAAGTGCTGCTGTGACCTCGGTCTGGAAGACACAATGGCTTGTGCATCTGGGGAAAGGGCCCCTGCCTTCACTGCACAGGAGTTGGAGAAGCTTGTGGCGGGGTCCTCCCCCAGTACACGCTACTCTACGGTCCTCCAGACCAACAGGTAAGTACACAGGGAGCACGTTGTATGGGCTATGCCTGAGTGGAGAGGGCTGGTTGTAAGAAGGAAGGGGCCACGGTTCTGCGTGCATGATGAGCTGTGAATGCATGTGCCACATGGCAAGGGTAGGGATGTGGGCCACTCACTTCGTCGGTGCAGTTGCTAATGACTTCTTTTCTTCCCCTGTACATTTCATTTAGGACAGCGCCCACCAGACAAAGGATATTTGGCGTGCCATCGCCAAGGGCGTCCGGATCCTGGGGGTCCACCACAGACGGAGCACCCACTGGCGGAAAAGATTGGAGGACATTCTCCACTGGAGCAAGAAAATGGCGGAGGCTCAGCTGGGGATGGCCTCCCAACGTGGGAGGGGTGCCCGTCGCACCATGACCCCCCTGATGTTCCGGATCCTGGCGGTGGCCTACCCTGAGTTGGATGGGCGCTTGAAGGCATCACAGCAGACACAAGGGGGTGAGTACAACATCATTCTGCGGACTTTGCACGCAGTGAAGGTGTCTGGGTGGGGGAGGAGGGCTGTGGGTTCCCCTAGGCCAGGGCGAGTCCCGTAGGCTAGGCCCCTCCGTAATGCATCCCTGTTCTTGTGTGCATCAGCATCATCAGGCGGAGGTACTGTGGCACTGGAGCACGAGGGAGCTGCATCCCACATGGCCATGGAGGGCCACACCATGGACTCAGAATACACCAGTGGGACAGAGGGCGAGGGGAGCTTCACGGCGGTCACCGGATCTGCAACCAGCGACACGGACTCCTCCTCCGATGGGACCTCTCTTGTGGTGGCGGCAAAATCTGTCCCCCCCACTTCTACAGGTACAGCCGCCACCGCCCCTACCAGCACCGCCCTCCCAGCAGCCCCTCAGCCTTCGCCCCGTGCCCGCTCCCCCAGGAGGGTGGGCATCACCTTCGCCCCAGGCAACTCATCCCCTGCCCCTGTCACCTCTGCTGCCCTCAGTGAGGAGGCCATTGACCTCCTCAGGTCACTCACTGTTGGGCAGTCTACCATTTTGAATGCCATCCAGGGTGTAGAAAGGAAATTGCAACACGCAAATGCATTCCTGGAGGGCATTCATTCTGGTCAGGCTGCCCTTCATCGAACCCTGCAAACTCTGTCCTCAGCACTGGTGGCAGCCATTGTCCCTGTCTCTAGCCTCCCCCTCCAACTTCCTCCACCCAGACCCAATCCCCTGTACCCCAGCCTATTCCAAGCACACCATCAGACCAGCATGCACACACCTCACCACACAAGGGAAGCTCAGGCAAATATTAGCACCACACATCCCATAGGCACTCATGCAAGCATCACACACATACAGACACACCAACATCCACTGCCTCCACTGTGTCCCCCTCCTCGTCGTATCCCTCCTCCCTCCCAGTCTCGTCTACACTCTCACCTGCATGCACTACCACTACAGCCACTAGGTCCCGCACAAGCACACCCACCACCACACCCCGCTCACGTACACTCACCACCCCCACTACCATTTACACGTCCCCTGTGTCCTCTCCCAGTGTGTCTGTGACGCCCCCTCCCAAAGTACACAAACGCAGGCACACACCCACCCAACATACATCCACCTCACGACAGCCTCCAGCGCATGCACCTGCACCCAAAGCCACAAAAGTTACACCTCCTACAACCACCTCTTCTTCCTCCACTCCCAGACCCCCTCCAGCTACCCGTCCCAGTGTTCCTAAGAAACTTTTCCTGACCAAGCTTGACCTCTTTCCCACCCCCCTCCAATTCATAGGTCCCGTACTAGCACCTCAGCCAAAAAATCTCCAGGACCAGTGGTGCCTGTTGTTAGAGGTATGTGGAGTGCACCGGGCACCAGGGCAGCCAGTGTGACACGGAGCCACAGCACAGCCAGTCCCCCCCAGGTGAAGCACCAGAAGTTGGACAGTGCCTGGCGGGAGTGGGGGAAGACTCCAGTCAGCAAAGCCGCTCACAAGGGTCCCGGGGGGAGTGTCCACTCAGCTGTGACTCCTCTCAAGATGGGGAAGGGGCAGAAGAAATCACCAAAGTCTGGGAGGAGCAGCACGGCGGAGAAGACCGCCATCATCCCCGCTGCCCAGGAGGCCACCGCCAGCCCAATCGTCAGTGGCCAGGAGGCCACCGCGAGACTGAGTGCCCAGGAGGGCAGCCCGATCGTCACTGGCCAGGAGGCCACCGCCAGAGTCAGTGCCCAGGAGGGCATCCCAATCGTCACTGGCCAGGAGGCCACCGCCAGCCACAGCCCAGCTGCCCAGAAGGGCCCCGGCAGCCACAACCCAGCTGCCCAATGAAGGACCGCCAGCCCCAGCCCAGCTGGGCAATGAAGGACCGCCATGGCAAGCACCGCTGAACAGGGCAAGCACCGCTGAACAGGGCAAGGACCGCTGAACAGGGCAAAGACCGCCATGGCAAGCACCGCTGAACAGGGCAAGCACCGCTGAACAGGGCAAGGACCGCTGAACAGGGCAAGGACTGCCAACTCAAGCACCGCTAGTCCATGAGCGGCAGGGGCAGGGACGCAACTGGGACCGTCACGGGGAGAGTGATGCACTCTGGGCACCAGTCCCCCTCCAGAACCAGTGGAGACATGCATCCACTCAGTCTGTCGTGCACAGGATGAAGCACCATGGGCACCAGTCCCCCTCCAGAACCAGTGGAGAAAGGCATCCACTCAGTCTGTCCTGCACAGGATGAAGCACTCTGGGCACCTGTCCCCCTCCAGAACCAGTGGAGACATGCATCCACTCAGTCTGTCCTGCACAGGATGAAGCACTCTGGGCACCAGTCCCCCTCCAGAACCAGTGGAGACATGCATCCACTCAGTCTATCCTGCACAGGATGAAGCATCTGGGTACCAGTCCCCCTCCAGAACCAGTGGAGAAAGGCATCCACTCAGTCTGTTCTTGGCAGGATGAAGCACTCTGGGCACCAGTCCCCCTCCAGAACCAGTTGAGTATCACATCCACTTCCTTAGTCCTTAGCAGGATGAAGCACTCTGGGTACCAAGCCCCCTCCAGAACCAGTGGAGAGATCCATCCACTTGAGAGACTGTGGCTTTGCACTCCCCAGGATTGAACAGTGGGCAAACCACCCACTGTAGAGACTTGAGAGACTGTGGCTTTGCACTCCCCAGGATTGTACAGTGGGCAAACCACCCACTGTAGAGACTTGAGAGACTGTGGCTTTGCACTCCCCAGGATGGTACAGGTGGCAAACCACCCACTTGTGAGACTTGAGAGACTGTGGCTTTGCACTCCCCACGATACATCAATGGGCATGGAGCCCCCTTGTGGATCTGGCGTGGTACACTCATCCGGCTGAGGTGCCCCCCCTTCCCTTCCCCCTGAGGTGCCTGTTGTATTTCTATCTGATGCCCCAGCAGTGTTCCCTCTGTTTTGATCAGGTATCTTGTGTGGGCCTCGCCCATGCATTTTGGGCCCAGTGGTCCACGGACAATGACTTGTGCATTACCTGCACTACTAATCGTGGTGTATATTTTGTTTAATGTGTATATATATATATATATATATATATATATATATATATGTATATATTTGGTTACTGTATTTTGATATATTACAATGGTTCCACTCATTTCCTTTTGTCTTTGCATTCTTCCGGGGGGGTTGGGGGTTGTTACTGTAATGTTTGGATATGAATTGGTGTGTGTGTTGTAGTGAGTGAGAGTCGGGGTGGGGGTCGGGGTGTTGCGTGTGTGTGTCCCTGTCTTTTGCCTCCCCCTCCCCTATGTCGTAGGTGCAGTACTCACCGTTGTCTTCGCCGCAGGCATTGATGATCGTCGTACAGGAGCAGGAAGACTAGTGCAGGAAGGATATGGAGTTCAGGCTCAATGGTGTCGTTGTTCCTCGTGGAGTGTGTAGAGGTGAGCGTTTTCCCTTTGAAATGGCTGTTTCTGCCGTGTTTTTATCCGCGGGGAATCCGCCCCGGAAAAGGTGGCGGATTGACCTGTCATAATAGTGTGGGCGGTACATTGTCTTCCGCCTGTCTGTTGGCGGTGACCGCTGCGCTGTTTGTTTGTACCGCCGTGGCAGTCGGAGTGTTAAAGTGGATGTCTTTGTTGGCGGTTTCCGCCACGTCATAATTAAAAAAAAATTCCGCCGGCCTGTTGGCGGACTTGCCGCCACTTTAACACCGTCCGCCAGGGTTGTAATGACCCCCTATGAGTCCTTATTGCAAGTGGGCCAAACATCATGCGGTATTGAAGTAATAATGACAATAAACCATTTCATGTTTTGTTTATGATTGTTTTACATATTAAGCTTTTCCATTAGAGATCTATTTCCCTGCTACTCCCATCCCACACCCTTCCCCTCACCTGGTCACTCTAATACTCAGCTCTATAAAGGCATACTGCGTTAGAGCTGCCTGGAGGTGTGCTTTTAAGAGCTACGTGCAGATTCCAAGGACCTGCCACTGTGGCAGAATAGTGAGCCAACAAATTTATCATCTCCGGGTTAGCAGGAGAGTTTTTACAACAGCAAACTTAAATGATTTGTTAAAGGTCATCACTCAAATGCAACAGGATATAGTGGACTCGAGAATGGCACCACAACTTTGGCAGACAAGGTAGTGCAATTACAAGATGAGGTTGGGAAAAGTGGGCAAACTCCATTTGGTGCGGTTTGGCAGAAGACTTCACCACAGGTTTCAGGTTAGTCTCAACCCACTAACATCTCCTTTACAGTCCCTACACCAATACATTTAACTACCCTGTGTGACTTTATGTAGATGTAGGCAAGGTACAAACATTCCTTACTCAAGTGGATCTACATTTCCCATGCAGGGCTAATGCATTTTCAGGCCCACAGTCTTATATTGTGTATTTAACATCCTACCTGTCAGGCAATCAGCTACCTAGGCAGTGCTTCTAGTTCACCAAGATGTCACCTTGTCATCTGATGAGGAACCTTTAGAACTGTGACAAGACAATAAGGACTTAGGGGCTCATTGCGAGTCCGGCGGGCGGCGGGCGCCGCCCGCCGGGCGGAAACCGCCCAAAGACCGCACTGCGGTCAAATGACCGCAGGGGTCATTTTGACTTTCCCGCTGGGCTGGCGGGCGATCTCCAGAAGATCGCCCGCCGGCCCAGCGGGAAAGCCCCTGCAACGAGGAAGCCGGCGGAGTTGCAGGGGTGCGACGGGTGCAGTAGCACCCGTCACGATTTTCACTGTCTGCATAGCAGACAGTGAAATTCATGGTGGGGCCCTGTTAGGGGGCCCCACGACACCCGTTCCTGGCGGGTTTCACTGCCAGGAACAGGCTGGCGGGAAGGGGGTCGGAATCCCCATGGCGGCGCTGCAAGCAGCGCCGCCATGGAGGATTCCCTGGGCCAGGGGAAAACCGGCGGGAAACCGCCGGTTCCCTTTTTCTGACCGCGGCTTTACCGCCGCGGTCAGAATAGCCCTGGAAGCACCGCCAGCCTGTTGGCGGTGCTTCCGTTGCCCTCCACCCTGGCGGTTTCAAACCGCCAGGGTCGGAATGAGGGCCTTAGTTTTCTACCTGGCACAAATAAATCATTTGATAGCAGAAACAGTGTGGCCTGAGAAGAAGAGAGCAGATCTTTTTTTATCAGGGTCTAAAGGACGATCTAAAGAACGTACTAGCACAATTTGACTCACAACCCACAACCTGCTCAGGCCTCATTAACCTAATGCTAAGGTTAGATCATCGTCTCGCAGGAAGAAAAGAAGAAAGATAGAAACCAGAGGAAAAGAAATTGCAGTCTGATAAGGATAAGATCCAGCATCCACCCACAGACAAAACCACGGAACTCCTGAAAATCAGAGCAATACAACAACCGTTAACTAAGGAAGAGAAATAACTACACCATAAAAATTGTCAATGCCTTTACTGTGGTCACAAAGGACACTTTGTAAAAGAATGTCCAGTAAAGCCAAAGAACAAAGCTCCACTGTCTAAGAAAAGCTTTGCAAGTGTAGATATGTGAGTGGAAAACTAGACAGCCCAAGTAGTAGAAAAGGGTTAATCTTGGGTTTGGTACCTACCCCTTCTCATGTCAAGGTCTTTAGAGCACCACCAAAAACAACGCATATGTGACTTGAACTAGAACTATATTTTCTTGAACAGGGTAAGTGCTCTAGTTGATTGAGCAGCCACAGGAAATTTGATCACTACTCAGACAGCACAATTGTTGAATAACCTTTGAGTCAAAAAGGCAACTCCAAAAGTGGTGCAGGCTGTTGATGGAAAGGGGTCCAGTTACATTGCAAACCACATCAATACACTTGGAATGTCATTATCAAGACACAAAAGAGAGGCATCTTGAACAAAACACATTTGATATTATTAGCACCACTCAATATGGTATCATCTTAGGTCTGCCCTAGTTGGATCTTCACAACCCTCATATAGACTGGAAGGAACATATGCTATGTTTTACTTCATCATTCTTCCACCACATGTGTTTCCAAGTTAGAGATTGTGGCTCTCCTTCTGTGTTACATGTCTCCCTGGCTGCAGAAATAAATATGAAACTGCCACAACAATGTAACCAATGACGCAGAAGTATTACCACTCCATAGGCCAAAGAACTGCTAGATTGACCTACTACCTGGTGCTACAGTCCCTAGCTGTCATATCTATGCCCTATTGGATCAGGAAACCCATAATTTTCAAGACTATCTAGATCAGCACTTAGCCATCTGGTTTATTCATCCCTCTAAATCTCCAACTACATGTCCACTTTTTTTATTTCTAAGGCCAATGGGGACCTGAGGCTCTGCATAGACTACAGAGCTTTAATCTAAATTACCATAAAGAACAGGTACCTATTACCTCCTATGCCAGTTCTCTCTCTCAAGTTAAGAACGCTGCCATTGAAAGAAAGTTAGACTTGAGGGAGGCATACCATTTAGTTAGAATGCAGGCAGGAGATAAATAGAAAACTGCATTTAAAATTTGTTATGGCTTATATGAATATACCGTTATGCCCTTTCGTCTTGCAATGCTCCAGCCATGTTCCATTTTTTTCTAAATGATGTCTTACGTGAGTATTCTGACTTCTTTGCAAAAGTATATACTGTTGATATACTAATATATTGTAACACTGATACAAAGATCTCACTGGCTCTCCAGAAACATAATTTGTACTGTGGTTGTACTGGAGTTGGAAATAATGTTGGAGGAACTAAGGCAAAACCCATATTGTCAGTGAGAAAGCATAAAATATACTTTCAAAACTCAGTAGAGTTTTAAAAGAAGGGATTGCCAAAAAAATTAAACTACATAAGGTGTCACTCATGGGTAAATCGTTGTTTCTGTTGTACTCCCAAGAATCAATGAATCAATCATTACTTGTAAGACACGGCTTATCACCCATGAGGGTATCCAGGTGCTGGGTTGCTGAGCTTAGCCGAAGAGCCAGGTCTTGAGACTATTCCTGAAGTCTGTCAGTGAGGGTGATGCTCGGTGGTGGAGGGCATCCCAGCATTTGGTGGTGAGAAGGCAGAAAGAGTGACCTCTGATGAGGCTGCGACAGATGTGCAGAGTCTGTGCGAGGGAGGCAGAGCAAAGGTTTCTGGAAGGTTGGTGGAAGTCCAGGCAGTGGTTTATGTATGCTGGTCCTTGATCGTGGATAGCTTTGTAGGCATGTGTCAGTAATTTGAATTTGCTTCTTTTCTGGACGGGTAGCCAGTGGAGGTTTCTCAGGTGTTAGGTGATTTGGGTCCTTTTGGGCAGGTTGAGGGACAATCTTGACGCTGATTTCTGCATCGTTTGAAGCCTGCTCAGAAGTTTGGTGGTGGTTCCTGCATACAGCGTGTTGCTGTAGTCAAGTCAGCTGGTGATTTTGGTGGCTTGTGAGGGCAACCTTTTTCAAGTCTTTGAATGGTTGATATTATTGGCTGAGGGCTGACTTGATTGTGGCTCTTTCGGTAGGATCTTTCTGGTGTGCCATCTTCTCTCCAGTTGTTTGCAGCTGTGTTTCATAGTACTGAGTTCTGGTGTGTACCAGCCAGCTTGTTTGGCGTATCTGTGGGTTTTGTATGTTTTGTTGGGTGCAACTAGGTTGGCGGCATTGGTGATCCAGGTGTTGAAGTTCTCAACTCCTTGTTCCAGGTTGATTGTGGTGTCGGGTTGGGTGGCATTAAGGGCATACATACATTGGGTTCTTTGCTCTTGCTATGGAAGAAGGTCCTGGGGGGTGCTTGGAGTTGGTGTGCAGTGTACTTGCGATGATGAAGTGTATGACAAAGCGGTCGGTCAAGGTGAGTTCTGTGGCATGGCTGTATTTGACTCTGTTGCAGGACATGAAGATAGGATCCAGTGTGCGTCCTGCTCTGCATGTGGGGTCTGTGACTAGTTGGGTGAGGCCAATGTTGTTCATTCATTCTATGAGGTTGGTGGAGTTAGTTTCTGTTGAGTCATCCAGGAGGAAGTTGAGGTCCCGAGGAAGATGTAGTGCTTGCATTCAATGATAAGTGGGGTGATGAAGCCTGTGCTGGTATTGTTGAGGCCGGTGCGTGGTCCTGGGGTCTGTAGATGAGGGTGCTGGTTGTTTTGTCATTAGTGTGGAGTTGGAAATATGGTGTTCCATGATCAGTGTTGTGTCGTCTTCAGTGGTGGTGCAGAGGATTGTTTCTTTCTGGATGATGGTGATGCCTCCTTCGAGTTTGCTGGTGCCATACTGGTCATTTTGTAGCCATTGTGCATGGTGGTGGTGATATCAGGGGTTGAGAAAGGGGTGGACCAGGTCTCTGAGAGGAAGGTTACATCGGGGCAAGGGTGGAGATGGTGGAGATGGTGTCCCTGACTTCAGTGACGTGTTTGCAGAAGGATCTGGCATGGATCAGGAGGCCTTGGAGAGGTTCCAAGGTGGTCTATACCGGCAAGGTGGGAGTGGCATGGGCTTCTGTGATGGCAGGTGGTCCTAGGTAAAATGACAGCTGTGACAGGGCTCAGAGATCTGCAGTGGAGTACCTGTGGGTAACCGGAGGACCGGGGCTCCAGGTGCTGGGCACAGTCCAGGTGCGCAATGACATGCCCACTGCATGCATCTGCTGTGCGTCCATGCTGCAGTCTCCATTCAGTAGGTCCTGGGAGGGGGCGGAGTGCTAGGGGGCTGAGAGTGGGAAGTGGGTGACAGGAATCGGGTGGTGGGGAGTGGGAAAAATTGTGCTGAGTGGGCATAGGAAGGACAAGGCACTAAGGGCCATATGTACGAACACTTTTTCCCATAGACACAGAATGGGTAAAAACCTTTTTTACATCTGGCCCTAAGCCTATAGGCCTGATAACTAAGAAATATCACGAAAATGCAACAAAAATACCACCATAATAACTATGATCACAGGTCACAATTCGAGTAATAATGCTAATATTAATGCCAAATGCAATCTAAATAAAATAGCAATGACAAATAGTAATGCCAAAAACAATCTGATAAAATAAAGCTGGTGAACAAGGAGGTAGCTGACAGGTGGCAAGAGGGACTGGTGAGGACCATTGTTTCTTTTTTTCCCTTGTAGTCTAAGGCAGTCATTAGCTCCAAAATGTCATCCTTTTTAAGGTTCAAATGGTATCACAGTTGTACATTTATTTGTGCTGCTTTTTTACGCATGTTGCCATTTTTATTTTAATAAATGGTCCTTTACATGTTGCAGCGCTACTTAAGGGACACAATTCCTCCCATTAGACACAGAAAGAAATATTGTGTGTACTCTTTTTCTCCAGCCACTTGCTTCAAGTCATCAGCCAACCAATCTTTGCACTAATATGGAAACATACACTGAGACAACACACAGGGTTAAAGCATCAATAACAGTGGCACAAAAAACATGCTGCTTGTTTGTGACTCTGTGCCCAGTATCTCCTTCCTCAATGACCTGCACTTTTCTGACATATGACACTTGCATCAGCCACAAGAATGACACACACTTGCCTGACCTACAATGCAATAATGCCGTTCAAGAGAGGCCTTTAGTGTGAATAGTTCTTTCTATGGCTCTCTGCCCCTTGACTCCATTTGAGACATCCCTTAGATGTCCCATTCATTGCAGATATGCAGGTCATGATGGACAAAAAGAGCAATTAAGTAATGACAATTCTTTTCAGTAAAGTCCAGCCAAACTGCTCAGCAAGGAATACCGATGCCTCTGAGGCACCAAGGGCAACTAGTGGAGTATCAGGCAATCGGTTCTAGTAATGATGCTGCTACAATGGAGGGATAGTTGGTAATTCAGAATTTATTAGTCGACCTACATCCATCAGCTACCTCAGTCAGCAGCAGCTGCCTTCCTTGGAACTTTCCCTCCACCAGGTTCCAAAACATGGAACCAGAAAACCTTTAACATTCTGCCCTTATATAAGCAAAATACAACACAAAATAATAATTGTTGGTATGATTCAGTTCAGGTGTACTTAATTTACAAATTACAGAAAGATATGAGGGTGAATTGAGCTTGACAAGATTCAAATGTGACATTCAAGACACAACAGATATCAATAGCAAGCATGAACGGACTAGGGTTTGGATTTATCAAAATTTGGCACAGCGCAGTGCAGCAAGACATTTTGCTGTGTAGATGCGTGGGAACACGCTCCACCAATGTAACACCTTTTCAGTGCAGAGAATGCAAAGCAGAGCAAACACTGCCTGGAGTTACTTTAGATTTACTTAGCAACGCAGAGTAAAACATGCTGGCCTTGCATGGCTTGGTAAATCTGACTTAAGGATTATGTTGCTCTTGCAGTACCTTGTGTGACACAAGGGCAATGCAATCCTTTGATAAATCTGGGCACAGATGCTTTACAGTAAACTTGCTAAATAATCCTGATTTTTGGGAATGACTGGTTCATCTAAAAAATATCAAGTGTAGTTAGCTTATTTTAAGCAGCAAAAGTGTAAAACATTATGGACGTCATTACAACCTTGGTGGTAAATGCCGCCTACTGCCGTGCTGCCAACATACAATGCCCGCGGCGGTATTCCGCTATGGGTATTATGACCCACACTGAGAATTACACCACAATACAGACACCCACACAAGTCCACCATACCAAAGGTCAGTGATAAACTGGCAATAGCAAAACCCACAAAGTTACGCCTGGCCCATGACTTTTGGCCAAGTGGCCCACGGACATTTGGAAAGGATAATGTACGGCCTTATGTACATATCGTAAATATTTGTAAATACTGTCTTTATAATCGTTATGTATATCTGCCCATTTCTAATATATAACTGATTGGACTCAATTCCTTTTGCCCTTGTGTTCTTCCAGGGGGTTACGGGGTGTGCATGTAATGTTATTGCATGTGTTTGTGTGTATGGTGTTGTGGGTGAGGGTGAGGGTGGGGGTGTTGCGTGTTGCGTGTGTGTGTGTCACTCTCTTTTTTCTCCCCGTCCTCTGTGTACTAGGTGCAGTACTCACCGTGGTTGTCACTGCTGCCTTTGATATTCCTGGTAGATGAGGAGGTAGACCAGCATGGGCAGGACCTATAACTCGGACTCCATGGCATCTTGGTTCTTCGTTGAGTGTCGAGAGTTGAGTGGTTTCCCTTCCGAGCACTGTTTCCAGTGTGCTTTGAATGGCGTTAGTACCGCCCCAGAAAAACTGGGGGATTGGCGGGTTGTAATGGGGTGGGCGGTACATTGTCTTCCGCCTCTCTGTTGGCAGTGACCGCCGCGGTGTTTGTTGCTACCACCGTGGCAGTCGGAGTGTTAAAGTGGCTATCTGTGTTGGCGGTTTCCGCCGTGGTAGTGATCCCATTTTATTTTACTGCTGGCCTTTTGGCAGTATTACCGCCGCTTTAACACCGACCACCAGGGTTGTAATGAGGGCCTATTTGTTTTAAAAAAAGGTATCATGAAATAGTGTTTCCGTATGGTAACTTTCAACACCATATTGTTTGGGACTGCATTGGTATTAGCATATCATTTTCCTCCCAATTGAAAGGCCCAAAGGACTTATTGCAGTCACTAAGGATATCAGGCTACAGAACTGTGGATCTTTAGTGTCTCATTAATACCCCCATGCAGCACTTTTTCTGCCTCATGTGCTTTCATTTATTGGTGCCAAGACAGACATGGAGCCACATTACACAAAGCTCCCTAATGGCACAACATTAATGTGCACCCACTTTCTTAGGTACTTTTTGGGATTGAAGAAAGAGCTGCATACTTTTGGGCCCACATTCTGTATTATAGCTCATGAGGCACTACATGCGCTCTGTTGTGATCTCAAGATGGGATTACCACATTTATATCGGGCATCTTATCAGATGCAGTCCAGAAGAGGATATTTTCCTATCTCGAAGCCACTGCTAAAAGGGAGCACAATACATTGTCACTACATGTAAACACACATGTATTTAAATTAATATTACAATGGCTTTTTTTCCCAAATCCTCATCCCTTAGAAGAATCAATGATGTTTAAAAAGGATCATTGAAGCAAAGCAATTTAAATTTGAAACCTTCCCTTCCGCTCACTCTCATCCTCTTTTCCCAGTGCCTGTTTAATTTTCTCAGTCCCTTTCTCTCTCCTTCTTTTTCTATAGCTCACTCCTAATATGCCTTTTTCCTAGAGCTTGGGTTTTCCTGTTGAAGGGAATGTTTGTGTACAACCATGCGTTGGTGCATCCCCAGAATGGCCTTTGCTAGAATGTTGTAATTTGAGCAGCAACAACAATTGACACTCCAGAAAGGTTAAAGGATTATACATTGTGAGACATATGCATAATTTATATATATCCTCCATCAACCTGTCCACCTTATGGCGTGCAAACTCACGGGTGCAAATGTGAGGAAAGGACCATTTCTCCACAATCTCCAACCCAAGCAATTGTCAAACAATTGATTTGTTGCACTCCAGGAGAGTTTATTACTTTATCCAAGGATTATAAAATTACACCACCAACGCGTTTCAACATCTCGGTCTTGTTCACAGCTCCTTGGATAAAGTAATAAACTTTCCTGGAGTGCAACAAACCAATTGTTTGACAATTGCTTGGGTTGGATATATATATATATATATATATACATATATATATATATATATATATATATCATCTCCCAAAAAAGGCACTGCACTCCTGGGGGATCCATGACAGCTTAATTTATTCAGACAGATTTTCAGACCCCACGACGCGTTTCGACAACCATGTCTTTCTCAAGTGGCATGGTCTGTTCCTTCCTGCCATCACACTATTTATATTGCATTCTGGGATTTATAGTCACATGTCTCTCACCTGTAAGATATTCAAACGTGATTGCTGGTAACACGATTCCTTAATTCAATAATTTGATTATAGTCATTGATAGTTCAATCCAATATTATTCTTACATCATATTAAAAGGAATACGTGCATCAATTACATTCAGCATATTTTTTCAAACAGGTTTTTCCGTAATTTCCTTTTTAACAGTTCTTTCTCTCTGTGGCAAACTGTCTTATATTTGAAATCCTTGTCACAGCACCCAGACCCCAAGCAACTGAGGCGTTCCTCAACCGCAGGGCTGCATCGGCATCCATATCAATTTAAAGACACCCTCATCGTTGTTCCTCGATGAGACTGTCGCTCAGAGTTGCGTTAAGCGCTGTCGAAAGTTCCTTATGATAAATACGTCTTTCAGTGCTTTGTGCACATGCCAGAGATCAGTATCTCCTCGCCCACTCAAAGTCTGTTCCAAATTGTATGCGGATGCCGGGTGCCATCGCCGTTAATGTAAATCCAACCCAAATGGTCTAAAAAATATAAAAATATATATATATATATATATAGGTTATCAACAACATCTTACTTACCCATTTCCTAGAGTACCTGGGGATCAATTGTACATATTGAAAGCAATTGTATTGTGGATTAGGTTTTACTACATTAGACATTTGTCTGAAAAGTATGCAGGAGAGTAATGTTTTGTATAGGATGTTCATGTACAGCCATTCTGTGGGGCGTGCACAGAATGGTCAGTGCTAGAAAGTTGTGATTTGTGAATTAGAGCAGTCAGCTTGTGGGCAGGGATCCAACTAGCTACTCTGGTGAGTTACTGTTGCAAGTTCTTCTACAACTGGTTCTGCAATTTTTATCCTGTGAGGGACTATAACAGTTTCCTTTTCTATCACCAGCTAACATTCCCAGCAGAGCAGATCTTAGAATGACCTCAATTGACAAAGGGCCTGATTTGGAGTTTGGTGAATGGGTTACTCAGCCACAAGCCTGAAAGATATCCCTTCTGCCATATTACGATCTCTATAGGATATTATGGGATTGTAATACGGTGGACAGGATATCTGTCACATTTGTAGCGGAGTAACCCCCTGCGCCAAACTCTAAATCAGGCCCAAAGTCTTCATATTGATAGTGCAATGCACATTTCTGAATAAGCAGAACTGGCCCATCATGGATGCCTGCACCATCAATGGCTCACCATTCCACAAAATGCCAACTAATGGCACATACACCATATTCACCAAGTTATAGTTCTTCAACTGCAATACAAGACAAATGAGACAGAGATGTGACAAAATGTGCTGCAATTTCACATGGCACCAGTAAAAGACAAACTTATTTACATTTGCTGGGGGCTGATGTAGGACTTTTTTCCAGGGTTCTTTTGAGACAATACGAATGTTATAGGCTGCTAGTTTGGCTAAGCAAATACTCAGTCCCCTTACAATCTGGTCTTCACAAGCCTAAAATGTAACTGATCATAAAAGGTTGGTTCTAACTCTGCTAGCATGCTGGAAATTTAGACCCTGATTATAAGTGCCCCTTGCCAGGTGCAATAATTAATGCACATGGTAAAATCTGGCACTAATGCGTCCGGAGTTTATCAGGTGCAACAATTACAGCTTATTCTGACTTTTTGGAGAATAACATTTGGAGTTTGGTGTTTATTGGACCAAAATCCACATTTTCTTGAGAATTCCTGAAGTTTGTCTCCTGTTAAATTGGGGCTGATTTGATCTGACACATTTAACAGAAGGCGTGAAACTCATTGTATCGAGGCGACGATGAACATTGCACTATTTTTGATTGCGATCATAATTTAACAGGCTACTTGTAATCTGGTACCTGATGTACAACAGCCAGAAATAGTGACTCACAATTGGCATAAGTTTGCGACTCGTAGTTT
This sequence comes from Pleurodeles waltl, assembly GCF_031143425.1. Lineage (NCBI taxonomy): Eukaryota > Metazoa > Chordata > Amphibia > Caudata > Salamandridae > Pleurodeles > Pleurodeles waltl. Next base: position 561,792,280 of record NC_090444.1, read on the forward strand.
GGAAGTCACTGTTTCCATCGCAGTTACTGAAAATGCAATCTGCGAGTTGTTAACTACTCGCTAATTGCGACCGTGTTTGCAAATTGCGAGTGCTAGCACAAATAGCAACTGTGCCTTTACAAAGTGCACAAACACTTCCTGGTGCACTGCATGGACCCCAAACAGGAAGTGGTGTCTCAGGAGGTCCCTGCACAGGAGTCACAGCACATGGTATAGGCCAGCAGCACAGGACCACACCACTGGCTACCTTTGTACCACACGCAACAATGGCCCGCCCACAGAGGGGAATTGAACATCCTAAACAAAGAATGTTGCATTCACAATGAGGAGCTGTTTGGGAGGCTGTCACAGAGTGTCCCTGAGGCTGACAAATGAAAGATCTGGAGGGACATGAAAATCCAAATCAATGATCTGGGCACGGTGTGTTGCTTCTCTCTTCAGAATAACCGAACTATGCACTTCAGGATAGTTTAGGGCACAATGTGAAACAATCACTCTCACACACCTTAGTAAGTAAAATAATCAAGTTTATTTATGGTACAATTTCTTATATAGCAAAACTGACCACACTAACATATCATGAAAAATAACATGAAAATAACTGCGAGAACATAAACACTCTGTGATATCATGAAAAGTAACATGAAAATAACTGCAAGAATATAAACACTCTGTGATATCATGAAAAATAACACGAAAATAGCTGCAAGAATAAGTGCATATTACACACCCACACAATATGCTTCAATGCTTATAAATGGAAAGGCTTCACCGAAAAGAGATTCTGCATCCCTCCGCCGGCAACAAAGCCGGGGAACCCAAATCGACTGGCGCAGGGAGTCTCCTTCGAGACAATCAGTCCTCCTGGCGTTGCGTCCAACCCAGAAGAGAGTTCCTAAACCAGTCCATCCTGACCTTTATAGTATTTACTAACTCCCAGGAGTCTTTTCTAGAAAAAGACCCCTCCTTTACAAATTGTGCAATCGGCGGTACCTTGTTCACCCTTTGAGACGTCTCATCGGAACGGGCCAGATTCCCAGAAGAGGGCTCCAAGGTGAAGCTTGCCTTCCTCCTTGAGTACAGGCACATCCCCCTGTTGTCCTAACTGATAGCTCATGGAATGTAAATAGCGCCCTCTGTATCAGGCAGATGGAGCGAAGTTGAGCAGAAAAACACCCCACCCTGCAGCTTGCAGAAGCTTGTGGAAAAACACAGAACAGTGCTTTACGCACAGAACCAGACTCATCAAAATGGAGTTGTGAGCCAATGTAAAATGGAAGCAGAGGCCAATGGTCCATAGTATATTTCATTGCCCTTACCCTGCACCACTGTTCACCTTGCACTTAGTGCATGTAGCAATACACATGGCTGGCCGGTCAATCGAAGAAATAAAGATGAGGTGGTATGCCCTTCACTCCAGGGCCAAGGAAAGGGCTGCAGCCATCTGTGTGAGGTCCAGGGGACAGGACGAGGACCATCCAATGTGTCACCCCATGCATCAGTCGAGGCAATGGTGGAAACAACACTGGAGCTGGGGGCAGTCTGCAGATTTGGGTCCCTCGACACATCTGCACCCCCACCAACCACTGGTAAGTGTAAATTCCCTTCTACTTTTACCTTGTATCAACACCTTGCTTCCCACAAGCATGCAACACACCTTCACCCATATATGCCTGGATGGTCCATGTAGATGAGTAAATCACCACAAATGGTGCATTATGGTATATGTAGTCATGTACAAAAATAGTACTGTTACTGTAAGACAGTACCTGATAAACGTATCACAACAAATGAACCAGTGTCTCACACATACATTTTTATTCTATTTCTCATTCCCTACACCTGGTGAAACACAGAAAGGTGACTGTGCAGAGAGAGAGGTCCTGTCCCAGTCCCAGCTGGAGGTATGGCAGGGTGATATACTTCTGAGTCCGCTTTGAACTTTGCAGGCCCATGACAGTACAGCTTCTAGTACACTACATGCAGCTGCAATTGGGGGTCTAGTAGTCCTCCAACAGACCACACCTTGACACTTCCCCGTGGCCAGAGTCCAAGCATGTGGCCTACCCAAAGGGCCCGAAGGCACAAGCAGGTACTGCAGGCTGCACGCTCCCAGGCAGGAGACAGCTACCAATCTGAGTCTGTGGGCATCGAACAAGCCATGTTGAGAGTGCAGCTCCTACAAAACAGACAACACAGATGATGTGCATCATCAGCCAAAAACTCTCCCAGGGGTTCAATATCATTACCCAGCAAGTTGCTGCTAAGCAGGCAGACCTTAATGCAAAATGTGAATCCATTACTGATGCAACTGGGCAATTCTGCACAGAGATGGCAGAGAACAGACACCTTCTATGTTGCTGTGAGCACAATCGTGCAATGAGATTGGATGCCATGACCAGGGCATTTGGCAGGCTAGCCCAGGCAACAACACAGTACAGCAGATGCACACTGGCCCTGTAGGTGGAGATGGGACACTTCAGTGGTGATGTGGCTAGAGGGCTGCATCAAATAGCTGTGGAAGCAATGCAGACAGCCAGCATTGCCAGTGGGGCACAGATGACACAGCAGACAGTGAGGTGTCCAACATGAGCAGTGTGTCTGCTGTAGACACACGTGACCTCTGTCGGAGCGGTAGCCAACAACCATCACCTATAACAGCTAGCACCCCATATGCGAAACGTAGTGCAAGGAAGTGACTTCACACTGGCAGTGTGCCTGTGTTGGTTTCAAACTTAAGTTTCTCCATATGGTGTTGTAACGGCACAACATGCGCAACCACAATACACATTGCACTCATGATGGACAGAGTGTCCATCCCTGTTGTTGACAACACTGACATTAAAGGGTTGCCTTTTGGCTTTGAAAACCAACAGTTGTATGGCCTTTCATGGAGGGTAATGGGTATGTGTGGATTTCTTACAATGCAAAATAATGACTTGCTAGGTGGCCCCGGTGCCTTCTCCCCTCTGCTGCTCTGCTTTCCTAGACCGGCTGCTTTGCAGGTAGAGCAGGGATCAGATTCAGATCTAGATACCTCTATGTGTAAGTCACGCCTGCAGGCAATGTTGTGCAGTATTGCTCAGGTTGCCACTATCTTGCACACTGCTTCAGGTGCATACTGCAAGCCCCCCCACTCTATGTGCCATGGTGTAGCACCTTTACTGGGGAGTGTTGGGATCCAAGAACGCATGGCATCGGCACTTTCACCTGTAGAGACACATATGAGGGTTAAACAACATACAGACATATGTATGTGCCACTAGACATTTATGTACAAATCCGTTTGAGTACCTAGTAGGAATCCTTCATCAAATGTGTCTCTTTCTAGTTGTTGGAATAAGCCACTGTGCCGAAATATATAGGAGTCATGCATGCTCTCTGTGAATTTAGCTACAAGGTCCTTGATAATGTTCTGAGCATTGCACACAACTTGTGTGTTCATGGAATGTGTACTTTTACGGTTCCGGAATATGTACTCTAAATGGGATGGGGACATATGGGCACTTGGGTCCCACCTATGCAGCCGATGACCTGTGAGAATCCCACTATCTGGTAGAATTGTGTTTTGGTATGCTGCATTTCCAAGTTGTCCCTGGGCACGTAGATGTGCTGGTGTATGTGCTGGAGCATGGCGTCTAGGAAGTTGTTTAGAAAACGCGAAAGTGCATTCTGCGACACCGCTCCAGCCAATGCTTTGACATGCTGGTAGCTACCACTGGCCAATATATGGCGGGAGCACAGGACCTGGACATGGGTGTGGATTGCATTGCTGCACTGTGTTGTGCTCTCAAGGTGTGGCTTTATGATGACAGTTATCACCAGGATCACATTGCTACTCAGCCTGTACTGCTCAAATCTCTCCTCCTCTGTCTTCTCAAATAGAGTCAGGCAGACCCTGAAGATCCTCTCTTGTCTTCACTTCCTCTGCTGGTCAGTCAGTCTTCACCTCTTCTTCACCACCAGATATAGAGAAGCCATTGTGGGTCCTGTTTTTGTAGGCTAGTTCAAGTTAACATCTACTTTGGATTTCAATTTAGCTTTATGATTGCTTGGCGTACACCACGTACAGCCGTTTTTGCATTTGCAAAGCCGATTGCGACCAATTTGCAAGTTGCAAAGGCCTTGCAAATGTGCATTACCAAACTTGAGGACTGAGGATTTCATCTTATCTCTGAAAAATGCAATATGTAATATGAGCAATAAACATGGGAGTAGCTTGGTTAGCAAGATAAAGGGAGTATTAGTTTCAGATTTACCAACAATCATATAACATTAATATAAATATAACGACAAGAGGGCAAATGAGAGGGATTAGAGGAGTTTAAGTGTCAGTGGAAAGGGAGAGGAATGCAGAATGGTAGGGGTCCTAAGAAAGGTAAACCACAATATTTTTTAAAATAAGGATTTTTGAAGACTTTCAAAACAGAGAGAGTGTTCGATTTTTTCTATGGTTATATTTATATTCCGGGTGAAATCCGAGAGACACCTCATCATACCCGACAGAAAGCACCTCTACCCAACTATTTACCAGAAAATACATTAATTATGGGGCGCAGACCTTCCCCGCCCCCTCCCCCAGCAACATTCTACAGTTCCTACACATGCTCTAAAATTCCACAGCGGTCTTTTTAATGCAGTTCTGTTAGTTTGATTCTTGGACAACTTTAATCATTGATTTATTGACAAAATACAGTACCAAACTTAGGTAACCGATGGTATTTTGTAAATGAACACACATCTCGAGGTTCCACAGAATAAAATAAGAAAGGCAGATTGTAAGCATTACATTTTTCTCTTTTTCAGTGCCTTTTCTTCTTTTAGCACCACCGACTTTAACTCAGTGCTTCAGAACTTCTTACAAAAAGCAACATATAATGTATTTTGCACATGCTCTAATGAAACTCACAATCATCTGTCATGTCCATTGCACTAGAGAGAGCTGTTGCTTTCCTTATGCTGTGTATTCACTTAACCGGAGCCTATTCCTCTCATTTCCCCTCTTTTATAGGTGGTCCTCCTGTTGAATGGCCATTCAAAGACTCACCCACTGTTAGTCCGGACTCTGCCCCCGCGGACCCTGTACATTCTTTATACTACATCAGGCCCAGCACCCTCCCTCCTTTCCTCCCTCCCTCCACCGCTAGTATCTCATGTTCATTTCTATTATGTCTGGCTTTTCATTTCGAATAAAGCAGAGATGAGACACTCGAGTCCTCGTCGAATGTTCTTAGAAATACATACGTCTGAACCAAGCCGGACATTTCCTTTCATCGCACCTAAGGTATAGAAGGCTCCACGGATCAGCATTGTGCTGTGGAAATCCAGCACTAAAGGGGTCAGGTCAAGCCGGCGAGCGTGCCTTTCAATACAGTGCGGAACACGAGGTTCCTTTATTACAGCACTAATGGTCCGAACCTAAACCTCACTTAACTCAGCCAGGTTTGACATTGCACTTCTTCCAACAACCTTTTGTCAGGAGTTTTGCTTGATCTGCACCGTTAACAAATCACAGGTAGAGGATATTGGCCGAAGCCGATAAAAAGCCGACAAGTTATCTCCCGAGAGCGAATGAAGCAAGGCCTTTGTTGAAGATGAGAAATGTGACTTTAGTTGGACAGGGAGTGAAAGTCTGAATGAGGGATGGAAACTACTTGAGCCATTTTGAACCGTTTGACTGGCACGTGCAATAAGGTCTCTTTGAAAGATTGTGAACGCTCATGTTTCTACACATTTAACTTCAAATGCAGTTGAGAGAATAATATTCTAGCATTTCACTTTTGACTTAGAAAAAAAATACATATTTTTGTCATCTCAGACTAAACATGTTTTAAGTGACACTTGTAAACATTAAACAAGAGCGATAGCATGATGTTATACCATAGAATATACATACATTGATCCCTGATGGGTGCTCTGAAGGGCGCTCTGAAGGGCCTCCTCTAAGCCAAACAAGCTATTGTCCCAGGCTTGTCATTCATTTACAGCCTTAATGCAGTGTCACCCTGCCATGTCGAATCGGCATTTAAAACCCCTTGCCAAGCCTTATACTCCCATTTTATCACATATACCTCACCCCTATGGTAGGCCCCAGGTAGCCGATAGAGTGGGGTGCTATGTAATGAAAAGGTAGGACATGTACCTTTCAGTTTTACATGTCCTGGTAGAGAAAAACTCCCAAATTAGTTTTTTCACCACTGTGAGACCTAACCCTCTCATAGGATAACCCTGGGGATTCCTTATTACATTCAATATGCTGCAATTTCTGATTGGGAAGAGGTAGGTCTCTCATGTTTAGTACCTATGGAATTGTAGTGATTAATCCTCTTTAATGGTAAAGTTAAATTTGTTGTTACAATTTTGAAAACTAAATTTTTGGAAAGTCAGCATTTTACTGCTCTTAGCACTGTGTGCCTGCAGCCTACCTCAGATCACTTTTCTGCGTGGAGGGGGGAGTGCAGGGTGGCAACTGAGCTTTGTGTTTTCCCTCTAGACAGCAACACACAATGGGAGCTTGGGTGTGACTTGATGGGCTCTGATGGGCCATCCTGACTGGTTGGGAGGAAAGAGCTGACCACCGCCTCACACTTAAACTTGAATAGGCTGTGTCCTGTCCCCACTAAAAGGGTTGCATACCCCCCCTCTGAGGTTAGCCTGGAGCCAGGGCAGGAAGGGAGGACCTCTGTGCACTTCAGAGACTTCTCTGAATCCCCCACCACTTCAAAAGCACCCCGGGGGTACAATAACTGGACCTGAGGCCCTGCCACTTCGGTAAACTTCTGGACCTGTTGATAACCTGCCAGGAAGAAGGACGGCTGTGGTGCTTCAAAGACTGCCAATCTGCTGGACTGCAGATTTGGGAAAACTGCTGCCTGGTTGTCCTCGCCTGCTGCCCTCCTTCCCTGGGTGAGAAGGACTGGACCTGCAACTCTCCAGCTTCCCAACCCAGAGCCCAGCTGACTGGTCTCCTGATCTGAAGTCTCGGGGAAATAAAAGACTTCCAATCAACCTAACACTGCAATTTGACTCTGCCAGCAGTGAGACTGTCCTGCCAAGTGGCACCACCACAGTCCTGGACCCTTGGAGTTATATCTTCAAGTGTTGCTCCAGAAGAACTACTGTATGAACAGAACAGTCTCATCTTTTCTACGTGCATGGGTAAAACTTGTACAATGCATTTAGAACCATCACTGGGGTATTTCCCTTGGCACAAGGTCCCAGCATCTCCATGGACAACAGCCTTGACAATGCCACCGAACTCCCCATCATTACCACTGCCCTCATTGGAATCAGTGCACCACCTCAACATCAACACAGCTGGCACTTGCACCCTAATCCCATCGCATCTCAGCCCCTGACATATAGCCACCACTGGCTGGGGAACTTCAATGCATCTCCTCGACTGCGTGGAGAAAATCAATGAATCTTTTTGGCAGCATGGTTCAGAACCAGCACAACGCTCCAACACTTGGACTTAAAGTACTTTGGTTCAGCTGGCCCAACTGGGTCCCTGTAGCCAGCCCATGCTCCATCATGGTCGGTATGAACGTTTGACTTTGTCCCGGTTCGGCACAACCAGCTAGTCCCAGTTAGTGCTTTTTGCTTCTGAGCACTTTTCTGCTGTTTATTCTTTACGTATTCATAACTTGAGTTCTACTTAATAGGTTTTTTTTGTTTTGGTCTTTTTTATGTATTCAATTAAGTTCTATTTTTTTTAACCAGGTGTGGTATCTTTTTGTGTGGTGTTTTCACAGTTTTACTATTTGAAGTGTTGCACAATAACTTTACACATTGGCTCTTAAGTTAAGCTTGACTGCTCTATGCCAAGCTAATAGAGGGTGGGCACAGGTTAATTTAGGGTGTGTTTTGTGATTTATCCTGACTAAGATTGTGATTCCTGCTTGATTAGGGTGCATACCTCTCTTTACCAGAAACTCACTTTCTACAAGCCATAGTGCAAAGGTGTATGCATTGTGGTTGGCATAGTTTATTTCCTGGAAGCTGATCCTTATAGTACAAAAACTATGCTTTAAGTCATATTTTCATTGGCATGCATGCTGTAGAATGCAGCACAAATAGAAAAAGAAAAAATTAATGAGAAATGAAACATTTCTCCATGTTTCGCATCCCTCAGGGAGGCACATTACTTTGGCACATACACCTGTATACAATTCTTTGTAGATAAGGATTTTCATTAAAAGCCCTGGTTGGCTGCATGGGAAGGCCCTCGCAACACCCATGGAATGCCCCCTTGACACAAATAATACAAGGCAGAACATTGCACTGTATTGCCTTACTTTGGGTTACAATCCAATGAAAACCACGATTTAAGTTGGATAGTAAATACCACCAGTAGACTTTGCATCAGGTCTGTAGTAGTTGCTGTGCTGGGTTGTGTGAATAGGTGACAGCAGAACTGCACGAGATCTCCCAAGAAGTGGCACATTTCTGGTCTCTCCCTGCGCTGGTACACTTTTGGCAGCCATACACCAAAACAAGTACACTTGTGCCATAGTGCAAGGGAGTTTGTGTTGCAGTAAGTATAGTTTTAGCACAGGGAGAGTTGCCTTCCTGTACCAAAATTCTGCTGTAAGGTACTTTCCTCTTTGCATATATGCTCTAGAATGTAGCACCCATGCAAAGAGGAAAACACAAGGAAAAGTGAAACAATTTTTTTTGTTATGCCTGCCTCAGGGAGGTGCAGAAATTTGGTGCAAATCCCTGTCTACAAATCTTTGTAGATAGGGATTTACATCAAAACCCATGAGTGATTGCATTGGAGCAGCCATGCAGCACCTGTGCAATGTCCCCTTGAAACAAACAACACAAGGAAGCACATTGAGCTGCATTTTGTTACTTTGGGTTGAAATCCAACACAAATCAGTCTGGATTATTGTAAATCCCACCAGTAGACTTAGGGTCTGTGCTAAAAAAGCAAGGCAAACTGACATAAAGGGGCATATTTATACTCCGTTTGCGCCAAATTTGCGTCGTTTTTTTCGACGCAAATTCGGCGCAAAACTAACGCCATATTTATACTTTGGCGTTAGACGCGTCTAGCGCCAAACTATGAGTAAAGAGCGTCGTTTTTTTGCGTGAACGCCTTCCTTGCGTTAATGAGATGCAAGGTAGGCGTTCCCGTCCAAAAAAATGACTGCGACGCAAATGCGTCGTATTTATACTCCCGGGCAAAAATCACGCCCGGGAGTGGGCGGGTCAAAAAACCCCGCATTTGCGCCTCTTTTTAACGCCTGGGTCAGGGCAGGCGTTAAGGGACCTGTGGGCTCAAAATGAGCCCACAGCTGCCCTCCCATGCCCCCAGGGACCCCCCCTGCCACCCTTGCCCACCCCAGGAGGACACCCAAGGATGGAGGGACCCACCCCAGGGACATTAAGGTAAGTTCAGGTAAGTATAAAAAAAAAAAATTATATATTTTTTTTGGCATAGGGGGGCCTGATTTGTGGCCCCCTACATGCCACAATGCCCAATGACCATGCCCAGGGGACATAAGTCCCCTGGGCATGGCCATTGGGCAAGGGGGCATGACTCCTGTCTTTACTAAGACAGGAGTCATGTAAATGGCGTCTGGGCGTCGTTAAAAATGGCGCAAATCGGGTGGAGGCGATTTTTTTGCGTCAACCTGACTTGCACCATTTTTAAGACGCCCTAACGCCATTTTTCCCTACGCCGGCGCTGCCTGGTCTACGTGGTTTTTTTCCACGCACACCAGGCAGCGCCGGTCTGCTTGCGCCGGCTAACGCCATTCAATAAATACGGCGCCCGCATGGCGCTTCAGAATGGCGTTAGCCGGCGCAAACATTTTTGACGCTAAACTGCGTTAGCGCAGTTTAGCGTCAAAAAGTATAAATACGGGCCAAAGTTTTTATAAATCTGGGCCTATGTATTTATTACCCAAACAAGGTATAGAGGGGCTGTTTGCTTGCATTAGTACCTATGACTCTCTGCTATGAATACATGCATGTGAAATACTAATGTGGTGTGGCTTAAATATTGAAAGTAGCAAACTACTGAAGTGAACAATCTCAAGTGCCTTCAAGAGAGCTTGTTGACAGAGAGTTCATGCTCCCAAAAAGTATGTAAAAATGGACACAAACAGTTAATTTTAAAATGTGTCTTTTTAGGTAAGGTTTTCTGACAGAGCACTCGTCAAATTTTAGTTTCATGATGTGCCAACATCCCTGACCATTTCCAAGGATATTTGAGATTCACCCTCTCCATGTACAATAAGCAAAAATGATGACAAGTTTATAAGTATAAAAATCAGTTTCAAAATGTGAACAGAGCTTTAGGTGGGGCAGGTACCTCTGAGTCTGTGACTCAGCAGTACTTAAAAACTGACCTTGAAATTGGTCCTTATCAGGCTGTATATTCTCGCCCCTAACTTACAGGAAAAATTACTCACAAATCTATTTCTGAACAATGACTAAAAACCGTTAAGTTACTCCATGTCAGTATTGTAGTGTGTTAGACCTGACAGCCTTAGGGTGGTCATCCGTAACTTTTTGCCTGCCTCCCTCCATTTTTTGAACACTGTTTTTGCTGGCTTTTAGACTCTGCGCACTTTACCACTGCTAACCAGTGCTAAAGTGCATATGCTCTCTCCCTTTAAACATGGTAACCTTGGATCATACCTGATTGGACAATTTAATTTACGTATAAGTCCCTAGTAATGTGCACTATATGTGCCTAGGGCCTGTAGATTAAATGCTACTAGTGGGCCTGAAGCACTGGTTGTGCCACCCACTTAAGTAGCCCCTTTTCCTTGTCTCAGGCCTGCCATTGCAAGGCCTGTGTGTGCAGTTTCACTGTCACCTCGACTTGGCATTTAAAAGTACTTGCCAAGCCTAAACCTCCCCTTTCTCCACATATAAGTCACCTTTAATGTGTGCCCTAGGTAACCCCTAGAGCAGGGTGCTGTGTGGGGGAAAGGTAGGACATGTACCCGTGTAGTTTACATGTCCTGGTAGTGTAAAACTCCTAAATTAGTTTTTGCACTACTGTGAGGCCTGCTCCCTTCATAGGCTAACATTGGGGCTGCCCTCATACAGTATTGAAGTGGTAGCTACTGATCTGAAAGGAGTAGGAAGGCCATATTTAGTATGGCCAGAATGGTAATACCAAATCCTGCTGACAGGTGTAGTTGGATTTAATATTACTATCCTAGAAATGCCACTTTTAGAAAGTGAGCATTTCTTTGCACTTAAATCTTTCTGTGCCTTACAATCCAAGTCTAGCTGGGCTTGGTTGACAACTCCTTGTGCATTCACTCAGACACACCCCAAACACAGGGTACTCAGCCTCACTTGCATACATCTGCATTTTAAATGGGTCTTCCTGGGCTGGGAGGGTGGAGGGCCTGCTCTCACACAAAGGACTGCCACACCCCCTACTGGGACCCTAGCAGACAGGAATGAACTGAAAGGGGACCTGGTGCACTTCTTAGCCACTCTTTGAAGTCTCCCTCACTTCAAAGGCACACTTGGGTATAAAACAGAGCCTCTGCCCTACCTCATCAGACACTTGCTGGAGAAGAAACCTGAACCAGAACCTGCATCCTGCCAAGAAGAACTGCCTGGCTGCCTAAAGGACTCACCTGACTGCTTTCTACCAAGGACTGCTGCCTTGCTGTTGCCCTGCTGCCTTGCTGAACTCTTGTCTGGCTGTAAAAGTGGTCTCCTAGGGCTTGGATAGAGCTTGCCTCCTGTTTCCTGAAGTCTCAGGACCAAAAAGACTTTTCTTTTTCATTTGGACTCTTCGTGCGCTGAAAATTTCGACGCACAGCTTGCTCCGCGGCAAGAAATACATTGCACACCAACGCTGATCGACGCGACGCCTTCGGGGCGACCGGAACTTCGACGCACGGCCTCGCAAGGAAAACGCCGCCCGACTTCCAGAGGGGAAATCGATGCAACGCCTGCCATGAGAGGGAAACTTGGATGCACAGCCCTGCGGAACGACGCGCAGCCGGAAAACAAGCAGGAGAATCCACGCACAGACCCCGGGACATCTGGTAATCCCGCGACCCACAGAAAGAGACTGTCTGTGCGCCGGAAAACGACACTCGACTTCCCCGCGTGAAAAATAACAACGCAAGTCCGTGTGTGCAGGGGAGGAATCGACGCACACACCATTTTTCCATGTATCTCTTCTTCTGCGGCCCTTTTTTTCCACCAGAAACCAGGTACTTTGTGCTTGAAAGAGACTTTGTTTGCTTTTTAAAGACTTAAGACACTTTATATCACTTTTCAGTGATATCTTTACAATTTCACATTGCATCTTTATTCGTTTTGACCTACAATTATCCTGATAAATATTATATATTTTTCTAAACACTGTGTGGTGTATTTTTGTGGTGCTATATTGTGTTATTGTATGATTTATTGCACAAATACTTTACACATTGCCTTCTAAGTTAAGCCTGACTGCTCGTGCCAAGCTACCAGAGGGTGGGCACAGGATAATCTTGGATTGTGTGTGACTTACCCTGACTAGAGTGAGGGTTCCTGCTTGGACAGAGGGTAACCTGACTGCCAACCAAAAACCCAATTTCTAACATAGTGTTTTACTTGTTGTTATGTTCTATGACAGTGTTTACTTTTTCCAGGAAATTTTATTTGTTAGAAATGGAGTCTCTAGTTGGCAGTCAGTTTGTATTCTGTCCAAGTGGGGACCCTCACTCTAGTCAGGAGAAGGGAGATACCCAGCTCAGATAACCCCTGCTCACCCCATTGGTAGCTTGGCATGAGCAGTCAGGCTTATCTCAGAAGCAATGTGTAAAGCATTTACACATAACACATAGTAATACAGTGAAAACACTACAAAAGGGCACCACACCAGTTAAAAAAAATAGCCAATATTTATCTGTGTAAAACAAGACCAAAATGAGAAAAATCCAACATACAGTAATAAAGATATGAATTTTGCAAGAATTAACTCAAAAATATAGTTCCTTGAAGTCGATAGCACCATGAGGGGCTATCACAGCATCGTGAATAACAAATCCAATAGTTCAGGCTGGCCGCGGCATCGCAGCCTAGCTTCGAAGTCGGGAAGACCCTCAAACAGTACCTTGGAAATGTAGGGTGTTGTGAGCCTCACAATGAGATCCAGAGTGCAGCATCACTGGCGTCACAGGCGTTGGTTCCAAGAGTCGGAGTGGGGGTCATCAGGCCCTTGAAGTCACACGTTGTAGATTGAACTCTGGGTTGATGACGAAGTCAGGAGCACTGGCTTGGATGGTATCAGGACTGCAGTGCGAAGCAGGACAATGGAACGTGCTTTGGCCACAGGTCATGGTGCAGACAACGGCTCAGTGACAGCATCCTGTGGCATCCGTGAGACCAGGGCAGTGGTGTGAAGCAGTGCTATGTGTGATATCTCCAGGTCACGGTGCAGGCAGGGGTGTCGTTGTTGAGACACTGTCTTCTGTAGGCTCAAGGCGGCATGGAGTGGTCTCCATGCGGTGTCCAGAGGTCACAGTGCAGACAGGGGCATCTGTTGATGACACTGAAGTCGATGACGCCGGTGTCAGTGGACCGGGGCTGCGGTGCAGCCTTGTATGGTGCATCGTGTACCTCACAAGTGGTGTCCTCCGGTCATGGTGCAGGCAGCGGCATCAGTGTCAGCGTGTAGCACCATCGTCGGGAGTGCCAAGGCTGTGGTGTGAGCAAGGCGATGTGGATCGTGGGGTCCACAGGTCAAGGTGCAAGCAACAGCTCGGTGGCGACATCAGGTGGCAGCAGCTGTGAGACCAGGTTTGCGGAGCGACGTGAGGCACGGCTCCATGTGGAGTTGTCAGATCACGGTGCAGGCAGCAGCATCGTTGATGGCTTCACAGTGGTTTTTCTTCTTTTGCAGCACAAAACACACAGTTCCTAGTGCTGTAGGCAGATGAAGCTGAAGTCTTTGTTTTCCCTGAGACTTCCAACAGGAAGCAAGCTCTACTCCAAGCCCTTGGAGAATCTTCATCAGTAGGATACACAGCAAAGTCCAGTCTTTGCCCTCTTTAAGGAAGAAGCAGCAACTGCAGGCCACCGCAGCAAAACACACACAGCAAAGGGGCAGTACTCCTCCTCCAGCGCTTCAGCTCTTCTCCTTGACAGAGGTTCCTCTTGATTGAGAAGTGCTCTCAATGTCTGGGGTTTGAGTCCACTGCTTATACTCCTTTCCACCTTTAAAGGAGGCAAACTTCAAAGGAAGCAAACTATTGACCCAGTATAAAGGTGGATGGCATCAAGACATTCTCTAACAAATTACAGATATTCCATTCTACCCAGTTTACAGAACTGCTTCCTCATTAAGAATATGACAGTTTCTGATCCTCCCATTGATGGAGCCACTGAACACTCTGCCATCAGCAACACCCATTCAGCGTTCCTGATGGTGACAAGAAATTTATTAAATCGTCCTCCCAATGAATGAACTATTCAACATCATTCTCAATGCTAGACAATCTGGGACTTATTCACAAACTGCACTTTGGAGCATATTTAGTAGTACTACATAATACCACTCAATTACTACAGAATGCAGCTCCCTTTTTGCAGACGTCTCCGCCTCCATCATGCCTATTTTTTCTGACCAGAGCTCTCCACCTTGGTTGCAAAGATACCTGTGCTCATACACATATGTTATTGGTGTATGTTAGAGATACAGGAGAGTGGCTGGAAACTGGGGAGTACTTTCTACAACATTCAATGTGGTTAGGGACAGTTATTAAGGGGTTAAGGTAGGGTTAGGAACAGGAAGGACAGATACCCATCAGCAAAATAGTAAGAGTAATGCTAATCACAAAGTAGGGTAAATCTCGTGCAACATTAAAGACCTTCATCATGGACAAACAAGGCAGACTACTCACAACAAAGATAGAGCAGAGTGCACATTGGGCTGAGCACTTCAAAGATGTCTTGAACAGACCAGTATCATATGAGAAGCGGGCATCCAAGAAGCAAATACAGACTTTGAACTTGAATACTGCCCCACCACAGAAAGAGGAAATTGTCACAGCCATCCGCAAAAGCTCCTGGCCAAGACAAAATAAAAACAGAAATGTTCAAATTAGACCCTGAAACATCAGCCAAGATCCTCCAACAAAGCTTATGGGTGTGAGCTTTATGTGCCAGTTGTAAGGTAGGTACCATGAGAAGTTCATGAAGGGACTGGTCATAGCCTGTAGGCCATCCTGTCAAAGTAGAAGTCCCCCATCCCTACACCCAATTCTTTTTGCCCACTACCTGGGAGTAATACACACATCATAACAGGTGAGCCATCATCTCAGCCATCAGGTGATAGATGGACATTGGCAAGAAAGCCCTTTGGTTTTAGGCAGGAAAATGACAACTTTCCAAAATTGTAATTTCCAAAAAAGTAATATAAAAGCAGACATTAAAATGAGTAAACTTAGCCCTTTGACCATATTTGTTAGATATTAGTTCTCTAGTTGGCAGTGGTTTGCACTCTGTCCACGTAGGGACCCTCATTCTAGTCAGGTTAGGGAAGTCACACACTTAAGATAACCCCTGCTCACCCCTTTGGTAGCTTGGCTCAAGCAGTCAGGCTTATCTCAGAGGCAATGTGTAAAGTATTTGTACATACACAGTAACACAGTGAAAACACCACAAGAGTACTCCACACCAATTAAGAAAAATAGCCATTATTTCTCTGAGTAAAACTAGGCCAAAGGACAAAGAAATCCAACATACACAAGTAAAGCTACACATTTTCAAAGATTAAATCTTGGTATTGTGCTTAGAAACACAATAGCTCCAACTGGGGCTATCACAGCATCTTCATGGAGTAGCTTCCAACAGTCTGGTGGCACTTGCGAGGGACTGCGGGCCGGTCACGGAGTCACATGGACCCTGGGTACATTACCTTGTAAAACGCTGAGGAAACAAGGATGTTGCACGGAGTGGGGGAGGTGAGGGTTTGCTGGAGCCAGTGCAGTGTTGGTTCCTTACTGCTACTGGCGGAGGTGAGACATCAGTTCCTTACTGCTGTGCAGGGGGTTGAGGCACCAATTTCTTACAGTTTCAGGGAAGTTGATGCATCGTCAGTGGCGAGGCATTGGTTCCTGATGGCAAGGCAGGGTGGTAGATGAATCAAGGAGGTCAAGATGCAAGGCATTGTCTTTGTGGTGTTGCTATCACACCACGGGGCCACAGGTACTGGAGGAGGAGTTGCATCCGGGGGTCACAGATGTCGGTGATATAACATTCTGGACTCACGCTGTGGTGTGACTTAGGCGGTGCTGTGGCGGCATCAGGCATGTGTTGCAGGTCAGTGTCATTACAGTCAGTGGGAACACGACTCCGGAGCAGGCAGCAGCATTCAGTCAGAGAGCAGCACTGGCTCTGAAGTCATTCTGGACATTGTTGCACTAGTGCCTTCCTTATTACACCAGAACTTACTCCCTGGAGTCCAGGAACTGAATTTGGCACCATTTGGCAAGTCAGGAGTCTCCACCAGAGAGCCCAGATGCTGGTAGGTGAAGTCTTTAATGACCCTGAGACTTCTTAACAGAGGCAAGCTCAGTCCAAGCCCTTGGAGAACCTTGGGAAGCAGGATGCTGAAAGCCAAGCCCAGTCCTTTCACTCCCAGGACAGAAGCAGCAGACAGCAGGCCAGCCCAGCAAAACAACAGGCAGAGTGGCAGTCCCTCCTACAGCTTCCATTTCTTCTTTCTGGCAAATTGTCCTCAGTCCAGAAGGATTCTAACTATGTGGGGTCAGAGGCCCAGTACATATACCCATTTCTGTCTTTGAAGTAGGCAAACTTCAAAGAGAAGTCTTTGTAGTGCATAAAACCATGCCTTCTACTGCCCTGGCACCCTGACACACTCCAGGGGGTGGAGACTGCTTTGGGTGAGGACAGTCACAGCCCTGTTCAGGAGCAGGTGCCAACTCCTCCCACCACTCTAGCTCAGGAAGACCCATCAGCCTGGTGTTAAACCATGAGGATATGTGGGGCACACCTCAGCTCCCTTTATGTGGCTGTCCAGAGTGAATTCATTAACAGCCCAACTGTTATTCCGACCCACACATGTATACCATAGGCAGGCAGAGAAACATAATGGTTAAGCAAGAAAATGCCTACCCTCTAAAAGTGGCATTTTCAAACTTACAATTTCAAAAACAACTGCAGCAAAAGATGGGTTTTAAAATTGTGAGTTCAATGACCCATAGTCCATATCTCTATCTGCTCACAAATTACACCTAAAGGTATTTCAAGGTAATCCCCATATTACCCCAAGGGAGAGACGGGTCTTGCAATAGTGAAAAACAAATCTATCAGTATTTCACTATCAGGACATATAAAACACACCATTACATGTCCCATCTTTAAAGTATACTGCACCCCGCCCATTGGGCTGTCTTGGACCTACTTTAGGGGTTACCTGCATGTAGTAAAAGGGAAGGTTTGGGACTGGCAAGTGGGTGCACTTACCAGGTCGACATGGCAGTGTAGGCCTACAAACACAGGCACTGATATGGCAGGCCTTAGACATGTTTGCAGTGCTACTCATGTGAGTGTCACAACCAGCTCTGCAGGCCCACTAGTAGTATTTGATTTACAGGCCTGCCTCTCTTGCCTGCCACAAGTAGAGACTAGTTTGTTTCCAACCCAGTCTTTTTCCCAGATTATGATTAGTCCAAAACATTTTACAATTGTTCTAATTTAGCCACATCATTCTTCTAAGACA
Source organism: Pleurodeles waltl (assembly GCF_031143425.1). Classification (NCBI taxonomy): domain Eukaryota; kingdom Metazoa; phylum Chordata; class Amphibia; order Caudata; family Salamandridae; genus Pleurodeles; species Pleurodeles waltl. The sequence continues at coordinate 561,810,002 of NC_090444.1, forward strand.
GTCTTATGCACCCGAACTTCTTTCTGGGATTACTTGGCATGCTGCTTCTAAACACCCACCCCAAGAAGTCTTATTTCACATGACATTTGCTTCACATCAGAATTAAATAAAAATATGCATTGTATTCAGTAAACTCATTGCCATTCTTCAAGCAGTGTTGCAAATTGTTTTAAATAATGTTATCACTATTTAATAATCTTCTCCTGTTTCTATTCAGGGCTATGTTGCAGGTTCGGATATCAGCCCTGAGCTGCCATTGCATTTATTCACAAAATTCCCAGCATTATTTGAAGTGGCATCACAGGTTGATCGTTTAACCCATGCTAATCTCCACAACAACTGCTTATTTGCTGTCCAGTTGCTAGGTAAAGGGACTAGAATTTTCAAGCTCAGTTTATTTTCTGATAAATAAACTAGATATTATTCTCCACCAGGAGACACATGTCATTAGAAACACTTGTAGAATACTTCACCACAGCAGATACACCCCACTAATACATGCAGGCTACTCACTGGGATAGAGAGTGGAATAAATACTGGTTCGCTGATTGCTCCCCCTGAGGGTGACCCACACATGTGTGGACAAGTTGGTATGCCGAGCAACAGAGCAGTGGCCAATGGAACAGACTGGCTTTGATGCTGGCCACTTGATATTCCACCCCCCACCCACCGGGCCTAGAGACTATGAGACTAGACAAATTGAGAAAGTGGCTGGGTCAATTGCTAGACTTAATCCTATTGATTGGTGGCGACCTTAACCGAACAAATCATGGAGAAAGGGATAGAATGATGAATTCAGAGAATAGAACAAGAAATTGCTAGATGCCAGACGTCTTCCTGGAGCCCATGGGATTGGTAGACCTGTGGCGTGAGAAATACCAGGAAAGCCACCAATACACCTACAACTCCAATCAGATGTGATCCACATCTAGATTGGACTCCTTCCTTGCACCTAAGCACCAATTAGGATATTTTCAACACTCATGGATGCACACACGGGCATATTTGACCATTCACCATTGACCATACTCCTGCAGACAGATATAAAAAGATTAAAGGGAGAGTGGAAATTGGACCCTAGGACCAATCGACCTGAGAGACTAGAAAACCTATGACTGAGATCACAATCCAATACTTTAGGAAGAACTCAGGTCACTCTATGGGAGGTGTACAAATCTTTTTTGAGTGGTTGCCCTATTCCATCCGGGAGGATGCTATGGAGTCAACTGGGGGAAGGGGGTTTAGACATCATTAACCAGAAGGAGGCAGATACTGGAGCTCCCCCTTGCCTTGAGGAAGACCAACCAGTCATATTCAAAGAGACGAACCCATCACCATTTGGGCCTTCATCCACCCACTCCTTAACTCCAGTGGACCCAGAGGGGAAGACAGCTTTGTTTGAGGGGGAGGTGAGGTTGAGGGGAGAATGGAAAAAAGATCCAAGTCTCTTCTTTGATGAGCTTGTTTCAGATGAATCCTGGAGAACGCCCGCGTCATCTGACTCCTCTCATTTTGCTACTTCTTTTTAAATGTATTGACAGAGTGAGACACCACATGCCATAAGGCTGTCTTCTGGGTTCTACTGAGGGTCAGTGGAAGCAGCCCATGTAGTTGTTGGCACTACTGCACCCCAACATTTAACTACAAGGAGTGCCTCCTTTCCAGTAAAGGATTTTCCTCTTCAAAATTGTGGTCTACATTATAACAGAAGAAGGTGGTGGCTGCAAAATCTGAACGATGAAGAGGAAAAAACAGCACATATGTTGTGTGCAATAGTTATGTTCTTGAAAAGGCATGAGTGTCAGGTTAGTGTCAGTTGTTTCAGGTGTATGCAAACCTCCTATTCTCTTCCATGCAACAATTTCTGCTGTGGTTGCATAGGTCTCTGCCCAGGGTGCATATTTCACAGGCAAAGTGGCTGAGGTCTCCACTAAATATTTAGAATATAAAATATGATTGTAAAGTTATTACGTGTACATTTATGGTCATAACGTATCTTTGTGAAGACTCCATCCCTAAACCTGTGGGGGTTGAGACATATAAGTTTCCACTTCTGAGTAACTTGTCATTTGATAATGGCGAATAGTCAAAATTAGAAGTAGTAAAGTTTTTCCAAAGTAAAATACACCTTAGATGTGAAGATTTACTTTTGTTAAATGAAACTCCTCTCTAAGACTGCCAATTGACACAATTACAGCCAAACAGGGAAGCCCTCACATTGGCGGGACACACCGGGAAAAAAACTTCCAGAGTTGGAAGAACATTTGTTATGAATGCCCTTCACATTAACCACCCCCACATTGGGGTGTGGGATTGAGGGTGGCTTCGTCATTAGGGCACAGATAAGGGATTGAAATTCTGCCATGCCACCACTGTTTGCTATTGTATTTTCCTCTAAAGCAGTCCCCAACATTTCTGCAGGAGCCATGTGAGGGGACGATTATCCTCCAATTATTTTTTTTCATTAGAATGGTTCCAAAGAATGAGAGGGGTTTAGTCTCTTTGAACTGCTCTTCAGTCATACTCTCCTGGCCCCTTTCATCCTTATTACTGAGGTTCAGAAACAGTACCATAGATCTCCCACAGATACTGTGGTTCATTGTATCCTGAGACATTGAATGTAGGTAGCCCAGTTCATACATAAATAAAAACATGTATTGGCCAATCAGGAGCTAATCAATGAGTTGTAGAATCAAAAGATCACTCTCTGTGTATGAAAGAAAGGCTACATGCTTTTCATCATGGAACCTGAAAGCTGCATACTTCTGTGAACAATTGGACCAGATCCAACAATATTCCGAATGAGATTAGTTATTTCATCAGTGTAATTGACATTGGTTCCACTTGTAATTGATACATAGTCTTCCAGTTGAACATATTCAATCTTTACCTCTAGCAAGTGGAGCACACAGTTTCCTTTACACCTCAGACAAGGATGAGAATGAAAGCAAGCCTCTCCACTAAACAATCAGAGAAGATGGTTGTGAGTATGTTCAACTTTTCCCAAACTTGACATCTAAACAGCAGGATCAAGGGCGCGGCCAGGATGGCGGCCGTATTCTAGGAATGTTCCCAGACCTCCTCCACCATCCCTCAACATCCTACAGCCAATGCTCGGTATCCTGTGCTAAAATTCATTGCTGAGCAACCCGGGTCTCTGGCCAGGCCCTGGGTAACTGTAATGCATTGGTGGCATACTCGGACGGGAGAAGGAAAAGACGCAGGGCCTTCACTGTAGTGATAAATTGGGGGCAGCACATTAGCAGTGATGGCAGCCTAATCTGCATAACTCCGGAGCATGTCCTCTTATACACCTGCAGGCTGCCCCTGAGATGCTCATTAGATCCAGCACAGGTGAAGACCAGCTGCGACCTGGGAAGCTTTTTGTGCCCTATTGCAGCAGAACCCAGCAACATCACCATGCTCCAGTGTGGCCCTCAGAGACCTCCCGAGACCTGTCTCATTAGAGTGAGGCCTCCATTGGTGATTAGGGCCTAAGAGAACCTACGGACTATAGGAGCAGAATCCTGGGACTGCATGCTACATCTGAATCTGAGTCTGCAGAAGGAGGTGATGGAAGCCCTGAGGCACCGAGGTGTGGCCTTGGGCCCTCCTGATTTCTCAGGTGGACAGTGCTCATTTGAGCCGCCGAAGCATATCCAAAGCGGGCCCCAACTGGGAGAAGAACAATAGGTGGCAGGCTGTCCCAGCTCTCTATCAACAGCCAGCTATGCATCCAGGGCCACGGGCAGGTGAACTTACTTGGCAGACGGAAGCTTGGAAGGAATCCTCGGCTACTCATGTACTCATGCTACCCCCACTGCATTGGGGAGGCAAATGGGTCGGTGAAGTACTAGCTACTGCCCCCACTTGAAGGGTCACTGAGACTATGACTACCTGAGCTACTTGGCTAGACCCGAGTGCACAAGTCCACTACACAAGACAGAGACAAAGCACTTACATAAACCTCTGTTTTCAGGAACCAGCCACTGTGCCTATAGGCAGCTGCCATGGGAAAGGACAGAAGCTGTCAGATCTACACCCAAGCAAAAATAGACAGATACACTACTTCTCCCTCATAGTCCTCAAGGCTGTTGGTCATGGCCCACAAGATCACATGCACTGTGATCAGTGTATTTTTTAAATAATATTTTTGGTGAGCAGAATCAAGAATCAAACAGTCAGCTGAGACACATCCGCACTCTTCAGCAACTAGTGTAGCGACAGAAAAAATTGCATATCCAAGTTTTGAACATTTGATCATAAAGTGCCTTCTTGCCAAAGTCAAATCTAATGGCAGCTGTCAGAAGTATAATGACATATTCTATTAGCAGAAAACCATTTAATAAAGTGCCATCATGACAAAATACAGATAGTAAAGTGCAACTGTATTATACCAGCCATTACATAAATACCAAGTTATTATATTAGCTCCTAAAAACAGAATAAAATACCAATATTCCACCAGTGTCCATCCTTTGTGCAAATAGCAATGCAACGATAGATCGTAAAGGTTCCAGCACACCATTTTAGTCCGCCCCCAAATTCTCTTGTGTAAATGTTAAGGGGCAAATGTGCAAACACATAGGGAACTTATAAATGCAGCTATCATATGTAGCCAACACTCCTATGCTCGCATTAACAAGAGGGCTCATATCAGATTTCTGCCAACCTTACAGACTCATCTGTCACCTAAAAAACCCTCCGAAGAGAGAGAGCTGACCAGTTACCATAAAACCTGCAATACTGCAGCTGTTAGGCTGGACCCCAGCTCTTCCCATATCTCAATGAACCTTCATGAGGCTTAAAATCTATTCCATCCCCCTTCCCATCTCACATAACCAAGCCAAAGAGTGCCGCCTCTGCTTCCGGGACCAGTTTTATCTTGAGGGCAAGGCTAAGAGCAGCAAAGACCTTTTGCAAGAACTGCTCCAGCATCTGACATGTAAAGAAGATGTGGAGCCATCCTGACAGGAAAACGAGCTGCACTGCAAAAAAAAACCGAAACCTTTTGTTTCGGTATTTTTTCAGGGCAGGGAGTGGTCCCTTAGCCCACTCCCTGCCCTGAAAAAATATTTTGGGGTCCAGTCACAAACTGGAAGGGGTCCCATGGGGACCCCTTCCAATTTGCGAGTGGGTTACCATCCACTTGAAGTGGATGGTAACTGCGATGCCATTTGCGACCGCGTACGCGGTCGCAAATGGTATTGCATCCCACTGCGAGTCGCAAATAGGAAGGGAACACCCCTTCCTATTTGCGAGTCGGAAATGCATTTTGCGAGTCGGTTCCGACTCGCAAAATGCATTTCTGCAAAGGAAACTGCGTTTTGCGACTCGCAAATGGCAAATTTTGCCGTTTGCGAGTCACTAACAGTTTCCTACATCTGGCCCATAGTTCCATTTGACCTCCAAAATAATGCATTGTGGCTACAGGTGGATTTTATCCAGGAAACGTTTGAGTTGACACCTCTCCCCTTGTCCATGGAGTAGTCTGTACCAATTACCTACCCCCTTGAGTTCCGACCTCACAAGTGATTGAGTAGCAGGGATCTGATCTGGATTCCGGGGGTATGATCTTTCAAAAAATGAGAAATCTCCTGGAACCCCAGGAAAAACAACTTGTAGGAGTGGGGTTGCTGAAAATGCTGCCAAACGTCCTCTCAGGTTTATGTACCACTCACTGGCATGCAGGTGCTTCAACAAGAGCTCGTCAGTGTCTGTGCTGGGATGTGAGGCAGTGTGCTCCCAACCCCCTTTCCTGTATTCCAAAACCTTGCCTGCCTCTATGGCATTAACAAAGCTGCATACCTACACTCCTGCAGCGTAAGTTACTCAACACCTTCTGAAAGATTTTTAGATTGACAGAATGACTAGAAACAAGCATTCATCTTATGCAGCACCTTGTATCTGCTATTCTTGGCTAGCTTAGCTGTTTTGGTAAACACTGGCAGCTGAGCCCCTGCTTCCTGAATAATTTTAGTCTTAAAAAAAGATCAACCATCCTTTCTTGATCTATTGATCTGGCTAGCAGATCTAGCAGAGCGGCGTCATAGCATGTCTGCTTATGGAGTAGCATCAAACCCCCCTGATTGATATCTAACTGAAGCACCAGCAGTTTAACCGTAGAGGCCTTCTCGTTGCTTCTATCTTTGCAAAATAGCTCTTGAGATGTTGATGGGGACACTACTAAAAAACAGCATTTGCAATGCAATGGGTCTCACGTTTGCTCGAACTAGAGCTATTTGCGTTGTAAACTCCTAACCCGACTTTTCTTCCACATAAACTGAAAAGTAAAAGTAAAACAGTTTCACATAAGCGAGCCGATGTCTGCCATGAGTGTGAAGCAGACACACAAAAGGAAACAGAAGTTCGCTCTCAATGAAATGTATTGGCAGAGGTGCAGTTATTCATGTAACTGGCAAAAGTTCAAATATCCATGTAACCGGCAACAGTGCAAATATCCATGTTACAGGGTCGATGTCATGCAAAGCACTGAACTAGTGCCCAGTGAGATTGTGCTGTGTAGGAAATAAAAAGAAAAAATAGTCCAGAAACCATGTTGAAAACACAGAGGCCTGGTATGTTTTTAGTAGTTGTCCGGTGTGCTCAAGGAGGGCTAAACACTGTAAAAGGCATGACATATGCACGCCTTTCACTAATGAAATCAAGCAAACTTTAAAAGGCAAGCCCACGGACCAACCAAACTGATGGACGTGATAAGGGCTTGGTGTAGGAGGTTGGCTTGGTTTGTAGTGGGTGCCTTGGGAACTTATACCTTATACCAGGTCCAGTTATCCCTTATTAGTGAAATGTAGTAGTGTTCTAGCAGCTGATAAATAAACTAGATATTATTCTCCACCAGGAGACACATGTCATTAGAAACACTTGTAGAATACTTCACCACAGCAGATACACCCCACTAATACATGCAGGCTACTCACTGGGATAGAGAGTGGAATAAATACTGGTTCGCTGATTGCTCCCCCTGAGGGTGACCCACACATGTGTGGACAAGTTGGTATGCCGAGCAACAGAGCAGTGGCCAATGGAACAGACTGGCTTTGATGCTGGCCACTTGATATTCCACCCCCCACCCACCGGGCCTAGAGACTATGAGACTAGACAAATTGAGAAAGTGGCTGGGTCAATTGCTAGACTTAATCCTATTGATTGGTGGCGACCTTAACCGAACAAATCATGGAGAAAGGGATAGAATGATGAATTCAGAGAATAGAACAAGAAATTGCTAGATGCCAGACGTCTTCCTGGAGCCCATGGGATTGGTAGACCTGTGGCGTGAGAAATACCAGGAAAGCCACCAATACACCTACAACTCCAATCAGATGTGATCCACATCTAGATTGGACTCCTTCCTTGCACCTAAGCACCAATTAGGATATTTTCAACACTCATGGATGCACACACGGGCATATTTGACCATTCACCATTGACCATACTCCTGCAGACAGATATAAAAAGATTAAAGGGAGAGTGGAAATTGGACCCTAGGACCAATCGACCTGAGAGACTAGAAAACCTATGACTGAGATCACAATCCAATACTTTAGGAAGAACTCAGGTCACTCTATGGGAGGTGTACAAATCTTTTTTGAGTGGTTGCCCTATTCCATCCGGGAGGATGCTATGGAGTCAACTGGGGGAAGGGGGTTTAGACATCATTAACCAGAAGGAGGCAGATACTGGAGCTCCCCCTTGCCTTGAGGAAGACCAACCAGTCATATTCAAAGAGACGAACCCATCACCATTTGGGCCTTCATCCACCCACTCCTTAACTCCAGTGGACCCAGAGGGGAAGACAGCTTTGTTTGAGGGGGAGGTGAGGTTGAGGGGAGAATGGAAAAAAGATCCAAGTCTCTTCTTTGATGAGCTTGTTTCAGATGAATCCTGGAGAACGCCCGCGTCATCTGACTCCTCTCATTTTGCTACTTCTTTTTAAATGTATTGACAGAGTGAGACACCACATGCCATAAGGCTGTCTTCTGGGTTCTACTGAGGGTCAGTGGAAGCAGCCCATGTAGTTGTTGGCACTACTGCACCCCAACATTTAACTACAAGGAGTGCCTCCTTTCCAGTAAAGGATTTTCCTCTTCAAAATTGTGGTCTACATTATAACAGAAGAAGGTGGTGGCTGCAAAATCTGAACGATGAAGAGGAAAAAACAGCACATATGTTGTGTGCAATAGTTATGTTCTTGAAAAGGCATGAGTGTCAGGTTAGTGTCAGTTGTTTCAGGTGTATGCAAACCTCCTATTCTCTTCCATGCAACAATTTCTGCTGTGGTTGCATAGGTCTCTGCCCAGGGTGCATATTTCACAGGCAAAGTGGCTGAGGTCTCCACTAAATATTTAGAATATAAAATATGATTGTAAAGTTATTACGTGTACATTTATGGTCATAACGTATCTTTGTGAAGACTCCATCCCTAAACCTGTGGGGGTTGAGACATATAAGTTTCCACTTCTGAGTAACTTGTCATTTGATAATGGCGAATAGTCAAAATTAGAAGTAGTAAAGTTTTTCCAAAGTAAAATACACCTTAGATGTGAAGATTTACTTTTGTTAAATGAAACTCCTCTCTAAGACTGCCAATTGACACAATTACAGCCAAACAGGGAAGCCCTCACATTGGCGGGACACACCGGGAAAAAAACTTCCAGAGTTGGAAGAACATTTGTTATGAATGCCCTTCACATTAACCACCCCCACATTGGGGTGTGGGATTGAGGGTGGCTTCGTCATTAGGGCACAGATAAGGGATTGAAATTCTGCCATGCCACCACTGTTTGCTATTGTATTTTCCTCTAAAGCAGTCCCCAACATTTCTGCAGGAGCCATGTGAGGGGACGATTATCCTCCAATTATTTTTTTTCATTAGAATGGTTCCAAAGAATGAGAGGGGTTTAGTCTCTTTGAACTGCTCTTCAGTCATACTCTCCTGGCCCCTTTCATCCTTATTACTGAGGTTCAGAAACAGTACCATAGATCTCCCACAGATACTGTGGTTCATTGTATCCTGAGACATTGAATGTAGGTAGCCCAGTTCATACATAAATAAAAACATGTATTGGCCAATCAGGAGCTAATCAATGAGTTGTAGAATCAAAAGATCACTCTCTGTGTATGAAAGAAAGGCTACATGCTTTTCATCATGGAACCTGAAAGCTGCATACTTCTGTAAACAATTGGACCAGATCCAACAATATTCCGAATGAGATTAGTTATTTCATCAGTGTAATTGACATTGGTTCCACTTGTAATTGATACATAGTCTTCCAGTTGAACATATTCAATCTTTACCTCTAGCAAGTGGAGCACACAGTTTCCTTTACACCTCAGACAAGGATGAGAATGAAAGCAAGCCTCTCCACTAAACAATCAGAGAAGATGGTTGTGAGTATGTTCAACTTTTCCCAAACTTGATATCTAAACAGCAGGATCAAGGGCGCGGCCAGGATGGCGGCCGTATTCTAGGAATGTTCCCAGACCTCCTCCACCATCCCTCAACATCCTACAGCCAATGCCCGGTATCCTGTGCTAAAATTCATTGCTGAGCAACCCGGGTCTCTGGCCAGGCCCTGGGTAACTGTAATGCATTGGTGGCATACTCGGACGGGAGAAGGAAAAGACGCAGGGCCTTCACTGTAGTGATAAATTGGGGGCAGCACATTAGCAGTGATGGCAGCCTAATCTGCATAACTCCGGAGCATGTCCTCTTATACACCTGCAGGCTGCCCCTGAGATGCTCATTAGATCCAGCACAGGTGAAGACCAGCTGCGACCTGGGAAGCTTTTTGGGCCCTATTGCAGCAGAACCCAGCAACATCACCATGCTCCAGTGTGGCCCTCAGAGACCTCCCGAGACCTGTCTCATTAGAGTGAGGCCTCCATTGGTGATTAGGGCCTAAGAGAACCTACGGACTATAGGAGCAGAATCCTGGGACTGCATGCTACATCTGAATCTGAGTGTGCAGAAGGAGGTGATGGAAGCCCTGAGGCACCGAGGTGTGGCCTTGGGCCCTCCTGATTTCTCAGGTGGACAGTGCTCATTTGAGCCGCCGAAGCATATCCAAAGCGGGCCCCAACTGGGAGAAGAACAATAGGTGGCAGGCTGTCCCAGCTCTCTATCAACAGCCAGCTATGCATCCAGGGCCACGGGCAGGTGAACTTACTTGGCAGACGGAAGCTTGGAAGGAATCCTCGGCTACTCATGTACTCATGCTACCCCCACTGCATTGGGGAGGCAAATGGGTCGGTGAAGTACTAGCTACTGCCCCCACTTGAAGGGTCACTGAGACTATGACTACCTGAGCTACTTGGCTAGACCCGAGTGCACAAGTCCACTACACAAGACAGAGACAAAGCACTTACATAAACCTCTGTTTTCAGGAACCAGCCACTGTGCCTATAGGCAGCTGCCATGGGAAAGGACAGAAGCTGTCAGATCTACACCCAAGCAAAAATAGACAGATACACTACTTCTCCCTCACAGCCCTCAAGGCTGTTGGTCATGGCCCACAAGATCACATGCACTGTGATCAGTGTATTTTTTAAATAATATTTTTGGTGAGCAGAATCAAGAATCAAACAGTCAGCTGAGACACATCCGCACTCTTCAGCAACTAGTGTAGCGACAGAAAAAATTGCATATCCAAGTTTTGAACATTTGATCATAAAGTGCCTTCTTGCCAAAGTCAAATCTAATGGCAGCTGTCAGAAGTATAATGACATATTCTATTAGCAGAAAACCATTTAATAAAGTGCCATCATGACAAAATACAGATAGTAAAGTGCAACTGTATTATACCAGCCATTACATAAATACCAAGTTATTATATTAGCTCCTAAAAACAGAATAAAATACCAATATTCCACCAGTGTCCATCCTTTGTGCAAATAGCAATGCAACGATAGATCGTAAAGGTTCCAGCACACCATTTTAGTCCGCCCCCAAATTCTCTTGTGTAAATGTTAAGGGGCAAATGTGCAAACACATAGGGAACTTATAAATGCAGCTATCATATGTAGCCAACACTCCTATGCTCGCATTAACAAGAGGGCTCATATCAGATTTCTGCCAACCTTACAGACTCATCTGTCACCTAAAAAACCCTCCGAAGAGAGAGAGCTGACCAGTTACCATAAAACCTGCAATACTGCAGCTGTTAGGCTGGACCCCAGCTCTTCCCATATCTCAATGAACCTTCATGAGGCTTAAAATCTATTCCATCCCCCTTCCCATCTCACATAACCAAGCCAAAGAGTGCCGCCTCTGCTTCCGGGACCAGTTTTATCTTGAGGGCAAGGCTAAGAGCAGCAAAGACCTTTTGCAAGAACTGCTCCAGCATCTGACATGTAAAGAAGATGTGGAGCCATCCTGACAGGAAAACGAGCTGCACTGCAAAAAAAAACGAAACCTTTTGTTTCGGTATTTTTTCAGGGCAGGGAGTGGTCCCTTGGACCACTCCCTGCCCTGAAAAAATATTTTGGGGTCCAGTCACAAACTGGAAGGGGTCCCATGGGGACCCCTTCCAATTTGCGAGTGGGTTACCATCCACTTGAAGTGGATGGTAACTGCGATGCCATTTGCGACCGCGTACGCGGTCGCAAATGGTATTGCATCCCACTGCGAGTCGCAAATAGGAAGGGAACACCCCTTCCTATTTGCGAGTCGGAAATGCATTTTGCGAGTCGGTTCCGACTCGCAAAATGCATTTCTGCATAGGAAACTGCGTTTTGCGACTCGCAAATGGCAAATTTTGCCGTTTGCGAGTCACTAACAGTTTCCTACATCTGGCCCATAGTTCCATTTGACCTCCAAAATAATGCATTGTGGCTACAGGTGGATTTTATCCAGGAAACGTTTGAGTTGACACCTCTCCCCTTGTCCATGGAGTAGTCTGTACCAATTACCTACCCCCTTGAGTTCCGACCTCACAAGTGATTGAGTAGCAGGGATCTGATCTGGATTCCGGGGGTATGATCTTTCAAAAAATGAGAAATCTCCTGGAACCCCAGGAAAAACAACTTGTAGGAGTGGGGTTGCTGAAAATGCTGCCAAACGTCCTCTCAGGTTTATGTACCACTCACTGGCATGCAGGTGCTTCAACAAGAGCTCGTCAGTGTCTGTGCTGGGATGTGAGGCAGTGTGCTCCCAACCCCCTTTCCTGTATTCCAAAACCTTGCCTGCCTCTATGGCATTAACAAAGCTGCATACCTACACTCCTGCAGCGTAAGTTACTCAACACCTTCTGAAAGATTTTTAGATTGACAGAATGACTAGAAACAAGCATTCATCTTATGCAGCACCTTGTATCTGCTATTCTTGGCTAGCTTAGCTGTTTTGGTAAACACTGGCAGCTGAGCCCCTGCTTCCTGAATAATTTTAGTCTTAAAAAAAGATCAACCATCCTTTCTTGATCTATTGATCTGGCTAGCAGATCTAGCAGAGCGGCGTCATAGCATGTCTGCTTATGGAGTAGCATCAAACCCCCCTGATTGATATCTAACTGAAGCACCAGCAGTTTAACCGTAGAGGCCTTCTCGTTGCTTCTATCTTTGCAAAATAGCTCTTGAGATGTTGATGGGGACACTACTAAAAAACAGCATTTGCAATGCAATGGGTCTCACGTTTGCTCGAACTAGAGCTATTTGCGTTGTAAACTCCTAACCCGACTTTTCTTCCACATAAACTGAAAAGTAAAAGTAAAACAGTTTCACATAAGCGAGCCGATGTCTGCCATGAGTGTGAAGCAGACACACAAAAGGAAACAGAAGTTCGCTCTCAATGAAATGTATTGGCAGAGGGGCAGTTATTCATGTAACTGGCAAAAGTTCAAATATCCATGTAACCGGCAACAGTGCAAATATCCATGTTACAGGGTCGATGTCATGCAAAGCACTGAACTAGTGCCCAGTGAGATTGTGCTGTGTAGGAAATAAAAAGAAAAAATAGTCCAGAAACCATGTTGAAAACACAGAGGCCTGGTATGTTTTTAGTAGTTGTCCGGTGTGCTCAAGGAGGGCTAAACACTGTAAAAGGCATGACATATGCACGCCTTTCACTAATGAAATCAAGCAAACTTTAAAAGGCAAGCCCACGGACCAACCAAACTGATGGACGTGATAAGGGCTTGGTGTAGGAGGTTGGCTTGGTTTGTAGTGGGTGCCTTGGGAACTTATACCTTATACCAGGTCCAGTTATCCCTTATTAGTGAAATGTAGTAGTGTTCTAGCAGCTTAGGCTGATAGAGGGAGCTATCGCAGAGCAGCTTAGGCTGAACTAGGAGACATGCAAAGCTCATGCAATGCCACTCATAGTTACACAGTACTTATACACAAGTAAAGACAATACTCGGTGTTACCAAAAATAAAGGTATTTATTTGGGTGACAAAGTACCAAAAATATCTTAGAGACAACACTCTTTCTGGAGGTAAGACTTATACATAATATATACACTAGACACTAAAATTAGACAAGTAATTAGTCATAGGATAGTGCAAACAAAGGAAATGCTATAGAATGCAATTGGAGCAAATATTTCTAGGGGCAACACAAACCTTATACTAAGAAATTGGAATGTGAATCACAAATTCCCCCCTAGACAAGTGTAGTGTGTGCAGAATTGCTGGGAGAGTAAGAATACAGTAAAGGTAAGTAAATTACCCCACCCAGAGCCCAGAAAAGCAGGAGTAAAGTACTGCAAGTTTCCTTAGGGAACACTACACCTCATGATTGGAATTTGCAGCAGCCAACCAAGACTGCTGGATTCCTGGACCTGAAGACCTGCAAAAGAAGGGGGCCAAGTCCAGAAGTCGAAAGAAGTTCTAGGAAGGATAGGAGCCCCTGCCAACCCAGAAGAGGGCTCAAAAGAAGAGTCCCCGGTTAGTCGAAGACTGCAGCTATGCACCCTAGGAAGATGCCAGTGGGATCCTGCATGATGCAAAGGATGTCCCACGACATAAAGTTTGTTGCAGATGTGATTTGGTGTTGGAAGTCGCCAACAAGCCTTGGCTACGACAAAAGTGCATTTTGCATCAAAATGGCACTGGATGGACCGAGGAGGGACCTGGGGGCCTCAACTCTATGTAAGGAGGAAGAGGGGGATCTCAGCGCTTTAAAGAACCCTCATGGTGCCAGCTAGCACCCCCGGAGGTCCCAGGATGCAAAACGTGGTTGATGCAGCACAACAAAGGAAGGACCCACACCGCCGGAGAACAACTCAGCGAGTTGAGCGTCACAGGATGGAGTGCTGGGGACCTGGGGCAGCAGTGCATGAAGGAATTTTGAAATAGTGCACAGAGGCCTCAGGAGGTGAAGAAGACACAGTACACAGGGGTACCGTCGCTCTCTGGGAAGGCACAGTCTTACCTCCTCCAAATTGCATCAGCAGGACCTCAGGACAGTCTATGTTGATGATGTCCACCCTCTGTGTCCTTAGGAGCACGCTTGTTGCTGTGAGAGGAGTCCAAGGGTACCAGTTGTCATCTTGGAAGGTGCCTGCTGGAGCAGGGGAGTGACTTTGTCACTCCACAGGAGATTTCTTAGGCTCTTCTGGTACATGATGAAGACAGGGAGTCCCCAGAGGATGCACACTGTGGAAACTGTTGCAGTGGCTGACTTGGAGCTGAGGTTGCAGAAGAAAAGTATCTCTTGGGGATACGTTGGTGCAGTTACAGCATTTCTTGGAGCAGGCTGCGGTTGATCCCATGTGAGAGGATGCTGAAGTTGTTGCAGAGGATTCCTGAAGGAAATTTGCTAGCAGAATCTGAAGAGAACCCACAGGAGGGACCCTAAATAGCCCTGAGAGGGGGATTGGCTACCTTATCAGGTATGGACATATCAGGAGGGGTCTCTGACGTCACCTTCTGCCACTGGCCACTCAGAGCCCTCCAGACTGCCTCCACACCTTGCAAAGCAAGATGGCTGAAGTCTGGGACACACTGGAGGAGCTCTGGGCACTACCCATGGGGTGGTGAGGGATAGGGGAGTTGTCACTCCCCTTTCCTTTGTCCAGTTTCGCACCAGAGCAGGGGAGAAGGGGTCCCTGAACCGGTGTAGACTAGTTTATGGAAGGAGGGCACCATCTGTGCCTTTCAAAGCATTTCCAGAGGCTGGGGTAGGCTACCCCTACCTAGCCTGTAACACCTATTTCCAAAGGGAGAGTGTGTAACATCCTGATCTCAGAGGAAATGCTTTGTTCTGCCTTCCTGGGACTGGGCTGCCCGGACCCCAGGAGGTCAGAACCCTGTCTGTGAGGTGGCAGCAGCTGTAGCTGCAGTGCAAGCCTCAGAGAGATGGTTTGGCAGTACTGGGGGTCCATGGTAGAGCCCCCAGGATGCATGGAATTGGCTCCCCAATACCAGATTTGGAATGGGGGGACAATTCCATGATCTTAGACGTGTTACATGGCCATATTCGGAGTTAAAATTGTGAAGCTACATATAGGTATTAACCTATATGTAGTGCACCCGTGTAATGGCGTCCCCACACTCACCAAGTCCTGTGAAATGGCCCTGAACTATGTGGGGGCATCTTTGCTAGTGTAAGGGTGCCCTCACACATAGTAACTTTGCACCTAACCTTCAGCAAGTGAAGGTTAGACATATAGGTGACTTATAAGTTACTTAAGTGCAGTTAAAATGGCTGTGAAATAGTGTGTGCACTAATTCACGCAGGCTGCAGTGCCAGTTCTGTGAAAGAGGTTGTCTGAGCTCCTCATGGGTGACAAAAGAAATGCTGCAGCCCATAAGGAATTCCTGGAATCCCAATGCCCTGGTACCTAGGTACCATATACTAGGGACTTATAAGGGGGTCCAGTGTGCCAATTGAAATTGGTAAATTAAGTCACTAGCTACAGTGACAAATTTAAAAGCAGAGAGAGCATAAGCACTGAGGTTCTGATTAGCAGAGCCTCAGTGACACAGTTCAGCACTATACAGACACACACATTAGGTCATAAACTATGAGCACGGGGTCCTGACCAGCAGGATCCCAGTGAGACAGGCAAAAACAAACTGACATACAGGTAAAAATGGGGGTAACATGCCAAGGTAGATGGTACTTCCTTACACCATGTCCCTCTTCTTCATCACAGTAATACCTCGATGAGCATTGAAGAAGCTTTTAACCTTCTTAATTTAATTCTTCAGACTCCCTCTTTCTTGAAGAAAAAAACTCATATAAAGGTTCCTCCACATCTAGTACTTCCTTTTCATCTCTATCTCCCTTTAGGTCTTCTGACAGGCATGTAATATACGTGTATGTGACTAATGTAATTTGATATTTCAGCAATTATTACTTTGAAATTAAATGGATTGTCAAATCTGCTCAGGAGATCAACAATTACTGATGTTGCTGGCTCTTGACTATAATGGGCACTCCAATGAAACACTATGCCATTTTCCCCAAACTATGAATGCTGCATCCCACATTGCAGGGTTCACTGCTAAAGCAGGACTGACCAGAAGAGCTGTCACTGGACAGTGTTTTGGGGAATTACTCTGCATAAATCAATTCTGTGTCTGGCACATTGTGCCAGTGGTGCAGCCAGGGACCTGGATACATATGTGAGAACATTCTCTACTGTTGGGTGAGTAGGTTGTTACTTTATGGAACTTACCACTGTTGTTGTTGCTGTTTTTCTTTTTCTGATGAGCCTTGAAAAGCGATGGGGTCATTCTGCTTCAGTTTTTCTACCTAGGCCCACTCTGCTGCACCTAGAGCGAATCCAGTGCTTTTGTAGTTGATGTTCCAATGCTTAGGACCTATGACCACAAATGTAACTTTAGTTGTTCAATGAAGCTACAATACAAGCTTTGGATTGATGCCTTTTTACCTTATTTTTACTTTCTGTGCAGGTGCTTAAATACCAAGATGGGATGAGAATGTGTCCCTGCAGAAGGCTAGAAGGAGGTTGGGGTTGTAGACCAGGAGGAGGTTGATGTGAAGGTGCCTCCACAGGGGAAATATGTGAGAGTTAAGGTTTTGCTGAGCTCTCAGCCCATAACAGGGATAATGAGGGCCTGATGGAGATGTTGTAGTCATGTAGACCTCTTGCTCATGCAGCGTTTAATTTCACAACACATCATCCTTTACTGATCAAGTGCTGCCCCTCTTGCCAATATTTGGAATTTGACTCTCCAGGATTGGGAGGATTCTGAGTAGCTAGTCGTGCCTAACTAGTGAATGTAGCTGTACTATATTTATCAGAGGAATTTCTTCATACTTTTACAAGTGACATACTACTTTCCAGATTAATATACCATACAATGTAGCTTCTGAAGATGCAGCTCCTTACTATTTTGTTGAAAAAATATGGAACTGTTCCTGAAACCAGTTCATTTAGTGGCTATTTTGGCATCTGATTGAGCTTTTTGACTTGTTATGACATATTCTTTGCTTTGTGATTTTATTGAGGTTTTTGTGAAAAATCTTCTCAGAAAGTGGGAGCTATGGAGAAGTAGTTGGGACTATCCTTAGATATCAACTCAGACAGAACAGACTGATGGTAGTGGCGTTGACAGTTGTTTCAGCAGTGCTAGATATCAATATCGGATGAGGTCTTGGAAAGGTGATGGTTAGCATTGGTAAGACTTACATTTTTATGTCAAAAACCTTGTTGGCACATAAGTAAAATGATGAAACAAACACTGGAGGAAGCCATGCTAGTAACACTTTTTGTGCCAAAACCCTGGCTTCGTGGAGGTAGCCTTTTGCTTGAGCTCCCAATTTGCCTCTAGTATCCATTTTCAGTCTGACAACAGGGGTCAAGGTTGAGATTACAACAAGCTGTTTACAGGGGCCTCTTCCTTTACACAAAGAAGCCATCATGACTTTCAGGAGTTGCCTCAAATCTTGGCCTTATCAAAATATTGGTGGATACTGCTTACCATATTTGGGTGCTTGTAGAGTAAGGGGCAGAAATGCATTAGAATTCTGCAGCAATCAGGAGTCTAAATGAAATCCTGACAATTTCAGCATCTCAAAAAGTGGGCAATCCAAAAAGGGACCTTTCCCATTCTTGTTCCTCATGAAAAATTATGTTTTCTATACTCTCATTAGTTTCAATACTCTCCTAGTAATGTCAGATAACATGGTGCCCAAGTGTTCTCTCAGCCTTCAGGGCTGTGCAACAGATCCTGTCATTTGTCATGGGCAGAGACTCATCTATAATCCATCACGCATCATACATTGTATATGTAGAGAATGTTCAATCAGATGTATTGAGTCAAGTATTTCATGAAACAAATGTTTTTTTTCCCCTCTGTGCATCTTTTAGGCACTTATATGAAAATGGCCCCTCATTTGCTTGGGCTTGTTTGTGTCCAAGACAGAAACCTCAGATTCTTCCCTTCTGCACCACAAGGAGGTCACTGAAAGAGTGTGGGTTGATACTACCTCTTTATAGTTGCCAAAGGGTCTACTGTGTGCCTTCCCTCCAGTTTCTCTTTTCAAAAGGATGCTTCAGAAGATCCGGTAGAAAGAGATCTCTGTGATTCTAAATAAACTGTTTTGACTACACTGGCCCCTTGTCTGTCATCTATTCTCTAGCCCCATGTTGTACTGGTTAAATCTGATTTCATGGCATTTGGAAGGCTGGAACTAATACTTCCGATGGATACATCTACCTGTGGATTACTAACCTTTTGAATACTCCCATTGGCGTCATGCTGACGTCAGTTCCCTTTTTTCTGCGCTTTCAATGCTAAAATCTTTTCTGCCTCTCCAGGTGTTTAGACTGCATCGAAGAACTTCTTTGCGGAGTTGTTCTTATGCAACAATGTCTTTGTTGAAGAAGTTGGGCTTTAAGCCTTGTAGAGAATGTGGGGGTCGCAGGTCAACTACTGACCCTCACCAAAACTGTCTGTGATGCCTAAGTTCTGACCATGATGTCAGAGATGCTCTTTATGCGAAAGCATGAACCCAAAGGCACTTAAAGAAAGAGGGGCAAAGCTGTTCCTAGAGAAAGCTAATAAAGGGAAGCAGGCCATCGAAGGTCCAGTCCTTGGGAGGAGTGATCATCCCACAGGTCTTCGAGGTCCTATAAGAAGCGGTGTTGCCACAGCTCATGGCATCGCTCATCCCGAGGTGACAGCCCTCAGTCTTTGTCTCCAGCTCCGCAGGCAGATACTGTATCCACCAGAAAAAGCATTACTGAAGGTAAGTAACTTGCTCATCTAAAGTTGTCTGTAGATGTAGTGGGTGCTTTGCAGTTGTATTTCAATTACCTGCTTGTTTTTGGATTGACTGTCAGAATTTATCTCTCCTGTACCATATCTGTTGGAAAATGGGTTATTGGTAGGGCAGGTAGGTACCTACACCTAGCAACAAGCCACAAACCTCCACATAAGTACAGTTAGGTCTCAGTAAATTAATCCCAGCTCTACCCTTGGTAGCTTGGCATCGAGCGTCAAGGCTTAACTTAGGAGACAAAGTGTAAAGCATTCAAATATCACAAAACAGTAATTAAATAAAACACAGGAAACAGTTTAAAAATCCAAAACCAATTTATAAAAATAGCTTATATTTTTATCTTTAGAATTACACAAAAACGATTAAAATCGGTTCAGGGGAACCGGAGATATGAATTTTTAAAGTATTATTATTTTCTAGCGCTTAGAAACAAAAAGCGCCAATTGGGTCATCTGGTTGCACCAGGACCGGGGCAAAGTCAAACTTTCAGGCCGACCGCGATGGAGCCCTGCTCGGCTACAAGTCGCGGGAGGCCTCGGTTAAAAAGTTACCTTCTGACTTAGTCTCTTTTTTGATGTTTTTCTTCCCCGGGACGAACCTGCCAGTTGGATCCGACCTCCTGGAGCCCTTGTCCGGATACGCGAAGTCGGTTTCCTCGGTGGTGATTTTTACCTTCGGACTTAGTCGTTTTTTCGAGATGAAAATCCTTCGACCGGGGTAAACCTGGATCTTGATCCGACGTCCGTGGAGCCCTTCTCGGATACGATGGCTGGAAGGTCCCGGTCAACTTTTTACGTTCGGACTTAGTCTCTTTTTTGGATGTTTTTCTTTACCGGGACGAACCACGAAGTCAGGCCGGGTCGCGGTTGAGGCAAGCCGGCTAGAATTTCCTTGTCGGGTCGGTCACTTTATGGAGCTTTTTTTCAAAAATTCTCCAATCTTTTCCAAACTTCTGGGGCTTCACCCAGATGTTCTTTTAAGGTTCTTTTGGGGTCCACAGCTCACCCCAAGGGTCCAGAAGTTCTGTGATGGTCCTTGGGAAGCGCGGACTTCAACTCCCAGAATACACCTGGCGCAAACTCCTTTTTGGCCACTGGACAGTGGTCAGCTGGTCACTTTTTCAGGAGTTGGTGCAGGGGACTCTGGATAGCAATTTTTCACCTGTAGCAAACAGGGAGTCCCTCCTTGAACCAGTGGAAGCCAGGCAAAGTCCTTCTTGTGGTGAAGCCCAAGTGTGCAGCTGGTGCAGTCTTTCTGAGTGCAGGGTCCAGGTGCAGGCCAGGGGTCCAGCAGGGCAGTCCTTCTTCTTCTTTAGTTCCTTTCTTGTTGAATTCTGGAGGGGATCTGAGGCGTGGGTGCAGGTCTGCCAGTTTTATCCTTGCTCCTGGGTGAAAAGCAGGGGGGCTCTGGTTCTCAAATCAGGGACAGGGTCGTCCCCCTGTGATGACCACTTCCTGGGAAGTGTGGCAAAAATCCATCCCAGAAGGCAACAGTCTCTAAAAATCCAAAATGGATGAATCTGATTTTTGGAGGAGAGATCTGGCTGAGCCCACCCACTGGTGTGGCTAAAAATCATAAACACACCCCTCTCCTGCCCTCTCCTAATCTAATCAAGGGGGCACCTAGCTGTCTGGGGTTGCAGGATGTGGGGGTGTTGTTGGGTGCTCCAGATGTCCTTCTCTGCCTTTGAAGACCAGTTTGGCAGCCCTCCCCCTTCCTGCCTCACCATCTGCTGAGGGGAGATTCTCTCCCCCAAGCACATTCCTTTGTGTGATGCCAGGCCACTTCACACCTCATTAAAGTAGCCTGGCAGAAGCTGCTGCAGGCTGGCCAATCAGAGCACAGCAGCAAAAACAATGCAGAGCTGAAATTGGCAACTTTTTAGGTAAAGTCTAAACTTTTTACCTGCACTAGTTATATTAAATCCAACAACTGGAAGTTGTGGGATTTATTATAACAATCAATTTGATACCAAATTCTTGGTATGTAACATTTAAGGAGACTTTAAAATTTTAAATAAAGTCTGCCCATTCTAGCCTATGAAGGCCATTTACTTCAATGAGGGAAAAACGAATTTGGCTGTTTTTACCTCACCAGGGCTTATAAATCTATTTTTATAAAGTCCCTGCTTAGAGTTACATGGCACCCAGCCCTAGGGGCACATAGGGCACACCTTAGGGGTGACTTATATGTAAAAATAAGGTAGTTTAAGACTTTGGAAGTACCTTTAATTCCAAAGTCGAATTTGCATATAACTTTAATTTAAAAGCAGCCAGCAAGGCAGGCTTGCTTTTAAAATGACACTGGGCACCTCAGCAATGCACCTAGGTGTGCACCACCTATGCTGTGGTCCCTAAACCTACATGCCCTACCATATACTAGGGACTTATAGGTAGGTTAACTTAGCCAATTATAATTAGCCTAATTTGCATATCCATTTTACACAGAGCACAGGCCCTTGGACTGGTTAGCAGTACCCAGGGCACCATCAGAGTCAGGAAAACACCAGCATAAAGTGGAAAATGGGGGCAAAAAGTTATGGGGCCTCTGCAATCAGCCCCAGTTTCTCACAATATCATTCTTTGACATTGATGCCTGATTTGTTGCTTTGTTTCTTTTTGGTTATGGTCCTCTCAGAGATATATTTTCAGTTCCTGTAAGCAAGCAGTGGGTCAGTCTTGGCAATCCTTTGGTCAATTAATCTTCAGGGGTGCCTCTTTCTTTTAGGTTTTAGGCTGAATGCTGTCCCTTCTGCTTCTTTTTGCTTACCACTCCTCTGCCTTGATTAATGTTGGTACGTGATGTATTGTTGGTCATTATCTTGCATTAAACTTGATTCTGGTGTGCAATACACTCTTTGCCTCAGCCTGTGTTTCTTAGGGGCACCTTCAATTTATTCTTTGCTGTGTTCTCACCTATAAGAAGTGTGACATTAAAGAGCAATACAGACGTAATGCATCAGTTACCCAGCAGGCACTTTCTTCACTCTGAGTCCTAGTCCTCCTCCTTATAGTCATATGTCTCCATCCCTTGAGGAGGAAGGTATCCTTAGGGCTATCAGGTGCAATCATGGGGCAGATTTATGGAAAGTGGCATTTCACCAAGTGCAGTGCTATTTTCCCTGCGCCCCTTAGCACCCCCCTACCACCACCATCTGTACGCCATATTTAAAATACGGCGCACCCTGGCGCAGGGTAGGGGGCAATATCGTCATTTCACATGACGCTATTGATGTACTCTGCAGGAGTAGCGCCACAATATGGGCTGAACTCCAGCAGAGCACCAAGGGCTCAATTCTAAATATAATAATAGAAGCCTCCTTTTAACGCCCGCTCTGGAGCAGGCGTTAAAAGGGCCGTAAAAATAGTGCAAGGAAATCTCATAGATTTCCTTACGCCATTTTTCTGGCTCCCCTAACGGGGAAACGCCCCCTCTGCATACATAATGCATCACGCAGGCATAATGTAGCACAAAGGGTTACAGGGTGGCACAATGCATGCATTGCACCACCCTGTAAATATGGAGCCGTGATTTAGGCCTCGTTGGGTCACATTAACGTCATAAATAGTAATGTTAATGTGGCACAAGGTGGCATTAGGGTACTATAAATATCCCCCTTAGTTTCAAATTTTTAGACGTTATGGTTGTTAGACCTGTGAGCCTTAGCGTGGTCGTCCCCCAGATATGTTGCCTTCATCCTCCATTTTTTCTGATCTTGTTTTTGCTAGCCTTAGGACTCTGTGCACTTTACCACTGCTAACCAGTGCTAATGTGCATGTGCCCACTCCTTAAAACATGGTAACAATATTGCCAGTTTGTATGTTTCATTTACCTATAAGTCCCTGGCAAAGTGCTGCTATGTGTACCAAGGGCCTGAACAACATTGAATGATTAGTGGGCCTGTACAATAAAGACACAGGACCTCACCCCTACGCCCAAACCTGGAAACGGGGTATGCAATGTAGAAAAACAAAACAATCTAGTGGGATTATTTTAGTTCATTGTCAATATGCGTCTTTATACTTATCACTGATCAACATTTATTCTCCAACGATAGGTAGTTTCGACATATACATTATATAATAAAAGTGCAGACGTTGCAGTATTCAAATGTGTGATACTGTGCAATTTTTACAATGAAACATATAGAAAAGCGGGGTGTCTTTTTGAGTTTCTAACTTCAACAATTTCAAAATTCAACAACCGTCTGTTCTCTATTCACTATTTCCAGTTTAATTGTGTAGTACACAATCCCCTATGAAATTGCTGATGTTTTCACCCTGTAACCAATGTGCAAGGCTCTCCTCAGGACAAGAAATGCTGTCTGGCACTTCATCTATCAGGACAACAGTATAAAGAGAGGCCAATTAACCATCAACAACAGACTAATGTAGGAATAATAAATGAACCAGACTCTTACCACCAAGCAGCACACATTGTTCAGAAGCTGGGATGTCTAGATCCTTACTAGAATAAATTAATGAAACCATTTCAGAAAGAGTTTTCACATCAGTTCATGGTACTATAGCATGCAATGAGCTATGGGATAGGCATGACCTATCTAATGAATCAACTTACTGAAGGTGGATATCAATTTGTGCTGCAGGCAATTATGTAGTGATGATAATCACCCATGCCTGATTTCAGTGATCCCTTGTGTCTAACAAACCACATATTGGCCCTCATTATAACCTTGGCGGTCGAACAAGGCCGACCACCAAGGCTGTACGACCAGACGGCTGCCCATGCGGCCGGAAACCCACCGGCTGCATTTGGACATCCCCGCTGGGCCGGTGGGCGGAAACAGAGTTTCCACCCGCCGGCCCAGCGGAGATGTTGGGCGTAACATTGCAGCCTGCTCGTAATGGAGGCGGCGGCAATGTGGCGGTTCGGTGGGTGCAGCAGCACCCATTGCTCTTTTCACTGTCTGCCAGGCAGACAGTGAAAATCGTGACGGGGCTGTGCCTGGGGGCCCCTGCACTGCCCATGCTACTCCCCTCCCCGCCAGCCTTTCCATGGCGGTCTCTACCACCATGGAAAGTCTGGCGGGAAGGGGAGTCAAAATCCCCATGGCAGCGGTGCAAGCAGCGCTGCCCTGGTGGTTTCAAACCGCCGGGACAACCATGGCGGAAAGCCGCCGGTCCCGGCGGTGCGACCGTGGCGCTACTGCCGCAGTCAAAATATGTCAAATTGTACCACCAGCCTGTTGGCGGTACGATCGCCACTTCAACCCTGGCGGTCTTTGACCGCCAGGGTTGTAATGAGGGCCGTAGTGTATGCCTGGGACAATCCCCACATTTGGGTTTTGCATAGTTTGTGAATCTACCACATTGCCTGTACTCTACCACACATGCCTCGTAATTAGGACCAAAAAATGAGACCTGGCCCCAAATGGTGGGTTCCATGTGGCCAATAATTGAGTGAACTCATATGAGTGACCCACATCACTTGCATGCATCTAGTTTGTCACGTGCCAGCATTAACTGAGGTAGCATAGCAGGCCCTTCAGGATCGTTATATCCCCATTTTGGGGTTGTGCATAGTTTGTGTATCTACCACAGTACCTTTCTTACTACATATGCTATGTATGTAAGAGTAAATCACAAGACTCCCTTAGTGTGGGTTCCATTCTGGGTAAACTCTTATACATGACTCCTGTCAGTCGCATGCATTTAGTTCATCGCGTGCCATTGTTAGCCCAGTACGTATAAGCCCCCGCAAGGGTCATTTACTTTATTACCTTTCTGTTTACTTCAGAGATATATACCCTGTCCAGCCCTAATGAGTTCCAGAATTAATCCAGATGCCTTCTAAATGTGGTGTGCCTTATACCCAATTGGCATGTTTAATTTACTTATAAGTCCCTGGTAAAGTGGTACTATCTGTACCCAGGGCCTGAACCTTGAATGCTACTAGTGGGCCTGCAGCACTGATTGTACTACTCACTTAAGTAGCCCTTTCAAACATGTATCAAACTGCCATTGCAGTCCATGGGGGTTATTTTAACTTTGGAGGAGTGTTAATCCGTCCCAAAAGTGACGGTAAAGTGACGGATATACCACCAGCCGTATTACGAGTTCCATAGGATATAATGGACTCGTAATACGGCTGGTGGTAAATCCGTCACTTTTCCGTCACTTTTGGGACGGATTAACACCTCCTCCAAAGTTAGAATAACCCCCCATGTGTGCAGTTTTAAACTGCCATTTCGACCTGGCCAAATGAACTTTTTGCTAGGATCAAACCTGCCTATAGCACTTAGGGCAATGTGCAATTTAATTAAAAGGTAGGGCATGTAATTTTATGTTTTACATGTTCTGGTAGTTAAAAACAAATTTTTCACTATTGAAGAGCCCATATCTCCCATAGAATAACATTGCGGATGCCATATCACATTTAATGAACTGTAACTCCCAAATGGGAATGGTACACAGTTCAAGTTTGGTGTCTTGGAATTGTAATAACAAATCCTGTTCATGGTGAAGTCGGAATTTTGATCACAATTTAGCAAATGAAACTTTTAGAAAGGTTGCATTTTCCTGCCGTGCCATTTAGTGCCTGTAGTCTGTCTGTGGGTCACATGGCTCGGTGCAGCTGGACAGCTGCCCATAATAGAGAGCTTAGGTGTTCCTGTATGGGCCATTGCTATCAGGATGGGAGGATGAAGTTAAGCACAGCCCTACCTACACTTGCATAGGCTCTGCCCTGCCTTCTCACAAAGGATTGCATATCCCATGCAGTTAGTATGGAGCCAGGGTAGGGGGATGCAGGAGACACGTGCACCTCAAAGTGAAACATCTAGAAACTTCTCCCACTTCAAAGAAGGCACCAGGTATAAATAGTGGATCTCCAATACCAACTCTTCATCACACTTCTGGACCACTTGAAGACTCTGCCAGGTAGAAGTACTGCTGAAAGGACTGCATCTTCTATGGAGTGCTGCCTTGAAAAATGCTGCCTACTGTGTTGACCTGATGTCTGCTGTCCTCTTGCCTGGGTGAGCAGGACTGGGACTGCAAAATCACCAAGGTTTGACTTCAAGGACTAGTATCTCGTAACCAGCACCTGGACCTTGCAACTGTGAATCCTACCCTGTCAAGTGGTGCCACCCCAGTCCTGGACCCTTGGAAGTGGGCCTGAAGGTGCACTGCTGTCCATCTGTCCATCTGTGTATCTAGCAGAATTGACCCATTGCTTCTTCTGTGCTGTGCAACAATGAGCAGAAATGATGCATCACCTCTGCTGTGTGGATTTGCAAGGCACAAGGACTCAGCAGTGTGGTCTTACAGCTCCTCAGAGCCGATGCATCGGCTCCGCTGTGCTATGTATTCTCAATGCTAGCTTTGCATTGCAAACCTCTCATCAACAGCAGTCTTGACGACAATGCAGGATCTCGCACTGTAGCCTTGCAGCTCCTCTGAACCGACTCATAGTCTCTGATGGGCAACGCTTCCTCAGCACCAGGTTTCACATTGCAAGCTTCCCTCTTTGACAGGCTCTTTGATGATGACACAGGACCCCACATTGCAGACTCACAGGTCCTTATAACAGATGCATCACCTCAGCTGTGCAACACATCCTTGACATAAGACCTCGCAATGCTCCGCAACCAGGATTTAAGCTACTCTTGTTTAGAGAGCCTAACCAGGTCCCTGTAGCCAGCCCATGCTTTATTCAGCCTGAACTTGTGACTTTGTCCCGATCTGGCACAACCAGATATCTGCAATTAGCCCTTTGTGTTTTTTGGTGCTATTTTCAGTGTAATCTTAAAACCTGCATATCTCCACCCTTACTGATTGGAGTTTTGTTGTTTTGATCTTGAATTATTTATTTAAAGTTACTCTATTTTTTCTAAGCTACTGTAGGATCCCTTTTGTGGTGTATTTTCTCTTTGTTAATGTTTAAAGTGTTGTACAAATACTTTTCACATTGTCTCTAAGTTAAGCCTGACTGCTCTGTGCCAAGCTATCCAAGGGATGAGCACAGGTTAATTTAGGATTTGCTTGTGACTTCACCTTGAGAAGGATTGTGGTTCTATTTACGTACAGTTTCACCCTCCTCAACTAGTAGCGACATTTCTTAGTACGGTTGTAAGGAGGGCTTTATTGATAAGTCATTTCCCAAGAGAAAAGGAGACATAAGAATAACAATAAAAGACATAGGATTACCTGTAAGTACATTTAGGGGGTCATTATGAACACGGCGGGATTCCCCGCCATGTTCATGCTGGCGGTCTAAACATAGACTGCCAGTCCCCTTGAGACGCCGCCGGCCATATAAACAACATTCAACTGGGACGGCGGGCGGAAACAGTGTTTCTGTCAGCCGGCCCAGCAGAATGCTGGGGCAGGACATTGCCGTCGGCTCCCCATGGAGCCATCGTCAATGCCGCAGTGTGGCGGGTGCAGCAGCACCTGTCGCGCAGATCACTGCCTGTAAATCGGGCAGTGACCTGCGCAATGGGGCCGTGCATGGGGGGCCCTGCACTGCCCATGCAAAAGTGCATCCGTTCCGCCAGCCTTTTCCTGGCGGTTTTAGGGAATGGCTGACGGAACAAGGGTTCTTTATCCGGAGGGCAGCGCTGGTTGCAGCACTGCCCTGTCGGATGAAGAATTCCACCATCGTCAGGCTGCCTGGCGGCGGAAGCCTGCCGGTGGTGGACGGCAGCCTGTGGCGGTCCCCACTCTGTTCATTATGTGGCGGTCGAGACCGCAATGCCGGTGGTGGACATTTCCGCTGCTGCCGGCATGGCAGTCTCGACCGCCAAGTTCATAATGACCCCCTAAATGACAACTGTTAAGTTGTTGCAGTGGTTAGGAAATTAAAGTTTCTTTTCAATTGTATTTGGAGTGGATAGCCATTGCCTTCCATATCCTGGACAGGTATGACACTGAGCCTGGGGCATTGATTTCCTCACAGGCTTTGAGAAATTGTTAGTTTTATGTTGAAAGGCTTGGGCTAGAACTGCAAAGGTGAAAACTGCTCACTTCTTGGTAATACTGTGCTTAAACAGTGGAATCTAGTAAAAGTGATTGGTCCAAGAGGAGGGGTGGCATCTTTCTCTGAATACAGAAAAACCTTTATTTTGAAATATTTCGATACACATGAAAAGAATAGGTTTCTGGAAACATAAAGGCTGAGATTTATGAAAAATGATGCACAAGTGCGCTAGCGCAGTTGTGCGTCAAAATGTTTAACGCAAGCTACCTTCATTTCCTAGCGCCATATTAAAAAAATTAAGCATGATGGCGCTAAGGAATGGTTAGCGTAAAAATAAAATGAGGCTAACCATTGCAATATACCATAAGGAAAATTTTTACTAATGCTTCAAAAGTGTCACTAGACTATTTTGCAGCACATATTTTTGATGCAAAATGGGTTAGCGCCATATTTAACCGTATTAGCGCAAAAAAACACACAAGCAAGAAAAATAAATTGGAAAGACAAGATGGAGTTTGTAGGCCAGGATAGACCCAATCACCCAAGTACCAGCCAGGACAGTCCAGCAAAGTCCCAGAAGAAGGGGAAGTGGAAGGCGAAGTGTTGCTTTAGTGAGGAGGAATATGACATCCTGGTCCGAGAGGTGATGAGCTCCAAAACCAGCTCTTCGTGACCTCAAAATTGCCAGTTGGTAGAAAAGATGCCATATGGCACACAATAGTAGAGAAAGTCAGCAGTGTGGCAGAGGTGAGGAGCACTGTCACTGATTGCAAGAAGCACTGGCATGATTGCAAGCACAGGACTAAGGAGAAACTGGCCAGGAACTAGAAGGCAGCACTGCAGACTAGAGATGGTAAGTCCTGCACCACAGGAGGACCTGGATGAGCTGGAGGAGATGGTTGCAGTGGTCATCCCAAAGGAGCTGGTCATAGGAATAACAGGACAGGACAGTACAGACAACCAAGAACTACCACAAATGCAGGGTAAATTGCAGGGGGGGCTTATGTGGAATCTCACAAATGGCAGAAATGGGAAGCTCATTGGACAACCTCAATGCATGCTAAAGGGTTGCATCTGGACACATCTGGACACATAGGCCCTGAATCAAAATGCCCCATCGCAAACTACACAAGGCGAGCCAACAGCAACTCTCACACACCTCCATGCGCCAATTGGGAATGGCCACAAAAGTCAACTCATTTAACACATGGTGCATGTCTGTGAACTTCATGTGTGCAGCTATACAAGTAGCTGCAACCTCACCATCTGACAAGATTCAGTGTGTTGTGTGAATGGTTGGTGTACTGCTTAATGGTCCAATCAACATGTGTAAGAACGGGCACAAGTGTCATCAATGTTGCACTACCAGCGCAATGTCACTAGCCCGTAATGCAACTATATCATCATACAAATAGTAGTTCATGTGGAACCAACCTGCACAGTCCCCTTGTGCCACATCAACAAAGTCACAAAATGCATGCATTGATCAACATTCAACATCCTTACACTAACACATGCATGTTGCAGATCTGTTGTGTGCAAGGAAATGTTCCAATTAGCACATGTGTGGGGCCTGCTACAAGCAGATGAGAATGTAACACAAGCATTGTACGCAATGGATTAACCTGTGCCATGCTGCATTAGTGCCATCTTTCATGTTGCCAATGCATCATAGCACCAAGAGTGACGGCACACATTACACTACTGTGGAAATGTCCACTATGATTAATAGGAAGGCACATTACATGCCACCATGGTGTCAGTGGCAGGGACTAGGAGCCTGCAAGGAAGTAGATGGTATGGGACGAAAGCACAAAGGGACAGCTGTAATAGTAACTGATCGTGCATGGTGCTTCACAAAATATGGCAGCGTTGAACATTTACTATAATACGGGGCACCCCTGTGTTACTCTCAGCACCAGCACTAAATTAGCTGATGTGGGCCAAAGTAGCAACCCTTGCACCATAGTGCAAGGATGGCTGCATTGAGGGGGAGATTGTTTTTGTGCAGGAAGGAACATCTTCCTGCACAAAAAAATCTTAAAAGACCATTAGCTCTGTCTATGTGTGTTGCAAAATGCAAGGCACATATGGAAAAAATGAAAAACGAGGAGAAAAGATGGCATTTCGCTTCGTTGTGCAATGTTAACGCCACCCCAGGGGTGGCGTTATGTTTTAACAATGCCTCTGATTTATGAAAACTCGTAAATCTGAGGCAGTGTCAAAATGCAATCGGTGTTGCTGGGACAGGCCCACAGCAACACCATTGCACGCCCCTACCACGCAAATTGCTGTGTGTGAAGGGGCCCTATTTACAAAATGGTGTAAAGCCACAACAAGCCACAAGAGCGATCTTGTAAATACAGCGCAGGGCATTGCGCCACCGGAACATCATGAAAAGTGAAGCTCAGGTGGTGTTAGGGGCTCCTAAGTGTGTCCCAAAATACCTTGTGAGCTTGCCCTATGTGTGATGCACAATGTTACACATAATATACAACTACAACCTTGGGTCTGAAACATGTCACTGAGCCTCCAGTAGCAAGTACATGATGTGCAATGTCAACAGCAACCACAATCCAAGATTGTCATTTCACTATCTCATTGCAGAGGATGATGCCTTACCTCCTGTCAACCTGCCTGTCCTGGATTTTACAGATGACATGAATGACCAGCTGCAGACTATCATGAAGAGACTCTCTAGGAGGATTAACATGTCCTATGTTCCCTCCAAACATTACCTCCAGTCACAGGGAGGACAAATAGTATTACAGGGTCTCCACATGAACCACCAAGCTACCAACATATAGCACTAGCCAGTCATGACACAGCCCTGGACTCTGTGGACCCAGACATTACCTTCCAGAGGACAGTGGTAGGAGTCCAGTGTGAGCTGGCCAAGCAGGTGCGGTTGAAGATAGAGACCATGGCAGGCAGCCTAGAGGGAGTGCAGAGGTGCCTCAGTCCAATTAAGGACAGCTCAGCTGCCATCAGAGGCACCCACTCCCAGCTACATGGACTCCAGGAGTCCCTGGCCATCATAGCTGTTGTCATGAGGCAGAGGCTTCAACAATTGCCCTTCCAAAGTGGCAGCAGTATGATAGACAACAGGCTGGGGTCTATATAGAATAGTCTGGAGTCCATACAGCAGGCAGTGGGCTCCCTCAGGGAACACTTGGCTGACTATCACCATGAGGTTGCTGTGAAGTTGAGAAATCAGCAGTTCCTCCTTGCTGCAGTGATGCCTTATGTGTTCCCACAAATGGCAGCTTCCGGGACCTTTGACTCCATATTTCTATCCCCTGATGTGTGTGTGCCCCCCTCAGCTCCAACAATAGCACCACCCATGGCACAGGAGACACCACATACATCAGTGGATGAAGATGTGGAAGGATCAACATTTACAAGGAAAACCACCTGGTAGCACCAGTCTGTGCCACATGGACAGTATCTCCTTAGTTCTGTGCTTAAGATCATGTCAGTTTTGTGACAGCAGGCAATGTGCCCTCTTCACTCAAACACTGTTGACTTGTCTGATATTTACTGTCATTCTCTCAAATCTTACCTATTGGCAATTTTGACACCTCGTCACTAATAAACACTTCACCTACCATCACATGACATGTCCCTCACCCCTGGACTCTGATTATACAAAAAATGGCTCAGGAACTGGACATTGTATAGCATTGGAAAATACACTTGCACCTGTAAATAAAACACCTTGTTCACATGTTACATTTCTATGTTCACTCTGATCCATCAACTCAGCTAAATTAATATATTGTGTGAAGCCATGTTAATGAGTACAGAACATATTTGCATGAGTGCATTGCTGTCAGACACAAAGCCACACACTATTATCCTTATCATGATAAATGGGAATGATGGTGTTGTGGGCTACAACCAACTTACAGAGACTTCAATACATGTAATGAACTGATATCTTTGAAAGGTGACATATAGCATGTAAAAGTCTGAACCAAATCTATGGTAATTTACCCAGATAGAAGCACCAGTACAACTAATATTTGTTGTTCAGAAGAGGCTAATCTAATTGGTGATGGACAGCTGTCTGTGTTGTAGGATACAGTCCCAATTTGGGCTATTGTCATATGTGCCACACTTTCTAACAATGATTGTGCTAAACCCCACCAATGACAGTTGAAGGTCCATACTTACCTGTCCAATATAAAGTATACATACACAATGTGAATGACTGGAACAATGTAAGACAAATGTATTGAGTAGCTGATCTCATTTAGCAGCCAATCTGACAGCTTCTTCCTCATAGGGGACGCACATGGTAATCCATTGAAATAAGGACAGGAAGCATACCCTAAGCTGTTCCTCCTACTTGGCGAGTGCACACATGAGAACACCCAGACACTCAATCAACATGAAGAAAAAATAGTCTAATACTAAGAGGATTTATTTCAATATATTTAAAACATCATATCTAAACCTATCCTAAAAACTACCCTACACTAAACTAACCTAAACTAACTTAACTTAACTTACACCTACACCTATCTAACCTATTCTAAACTTACACATGTAAAGCCACACTCTAAACATTGTTCCCCCCCCCCCCAGCCCCTTAAGAGACAAGAGTAGGACAACATAAACTAAGGCTACACATGTACTAACTTAACCTATGTCCTAAACAAATATATGTTTTTATGTATTTCTTTTGTTTTTTTTGTATTTTTCATTTTTACACAAGTATTTCATTGTTTTATACATAGAGACCTCAACATAGCCCCCCACCCAACCCCCCAAAATACAAAATGTAGTAAAATCCACCCCCAACTGTACTTACCCTAACCTAAGCCTACCCTACACTATCTCACTAACCTAACACTACTCATGTAAAATCCACTATAAGTATCTAAGAACAATAAAGGAAGAGGGAAGGAACTAGGAGGTTGTGGCACAAACACTTCACAATTTCTTCAATTATTTTTGCAACTTATGATTTTTGGCATTCTCTTTCTCCAACCATTCAAGTATGGCCATCATGGTGGCCATGTCCGGTCTATTGTAAGTTTCAAAGATTGATGTAGTGGCTGGAGCAGGTGGCTGTAGGGGTGCCTGGCTTGAGACAGGTGCAGCAGATGTGGAGGGGGTCGGACCCGCTGAGGCCCCCTGGACCCCTGATTTCTTTCCCAATGTGGTCTGCTTTGTTTATGGATGTTGCTGAGGTCCCCCATGTGGGAATGCACGCCATGCTCCAGTGGCTTTCTTCTTCCGAAATCTCCTCTCCATCCTTTGGTACCCTGCATTCACCTCCAATATGTGACAGTACCTGTCCGCCTGCTTGTGTAAAGCACGTTCTTCTGCTGGGGTCATATTGGCAGCTGAAATATGAGGAGAATAAAGCATTAAATACATCATTGGTTGGAGGTAGAACAGACATGCAATATGCACAGAATTCACAGATGACGCATGCAGTCTACAACACATTCCACAACACTCACTGACTCTAAATCTATAACTATTTTCTACCAGCCATCTTCAGTATCATGTACATGTCACTGGGATAACGTCTATCCATTGTTGACCATGAGGGTCCAGAAATGAGTGGACTACTGCGTCCTTGCTCAACATTTGTGTGAACAAACTAGTGAGGATTATGTGGCCCAACAAGTGTAGATTCCTTGTTCCATTGTCAATTTGCAGCTCTTTGCATGCAATCCACCACTTTGACACCCCTGGAGCTACATCAAGCCTTGCCTAGCCATCATGGATGTAAGGTAGGGCTCAACTGATAGGGGGGGCAGGAAACTCCCCACTAGCAAATCTAAGGGTAGGCAAAGCTTCATTCATGTGTCCTGGGTTCAGAACTGCACTGAGCACACGTTACAAGGGGACCTGCCATTGCTCATGATTTGCCCGCATTTACAATTAATGCAAAGTTGCCATATGGTTTGGGCAAAGCCTGAACACCACATCAAAGTTGCCTACAAATTTCGTAACTATTGCCGCCTACCTTGTGCTATGTTGAACAACATGTGTGCATGCATGTCAGACATCACTTAAGTTCCAGGTACACACTCAGCATTCACATTATAAGCATATGTGATGTGACCAAATCACTCACTAATATCATGATGGATAGACCATGTTGGTAAACCTACTGAGATCTAGCTTGCTACAATACGTAGACATTTCCTACAACCATGTGGAACTATGTTGTATACTAATTGTGTACTCTACTGACTGTTGATCAGCACAATAAAGCTCCATGCACAACTGCGGTATTAATTTAAATCTGAGGAGTAGTGAGGCACCAGTGGTGCAAGTGTCTCCTACATAAGCCCCCTAGAGACCTCTATACATTTACTTTATCTGTACCATTTTGTGAGTAACTGAAAGCTAGGAGTGGCACACAGTTCTGTCAAAAGTGCTGTGACATGTTGTTGGCAACAGGCATTCTAATCATATAAACAGCAGCTCTGACACCTATCATGATTGACATCAATGTATATGTGGGCATGCTTTCCATTTCCTAAAACCCACAATTCCATAGCAGCACATGTTGCCACTTGTGCAACAGTCAAGCCATTCTCAATGCTCTACATTGCTTCAGACATAGCACTGGCCACACAACACTTTTAATCATTGCATTGCACAACATCAGACTGTCTCACACAAAACCCTGGAATGCCACACATGACACACAAGGTGACACTTACTGGTATCACTGGGGGTCTTCAAATCTGGACACCTCTCCAATAGTGTAGGGTGGAGGCCCACCTGCAATACACGAAAGGAAAACATA
The DNA here is from genome assembly GCF_031143425.1 of Pleurodeles waltl. Classification (NCBI taxonomy): domain Eukaryota; kingdom Metazoa; phylum Chordata; class Amphibia; order Caudata; family Salamandridae; genus Pleurodeles; species Pleurodeles waltl. The sequence continues at coordinate 561,844,933 of NC_090444.1, forward strand.
GCTTTGTGATATTTGGACATTTCTGTGCATGGACAACAGTTTCAAAATCAACTTGTCATGCTGAGTGAGCAAGTCAACCTAGTGGTAGATCAGAACAACTGTCAAATATCTGTAATCTGTCAGTCAGACATAGAGGTAGATAATGCAGACTCTGGCACCTACTAAGCATCACTTTCTCTGACACTCCTGTGGTGCATTTAGGTTCACCATTGGCACATGGAATTGTCATGCAGCTGTTTTGTTCTCCATGACCGTATGGGGCTGCATAAAACAGTATTCTGCATCTGAGGGGCATGCAATGGTTGTTGCAATATCCATCTCATTGTGACACCCATAGCTTTTGACCCTTGACTCATTATCACCGCTAAAAGACTGACAACTGCCCAGGAGTTGTGTGAGTATTGCAAAGTGATGAGGAATTCATTTATACATCCTTGTTTCTTGTTTCCAATATGTTTGTGCCATTACAAGGCACACACACTTGAACTAATATGCCATGGCACATTACCTATGTTCATTTAGATGTCCCTACCTGCACATTAACTGAATAACATTACGGATGTCTTGTTCATACTGTCAGCGATTGTTGCCATGGTGTGCTGTTTATTCTCCAGGAAGGGATACCAACATGCACATATACATTCCCCTCCACACAGAAACAATTGCTCTGTGGTCCAAGGATACCTGTGTTGGTGCAGGTTTCTGAGTAACGTGCTAGTTCTGGTGCAGATGCAGGCCTGCCCAATACGGTCTTTAAGAAGCAACAGGCCTGTGGTACAAATTCAGCACATGTGTGTGGGCTAATAGAGACATTCTGGGGTCTATCTGATACACAATGTACAGGAAGAGGAAAGTGCTGGTAGTCTGGACCTGGTGCATAGACAGCCTCCTATAAACGGCGTTGGCCAATGACACAAAGGAGCAGAAGTAAGGAAAGTGGTGCGGCACTAAGTGCAACACTACTGTCCTTGTGGCCTTTAGTGCACCTCTTCCCCCCACTATGTGTGTGTGCCTTTTAAAACAGATGGCGCAGGTAGGGGGCATTTGCATTAATTTATATGGACACAAATGATGTACTCAGCAGTAGTAGTAACTAAAAGATTATCACAACTTCTGCTGAGAACACAACAGCCTGTAATATACAATGATATGTCCCTTTTAACACCTACTCCGAGCAGCCATTCAAAGTGTGGGAAATATTGCAATAGGATATGTATCATTTTTCACAGACCCATGTACTTTAGCCCACCCATACAGGGGTAAGGCCCCCTCCCATACATGATACCTGGTGCAGCCCTCATGTTGTGCTGGTCTAAACTGAGTGGCGCTATGCATGCATCCCACCAGTTTGGTATTATGATGCAGAGAAGATGGCACTTCTGCCCTGGCTCTGCTTCATTAATGAAAATCACAATGGCAGCCTTAAGGTGGCCCTGGGGCTCTTAATGCAGGCCCAAAACAACCTGTCCAGATCCGTTGGCAAAACATGCTGCACTCAAACTTATCTTCGCCTGTCATGCACATTTAAATAATGGTGTCGCTATATAAATGAGTTACTTACCAACTGCTCCACCAATTTCAATCCTGAGGTGATCCAATAGGTCTTGCTCCCCTGAGATCAGGTCAACCCATTGGTGTTTCATCTGCTGCTTATTGCGTCCTCCTCCAAAAATTCTGGTTAGGTGGTAGAGCACCTTGGTCCACTGCAACTTCCAGGCCTCTGTGGGGTAGCCCTGGATAACACAGCCACCCAAAACCAGCATCATTGGTAGGTAATGCAGAACGAGCCATATAAAGCCTCCCAGTTCATTAGCCAACATCTTGGACATCCTCCCTTTCCCTGACATAATGCAGTTTTTGGAGGCTGCAAATGTAAGAGCACAAAAATAAAGTAAATGTAAAACTACTCCACCTACCCCAAATTCCCAACAAACTATACTACCCTTAGACAAACACCCCACAATACATTAACAGATACAGTACAAAACACTACAAAAGACTGATGAAAAGACAAATATAACACAACAGCAACAGGACAGAGCACAAAACATTCCTGCAACTCCAATCAATCAAAAACACCAGCTCAACACACCCTCATAGAGTCACAGACAATAAAACTGTGAAGTGAAAGTGAAAGTGAACTCACTGTACCATGTATGAAGGCAGGATGTCCTCCTTCATCACTTCCTGGACCTGTGTATCATGTTTTCAGATATGTGTTGCATTTTTTGATGCATGATAGTCATGCGTCGATTTTTCCAGATTGTGCTTGACATGGCCTGTGGACTCCTACAGAGTCCTACTATGGCATCTGTGATCTTTACAGTACTACATAAACTCTGCACCAGGGTGGGCTATTTCTTTTATAGGGAACACATGGTGGCATTAGGGGGTGCTAAGTGGTGCAAGTGCGGTGGCACTGCACTCGGTGCTGAAAGACTTCTCTTCATCCTGCCTCATGGTCTTTCATGGCAGGTAATGTTGTATTCCTATGTGTGTGACACAATGCAGCAGGCAGGTGAATGTGCACACTACAGGTATGTCAGTTATGTGTAGATGATATGTCTTTGGTCATTTCAACACTTGGGTTGCATTTGAAATTGGTGGTGCCAGAGGCTTGAACCCCATGACAAATGTGGGGATGTGCCTATGTGTGACTTTCTTTACATTGATTTGGCCTATGCCATTCACATTGCTGAGCTATACATTTTTAGGTGTAATGTGTGTGGGATCTGTATTAAGGTGTCAACCAGTGGACACTAGCAGTGGTTTGGGCCCAGCTTCTGTATGCAAAGGGGACATAGCTCCAACTGTCCTCAATGTGTTTTGACAGTCAGGTTGTGGCCTTTTTTATGTACATGTTGGTGTATGTGTGTGTGTGATGTACGATTGCGGTGTAGTGCAGCATGTGGCATATGTGTTGTTGCCTGTACATATGTATTCCCCTGCTCATGTGTGGTGTATGTCTTGTATGTCCTACACCCTTAGTGTGTTGTCTGTGTAATGATTGGTATGGTGGCTTACCTATGAGTAGGCCATTGCCATATTGCCCATCAGAAACCTCTCGTTGATGGTGGACTGCTGGAATATGTAGGCATCATTTACGCTGCTTGGGTATTTGGCAAGGATGTTTGAGAAGAGCCCACAATGGAATGGGTATGCTTGTGGTTCCTGTATAGGTGTTCCGTTGCTGCACGTGGCGCTAGTTGGACATCGGTGCAATCCATTGCACCCAGAACATGCAAGAACCCAGCAATTAGATAGAAACCTTGCTTGGTCTCCTGCTGCAGTTGCTGGGTGTTGAGGAAGCAGATGTGGTGGGGTGTGAGGTGCATGGTTGCGTCCAGAACCTTTGGAAGGAAGACCGAGAAGGATGGCTTTGAGATGTCAGCCACTTGTGCACCTGTTGTCTGAAATGACCCTGAGGCCAGCATGTGGAGGACTGCAAGGAGTTTGGTCATGGGTGGTATGTTTGTTGGAGTTTCCTCCCTTGCAGCAATGTCTGGCACAATGTGGTGCAGCAGGCGTACAATTGACTCCCGGTTCAGAGGGTAATTCATGATTACATCTTGTACCCTGAGCTCAAAGATGATTGTACGCTGTTGAAAGATCCTCTCCCGCCTTCTGTGCTGCCTTTGTGGCTGCTGTGATGGTGCTTAGGGTTGCTGCAGCGGTGGTGGAGGGACCTGTTGTCGTCACTGACATCTGCAGCGTGTGCCATGCTGGAGCAATAACACTTCCATGTTGTCCAGGACTTTGCAAATGCTCCTTTTGTGTGTTTTCTTTAAGTGGTGGTGTGTGGGGCTCTAGTCTGACCAGGTATTAAAATGTGATGCATATTGGCATTTGCGTCATTTTTTGGGACCGCTTGCTTCTGGGCGTCATTCTTGCATCAGGGTGTAAATATGGCATTGGAGGGCTAGAGTCTTTTTTTGCAAGGGAAGGCCTACTGTGCATATTATTGTCGCAATACGACTCAAGGTGGGTTGGCGCTCCCAAGAAATGGTGCTAACTCTGTTATTGTGACACTTTCTAGCGTCAAAACATTAATACGGCAGTAGGTTTGTGCTGCTTTTGTGTAAAACAAATGACGGAAAGGCAGTGCAAACTTTTCATAAATATTTTGTGTTTTTCCAATGTTATTCACAAAATACACATTTTATTTTGGAAGTACAACGTGCCAACAAATGATATGACCAATATATTTTAAGAATCTACTATTATCAGTCCTACAGATGCTTTAGCAGTGTTTTAAATGCACAAATTACTTCCAATGTTTGCTGTGCTGTTACGGGGAAGTGATGTCCTAGGTCCCTTGTTTTTAGGTCAAACACTCTTACTGATATTGATGTTGATCACATCCTTCTCTCTGACTCATTGAAAACTAATGGTGAAGCTACATACATGTGAATGCACTTCAGTGGAAATATACCTACTTGTGCTAGAACAAATAGAAATTATTATTTGTACAGATAGAAGAAAAAATATGTTGCTGCTGGTGGAATGTTGTCACAGTCAAAAGGCTGACTTCTCTAACTGTGTTATGTGGACTTGTGTGTGTTCGAATACGTTGGATGGCATGTATGATAAATACAAGGGTATGGGGTGACAGAAATATCAGGAGAAGGAGATTCTAGAATTTGGAGTGGTTATGTTGAAATGGCACTCACCTCACTGCTTATTTGTATTGCTTGTTACTTAGAATAAATGGGACTTGACAATCTCTAAGGGGCAGGTTTACAAGCCACAAACTCCACGTGAGCGTCACTTTTTGTGTCGCTCCGGTGGCTCTGTGTCCTGTGCCTTATTTACAAGGCAGCCTTAAGCCACTTTTTGTGGCTTACCACCACCTTGTAAATATGGGCCCCACGATGCAGTTTTCTGCGGCAGAGGGGCGTGCAATGGGTGTTGCTTTGGGCGTTTACAAGGAAACATGAATCTGAGGCAGCCCCAAAAACTAAGCACAATGAGAACAAATACTATTATTTCTCCTCGTTTTTGCTTTTCTATGTGTGTTTCAGAATGCCTGTGTTGGGGCTAGGCAGCTAAATTTTGCACCAGCGCTAGGGGAAACACGGGGGTGCACTGTATGATTGTAAATACGGTGCATCCCTGCTTTTCTGAAGTGACACAGTGCAATGACGCTAATTTTGGCTCAGTGCCGTGCTGTGCCACTTCATTGTAAATATGCCCCTAAGTATCATAAGTACTTTCACAAGGGTGTTCAATTAAGTTATCTGAATGTTATGCAGTTACCTTCATCTACAACTATATCATAGTTATGTGCACCAAGGCACTTATCTAGTCAGCCTATGGTAACTACTGTCCTTATTTTATTTTAATCTTCGCCTAAATATTAACGTGTCCGGCATACGTATCCCCCAGTTTTCTACTATCTCGGAGGGAACCATTATTGAGTGGGATTTTTTTATGAATTTCTTAGGAACTTGAGGAAGTGTTGGAGGGAGGAACATGTGCACCCCAGAGGAAGCCGCCTTTTCTAAAGCACAATCTTGGGCATAAGGGAGTAATGGAGTTTAATCTATCTCTACCTTGATGAATGCTACTAATCTGAACCTCAATGAACTTGAATATACAATCAGACAATTCCAGACAAGGTCTGATCATATAATTAACAATCTAATCTGGAAAACAATAAAGTCAATCAAAAAAATGGAAATCAATTTAAGACTGTATAGCTGAACTAAGAACTTTGGCAGAAAATTGTGATTTTGAGAACATTAATTAAGACAAGTTAATATTATTGTGTACAAATAGTAAAAAGGGGCAAGCCTTACGCTAAATATATCAGATTCTGCCAGAAACATTTAAAAAGCTAGACAGTAATCAGTAATAAATGTAGAAAAGGTCCATCTAGTTTGACCATCATTGTTGTTTCCCGGTTAGATAATGTGACAAGCCAAGGAAAAAGGTTGATAGCAATGCCTATAGGGAGAAGAAACTAAGTTTGATATACTATCAGTGTATGAGCATTGGCAAACTGTAGACCAACTATATAATAAATGTAGAAAGAAATATTATTTTAGTAGGGTGTACAGAGGAGGTAAAGTTATTATAGAGGAGAAGAAATTAGATTTGAACCTTAATGTAATATTATGCAAAGGCACTGAAATCAATTCTTAAATATATAAACGGTAATACAGTGAGAGTCATGGCGTACTTGTGCCTGGATTACCCTCCTAGGAGCCAATACAGTCCAAAAGATTTGAGGTCTATGAATTTGCTTCCTTGTGATGTACAGTTAGGTGGGCATAAGATTCATTTGAGCTCTTACATTTGGTTAGAAATGCATTTCAAGGAATACAAACCCGATGTAAGATATATGTGATTGCTAATCCTGTGGTAGCCCTTCAGGAAGACATGGGTATCTGACTGGATTCAAGGGCTGATACTCCTATGCACGTGGTGAACCCAAAGTCAATTGATGGAGTCAGAGAACAGGGGAGACAAGAGCATAGTAGGTACATCTTCAGATTGCTGGATACATTTGGTGAGATGTTCAGCGAGAAGAAAGGGAAATATGCTCCCTTGTACATTTAATTGTGCTGAAGGAGAGGACAATTCTGGTGAGTCTTAAGCTATTGAATGCTCCTTCATCTTATAAAAGGAAACTCAAAGATGTGCTCCAGGATATGTTTCCAACGTATATAGCAGTGTACACTTGGGCCCTCATTATGACTTTAGGGGTGTATTCTGTAGGCCGCCAAAGTCACTGCCGCCATATGACCTCCAATGTTGGTGGTCTGAAGACCACCATATTATGACTGCTGGCTGCTCTATGCCACTATTTGGCAAGGAAGCCGCCAGCAGCCATAGTGGCGGTCGGCGGTCTAGTGGAGATTGCTCTGCCGCCACCGCCACGTCACCACAACACTGCCCGCCGTATTACAACATTATAAATGGTGTGGCGGTGCTGTGTTGGTGGGGTGCTCGCGGCGGTAGCAAGCACCATGGACCCCGTTCCCTCCTGGATGACCACCGTGACCACCAGGTGAGGTGATCATCTGACAGGGTGGGGGTGTTGTGTGTGTATGTGTGCAAGTGTCTGTTTGCTTGTGTGAATGCCTGTATGTGGGTGGGGATATCGTGGTCATGTGTGTATGAGTGTGTCAATGAGTGAGCATGGATATGTGCATGTATGTATGCAAGTGTGGTGTGTGTGTGGGTGGATCAAGGAGGTCTGGGGTCAGTACAGGGACTGGGGGAGTCTTTGCTGCTATGGTTGGGGTGGGGTTTCTGACGGGGTTGGAGTGGGGGGATCCTACATGGAGGTGGGGATGGGAAGTCCTTCTTTGGCAACAGGAATCAGTATTCCTGTTGCCAGTATCCTTTCTGCCTGGGATTTCGTGGTGGGGCTGCCGCCACAGAATCCCTGGCAGAAAGGATACTCATAATGCCACGGGCAGTGTTAGGTGGACCGCCAGGTCAAAGGTGGTCAATCTTCGGCCAGGCAATCGCACCACTCTGGCGGTACAGGCGGTGAACTGGCTGTGATGCAGCCAGTTCTCTGCCGCTGTGGTGGTCTTTCCCCACCACGCTGTCGGCAGTATGAGCGCCACTGCCGGCATCACAGGGCAGGACCGCCAAAGTCATAATGACCACCTTAATCCTCTCCATGGGGTGCATCCACTAGTCGATTACTTCAAGGTCTCCGGTGAACTGCGCTTGTGCATTGATTGACTCAGTTGAAACAATGCCATATCGGTGTCTGCCACAGTATACCAAAAATTGTTTCCACCATGGTAGGTGCAATGGTGCTCTCAACACAAGATCTTGCTAGTTCTTACCACTAGGTTTTGAAGACCTTTCAGTTTCTTTGTGACCTCAAAGGGAATGTTTCAGTTTAAGCAAGTTGCTTTTTGTCTCACCAGTATAGCACCTTTGTTCCAGCTAATAATGAATGTGTCTAAATGAAGGTACTCCCTTGCTGAATGACAAGGAGAGAGGGACTCCAGTGAGTCTGCTTGCCTCTTGAAACTTGTTCACTGAAGACTGAAAAGTTGTGTCTGCCTAGAAATGAACCAGAAAACCAGTTATAAATAGACATTTTGAAACAAACCTGACTAATGGCTTCCCGTAGGTTTTGCCCATGGCCTGGTATCCAAGAAGACTTTCCTTAAGGTATGCAGCCTGTTACAGAGCATTTCATTAAAGCTGTGAAAATGGTCATTTATAGGGGACTGTGACAATATGCCACCAAACTGCTCCCTAAAAATGTATCTTGTTTTCTTATTTTGGCAGCTTTGTCCTACAAATATATTTTGACTGTGGTGTTTGAGGGTTCTGCCGTACCAAAAAATAAACTCAGTGCTGTAGAGCCTCACGGAAAACCTAAAAGTGAAACTTCTGACTGGGACAATTTTCCAACTATTCCCTGTCCTCACTCCATTGATGTTTGAGACCATAAGTGGTGTGATTTACAATCTGCACTTACCACTGCATTTTGTAGTACTTCAGTACTTTTGTAGTAACATACGTTTGCATAAGTTAACTGTTTTTCAGTATTCACAAATGTCACTTTTGTAGTAGCTTACACTTTTGTAGTAATATACATTTTTGTAGTATGTCCCTACCTCTATTATGTTTTGTAGCATGAATTTTCAGTACCAGTAGCTGGCCATGTGTAATGTGGGACTTACTACAAAAGTGTTAGTTACTACAAAAGTGTATGTTACTACAAAAGTGCATTTTCTGCATATGGAAAAGTATTAAACTTACTCAACAGTTTAAACGTATTTAAATGTGTAATTTACCTTTGTGAATTTTGATCAAGCTGTCTAACCCTCAGCCCTCCATAACTTGAGTAGAGTGGCCCAACACTGTGTATCCAACCACAATGCATCACCTGTCAATCTTGGTGTATGCTGGGGTCCTGATCAATGTCACTTCTTTGATTTAATCATCTTTTTATATCTCATTGCTCCTTATGGACCACATTTAGTTAATTTAATAACTCTTGGTTCCTTATTTTATTCAAAATATATGGTGGTAATCGAGTTATTCAATTGTCAAAGCATTTAGCTAAATCAATTTGTGTTTTATAATTTAGTAATTTCTTAAGTCAAAAATTATGTAGATATTGATGCACAAGTAATACATGTAGTTTTCTTATTGAATGCCAGGTTGCTTGAGCCTGTTACATGTTACAAGGATTTTTGAGAGCATCCTTCATGCTCTCAAAAATCCATGTACAAGTTTAACTAATTGGAAATATTTTCTTTCAAATGTTATTTTCGAATTCCTACATCATTTACAAATTTCATTAAAATGTTAAGATTGCATCATATAATTCAGCCCAGAAAGGTAACAGATTAAAAAAAAACAGTTTAATCAGATCTTGTTTAATCAAAATCTTGTTGAGTCATAATCTAAAAAGGCTTAAAATTATTAAAGGTTCAATTAATTGCTTATAGCAGTTATACTACAATGTTGCTTGATTAACTATGGAAATTTCACCAAAGTAACCATAACAAAATAGTAGGTATTAATGTAATCAGCCAGGGTAAAATCTTATGAGTAAAGAATATTGCTTTCATGAGTCCTAGAGCAGAAGGAATATTGATTACCATCTGTAGCAAACATCTGGTGATCTAGAAAAGTATCCAGGATGACCTCTAAATTTCTCAAAGCTGTTTAATCATTATTCGGAATCATAATGAATCAATATTAGGAATTTAGTTTCTGCAAAAGGACATGTAAAACCTTTAGCAATTTCTGCATTCAAATTTGTTGAACTTTGCCTGGCTAGTGTTGGAAAATGGGTTACTGGTAAGGGCAGGTAAGTACTTACACTTGGCAATAGGCCACCAACCTCCACTTAGGTCCAGTTAGGTCTCAATAAATTAAACCCAGCTCAACCCTTGGCAGCTTGGCAACGAGAGACAAAGCTTAACTTAGGAAACCAAGCGTAAAGCATTCAAATATCACAAAAAAGTAATTAAATAAAACACAGGAAAAGTTGTAAAAATCCAAAACCAATTGATAAAACTAAGAAATATTGTTAGCTTTACAATGACACCAAAATTAATAAAATCAGATAAAGAGAACCGGAGATATGAATTTTTAAAGAATGAATGCTTTTTAGCGCTTAGAAATGAATAGCGACAATTAGGTCATCTGGTCGCACCTCAACCAGGGCAAAGTCAAAGTTTAAGGTGGACTGCGATGGAGCCCTGCTCAGCTACAGCCCACTGGAGGCCTTGGTCAAAAGTTTACCTTAGGAATTATTTGTTTTATCTGGAGATTTTCTTCAGCGGGGCCATGTCGCCAGTCCAATCCAACCTCCTGGAACTCTTCCTCAGATACGCGTCGCAGGAGCCCTTGTTGGGTATTTGTATCTTCGGACTCAGTTATTTTTTCGAAGTGATAATCCTTTGACCGGGGTAAACCTGAATCTTGATCTGACGTCCCTGGAGCCCTCTTCGGATACACTGCCTGGGAGGTCCCGGTCAACTTCCTACGTTCGGACTTAGTCACTTTTTCAGAGATCTTGTTCACCGGGACGAACCTGCAAGTCAGGCCAGGTCGCGGTGGAGGCAAGCCGGCTAGAGTTGCTGCAGCAAGTCGGACCCTTTATAGAGCTTTTTTCAAAAAGTTCTCCAAACTTCTGGATCTTCTTCCAGATGTTCTTTTAAGGTTCTTCTGAGGTCCACAGCTCACCCCAAGGTTCCAGAAGCTCTGAGATGCTCCTTGATAGTGCAGACTACAACTCCCAGAATGCACCTGGCAAAAACTCAAATTTGGCCACTGGACAGTGGTCAGCTGGTCAGTTTCTTCAGGAGTTGGTGCAGGGGACTCTGGTTTGCAAGTTTTCACCTAGAGCAAACAGGGAGTCCCTCCTTGAACCAGTTGAAGTCAGGCAAAGTCCTTCTTGTGGTGAAGTCTATGGCCCTTACATATACTTTTTTAGCACCGCATTTGCGTCATTTTGTGACGCGAAAGTGGCACAAACTTACAAAATACAATTATATTTTGTTAGTTTGCGCCGCTTTTGCGTAACAAAATTACGCAAATGAGGCGCTAAAAAAGTATAAATATGGGCCCAAGTGTGCAGTTGGTGCCGTCTTCCTGAGTGCAGAGTCCAGGTCAGGGGTCCAGCAGGGCAGTCCTTCTTTTCCTGTAATTCTTCCTGGTAGGGATATGAGGTGTTGGTGCAGGTCTGCCAGTTGTATCCTTGCTCCTGGGTGAAAAACAGGGGGGTCCTGGTTCTCCAATCAAGTGCAGGGTCCTTACCCACTTCCTGGTGCGGCAAAGTCAATTCCAGAGAGCAACATTTCTTTAAAAATCCATCATGCCTGAAAATTATTCTTTGAGGTTACATCTGGCTGAGCCCACCCACTGGTGTGGCTAAAACACCTAAACACAAACTCCTCTCCTACCCTCTCCCAATCTAATCAAGTGGGGACCTAATTGTCTGGGTTTGCAGGATGTGAGGGAGGTGATGGGTTTGCTCCATATGTCCTTCCCTGCTTTTGAAGACCAGTTTGGCAGCCTTCCGCCTATCCTGCTTCCCCATCTGCTGAGGGAAGATCTCCTCCCCAGGCACATCTCTTTGTGTTGTGCCAGGCCACTTCAAGTCTCATCAAGGCAGCCTGGCCAGGCTGTCAGAGGCTGGTCAATCAGAGGAAAGCAACAAAACACTGCAGGACTGAAGTTGGCAACTTTTCAGGTAAAATTTAAAACTCTTTACCTGAACAAGTTAAATTAAATCCAACAATTGTAAGTTGTGGGATTTATTATAACAATTAATTTGATACCAAACTTAAAGTATCTGACACTTAAGGGGACTTTATAAATTAAAATAAAGTCTCCCCATGCTAGCCTATGGAGGCCATTCACTACAATGAGGGAAAAACGAATTTGTCTGTTTTACCTCACCAGGGCTTATATAACTATTTTATAAGGTCCCTGCGTACAGTTACATGGCACTCAGCCCTAGGGGCACATAGGGCATACCTTAGGAGAGACCTATATGTAAAAAGAAGGTAGTTTAAGACTTTGGAAGTATTTTTTATTCCAAAGTCAAATTTCCATGTAACTTTAATTTAAAAGCAGCCAGCAAGGCAGGCCTGCCTTTAAAATGACATTGTGCACCTCAGCAGTGCACCTATGGGTGCATTACCTATGCTGGGGTCCCTAAACCCACATGCCCTACCATATACTAGGGACTTATAGGGGGGTTAATATTGCCAATTATAATTAGCCTAATTTGCATACCCACTTTACACAGAGCACTGGCCCTGGGACTGGTAAGCAGTACCCAGGGCACAGCCAAGAGTCAGTAACTACCAGTATCTGACCAAAATGTTTGGGGGTGACCAGGTCAAAAAAGAGGACTTTCCTACAGCCACATATCAGATGGAGTACCTCATTAAAGGTGAGCGGGCAGACCACTAACATCTGGGATGGTAGAGTAACTGCATTTTCTGCTTTAGGCAAAGTCTACCATCATATTTGGCAAAAAGGCAGGACCACTTTTAATGAAATTGTAGAATGCTAGCCAACTCTCCAGACCATATCTTGAAGTACAGGCCAGCATGTTTTCCTTCTGCAAAGACAAACCCCAAAATTGGGGCTTGTATTTGAAAAGAAAATGTTTCTTCTGCCCTGAGAGTTTTTGTCTGGTACATGAGTGCATTGCTGTTTTTCTCCTAGCATGGACGTTTATGCTGCTCTAGGCAGATCTATGCAGAAACCCTCCCTGCCTAGATGGGACCAGACTTCCAGAGCCGCAAACCTGGCAACAGGGAGACCCCTGGCCTGCAGTGTAGGCAGATGAAGACATCCAACGGACAGGAGTGCCCTCCACCTCTAACTAAAGGGCGACAATTAAGAGGTTTGGATGCATACACAAATTTTTGACAAATGTCCCACTAAGTCCTGCCTCTAAATGGCTCCCATAATCCTGGCTTGCATATCATTGAATAATTCATCAGGTAACTAAAGTGGTAGATTATGAATAAATAAAATATGTGGTATGACAGCAACTCCATAACTTTAATAATGATCCCTATAGAACTAAAGTGCATAGTATTCCATTGATTTATATACTTTTAATAATGTATACACATTTTGTGTAACTTATTCTAAATAAATTATCTCACTTATGAGCTACATTAACTAAAAGGGGTGATGTTTAGTCCATGAATGTTTCGCTTTACACCTTTCGCTGCCAGGTCTCTTCCCCCTCCTGTGGCGAGCCAGTTTTTGTCTATTTGGGGTAGTTCACGCTTAGGCCCTCATAACGTTTTGTTCACACAAGCTATCTACATCAAATTTGCATCCTTTTTTCCAACATCCTAGGGATTCTAAAGGTACCCATAGTTTGTGGGTTCCCCTGGAGGAGACTAGTAAATTAGCCAAAATACAGCTAACCTTTTTTGGGGGAAAATGGAAAAAAAGGGCTGCAGAAGAAAGCATGTGTTTTTTTCCCTGCAAATATCATCAATAAAGGGCTGAATCAGAACACTACACTTTTCAATACAATTTTGGCATTTTATTGGGACATACCCCATTTTCACAATTTTTTGTGCTTTCAGCCTCCTTCCAGTTAGTGATAGATATGGGTGTGAAACCAGTGGTGGATCCCAGACAGCTAAACATTTCTACAAAGTAGACAACATTGTGAAATCAGCAAGGAGTCATATAGGTAGTTCCTCCAATAGAAAATAACGGATGAAATAAAAAGATGTTGAAATTGAGGTGGAAAAAGAGCCATTTTTGTCCAGCTTTTCTACTATAACTTTTTTCAGCTATGACAGATTTTTAAAAGCAAAATGTCATTACGTCTGCTGGACTCTTTTGGTTACAGGGATATATATAGGGCTTGTAGGTTTTCAAGAACCCTAGGTACCCAGAGGCAATAAATGAGCTTCACCTTGCAATGGGTTTTCATTATATAATGGGTTCACAGCAATTAATTTGGTAAAATATAAAGAGTGAAAAATAGGTATCAAGGAAACCTTTGCATTTCCGAAATGGGCACAAGATAAGATGTTGAAAAGCAGTGGTTATTTTCACATCTCTGAATTTGGGGGTCCCCAAACTAGCTTGTGAATTACAGGGCATTTCTCAAATACACGTCTTTCTTACACGCTGCCTTACATTTTGAAGGAAATAATTTAGAGAAAGACATGGGGCAATAACACTTGTTCTTCTATTCTGCGTGCCCCCAAGTCTCCTGATAAAAATGGTACCTCACTCGTGTGGGTGAGCCTAGTGCCCGCGACAGTGAACACCCCAAAAACAAACATGGACACATCACATTTTTACATTGAAATGTGACTTGTTTATTGGAAAATGCCTAGCTGTGGATTTCGGCCTCTAGCTCAGCCGGCACCTAGGGAATCCTAGCAAACCTGGGTATTTCTAAAAACTAGACACCTGGAAGAACCCAGGAAAGGGTAACTTGTGGTGCTCTCACCAGGTTCTGTAACCAAGAATCCCTTTCAAACCTCAAAATTTGGCAAAAATAATACTTTTTCCTCCCATTTCGGTGCTGCAAAGTTCTGGAATCTGAGGGGAGCCACAAACTTCCTTCTATCCAGCATTGCCCTAAGTCTCCCAATAAAAATGGTACCTCACTTGTGTGGGTAGGCCTAGAGCCCACAACAGGAAACGTCCCAAAACACAACGTGGACACATCACATTTTCCCGAAGAAAACAGACCTGTTTTTTGCAAAGTGTCTAGCTCTGGATTTTGGCCTCTAGCTCAGCCTGCACCTAAGGAAACCTACCAAACCTATACATTTTTTCAAACTAGGCACCTAGGGGAATTCGGAATAGGGTGACTTGTGGGGCTCTCACCAGGTTTTGGCACCCAGAATCCTTTGCAAGCCTCAAAATGTGTCTAAAAACACTTTTCCTTCACAGTTCAGTGCTGCAAATTTCTGGAATCTGAGAGGAGCCACACACTTCCTTCCACCCAGCCTTCCCCTATTGTGGGTAAGAAAATGGTGTGGGGTACATGTGCAGAACAACACCCTGGACTCACCCAGGTGTTTCGTTTTCAGATGTGGCTAGGTCTCATAGAATTTTCGAGATGGCAGTGTCCCAAAGTCCAAAAAGTACAGCCCTCACCATTCCAAGCGGGGCGATTTTCAGAGTTAGCCAAGCTCTCATGGTCCAAATGTAAAATCAAAACCCAAAATAATCAAAAGTCCTCTTCCTTGCCATTGGGATAAGATTGTTTAGTGTGTGGGGGGTGAGCTGAAAGACTGTTACCCCTTCAGTTGAGGTGGAGGCATACCCATGCCCATACTTGTTGGTAGCCACTACCCCACTTTTTTCATTTTTTTTAAAATTCCCTGTCATCTAGTAGGCTTTCTCCCCAGGGAATGGATCGGGGGTAATTGCCCCAACTGCCCACCGATAGGCATAACAACTTTGTCACCATTTATTTAGGGTGGGGGTGTATCCATACCCCCACCCTCTTTTAAAAATAAATACATTCTTCCCTGGTGTCTAGTGGGCTTTCTGCCCCCAATGGCCTAAAGCAATTTGGCCCCTATGGGGAATGGTCCCTGACCAAGGGGCAACTCCCCTTACGTAAAATAGTACAGAAAAGAAAATCCTTGGTGTCTAGTGGTTTCTGCCCGGGGCAGAATGGCTTAATAAATGTAGGCTGATCAGCCTCCAATGGGGGCAAAAATGGCTTAAATAAAATTCCCCCCGGGGGTTGCTACCCTTGCATGAAATTGACATTAAAAAATCCCTGGTATCTAGTGGTTTTTGCCCTTCTTTGGGACAGATTGGCTTAACAAAAATAGGTCAATCTGCCCCCAAGGTGGGCAGAAATGGCAAAAAATAAAATTGCCCCCAGGGGAACAACCCTTGCCTAAGAGGTCGCTCCCCATCTGTAAAAAAAAAAAAAAAAAAAAAATCCCTGGTAACTTTTTGCCTGCCTCCCTCCACTTTTTGGATACTTTTTTGCTGGTTTTAAGACTCTGCGCACTTTACCACTGCTAACCAGTGCTAAAGTGCATATGCTCTCTCCCTTTACACATGATGACATTGGATCATACCCAATGGGATTATTTAATTTACTTATAAGTCCCTAGTAAAGTGCACTATATGTCCCCAGGGCTTGTAGATTAAAGGCTACGAGTGGGCCTGCAGGACTGATTGTGCCACCCACTTAAGTAGCTCCTTAATCATGTCTCAGGCCTGTCATTGCAAGGCCTGGGGTGTGCAGTTTCACTCCTAATTCAACTTGCATTTAAAAGTGCTTGCCAAGCCTAGAACTCCCATATTTCTTCATATAAATCATCCCTAAGGTATGTCCTAGGTAACCCATAGGGCATGGTGCTTTGTAGGCTAACGGCAGGACATGTGCCTGTGTAGTTTACATGTCCTGGTTGTGAAAAAACTCCTAAATTTGTTTTTGCTGTGAAGCCTGCTCTTTTCATAGGCTAACACTGGGGCTACTCAGTGAGTGGTAGCTGATGATCTGATAGGAGTAGGAAGGTCATATTTAGTATGTCCAGAATGGTTATTCAAAATCCTGCTGACTGGTGAAGTTGGATTTAATATTATTATTTTAGAAATGGCACTTTTAGAAAGTGAACATTTCTCTGTACTGAAATCCTTCTGTGCCTTACAATCCACGGCTGGCTGGGTTCCGTTGACAGCTCCCTTGTGCATTCACTCAGACAAACCCCAGACACAGCATCAGCCTCACTTGCATGCATCTGCATTTTGTATGGATCTTCCTGGGTTGGGAGGGTGGAGGGCCGGACACTTACATGTCAAAGGACAGTAGCCTGCCCTCACACAAAGGACTGCCACACCTCCTACTGGGACCCTGGCTGACAGGATTGAACTGAAAGGGGACCTTGTGCACTTCTAAGCCACTCTTTGAAGACTCCCCCACTTCACAGGCACATTTGGGTATTTAAACAGGGCCTCTGCTCCTACCAACTCAGACACTACCTGGAGATGAGAACCTGAACTAGAACCTGCAAAATGCCAAGATGAACTGCCTGGCTGCCCAAAGGACTCACCTGATTGCTTTCTGTGAAGGATTGCTGCCTTGCTGTTGCCCTGCTGCCTTGCTGCTCTCTGGCTGTGCTGAGAAGTGCTTTCCAAGGGCTTGGATAGAGCTTGCCTCCTGTTCCCCGAAGTCTCAAGACCAAAAAGACTTAGGTGGTCATTCTGACCTCGGCGGTAAAAGGCGCCTACCGCCGGTCAGAAATCCTCCATAATCCCGCCGCGGTCGCGGAAACCCGCCACGGTCATTCTGACCCGCAGAAGGCAAACCTCCGAAAATCCGACCGCCACAACAGACCGCCAGACCAGCGGTCGGCGGAAAGGTGGAGGTGACCAAACCTCCACCGCCACGCCAACAGAAATACGCCCATCCCATTACGACCCACGAATCCACGCGGCGGTCATTCAAACGCGGTATTCCATTGGCGGGACACACCGCCGCGGTCAGAATACCCACAAACGAACAAAACTCAGCCACATTGGACGATTTGAATCCCACACACCTGATACACATACACACACCACTCCCACACACACAATACAATATAAAACACACACCCACATCACCCACAAACCCCTACGCTAAAAAATTCGTCAAGAAGGCAAGAGCGAGACACCAGCATCCAAAAAATAACAGCCACAGCCACTCAACACCATCACCCACACACTATCCACACACAAAACAACACACACCACCACACTCAACTCACTTAAATACACATACTCCACCCCACACATCATACACACCACCCCATGGCACCCCAAAGACAACCCCGCTTCACAGACGAAGAACTCAGGGTCATGGTGGAGGAAATCGTTCGGGTAGAGCCCCAGCTGTTCGGCACACAGATACAATACACCAGCATTGCCCGGAGGACGGAGCTATGGCAGAGGATTGTCGACAGGGTGAACGCAGTGGGACAGCACCCCAGAAATCGGGAAGACATCAGGAAGCGATGGAACGACCTACGGGGGAAGGTGCGTTCCATGGTATCCAGGCACAACATCGCCGTGCAGAAGACTGGCGGAGGACCCCCACCTCAACCCCCACAATTCACATCATGGGAGGAGGAAGTCTTGAACATCCTGCATCCTGACGGCCTCGCAGGAGTCGGCGGAGGAATGGATACTGGTAAGTTGAAGCTTCAATACTGCTTCCCCCCCACCTGCATGCCAAATCCGACCCCAAACCTCACCCCCATCCTCGAACCCCACCCTCACCCCCACCCCCATCCTCACCCCCACCCTCACCCCCACCACCATCCTCACCCCCACCACCATCCTCACCCCCACCCCCAGCACACCTATTCCCCGCCAATGTCTCACCATCACAACCCACACATCCCAAAACCTAGGCCTGCATGCGTCCACTAAGCATGGACACCCATCACCAAAGCATGCCCAATGCATATACACATCCCCCCCACAAGCCACCCTCACCAAAGCCCCCACACACGAATGCCAGCACTTGGGGACACGAGAACCCACAGATACACCCATATGCCACACATTGAAACTATAACCATACCTCTATACCCCTGCAGGACCCGACCGTCAACACACCGCGGCGGAGGGGCCAGAATTATCCACACCCCCCACCCAAGAGGCCGTCAGCGATGACAGCAGCTCTGTCGACCTGGACACCGATGACCAGCCCGGACCATCGGGGACCTCTGGACAGTCGGTTCCCCTCACACAGGCCCAGGCCACTACAGACCCAAACCCCTCTGGGAACACCAGCACAGCTCCCACCCAGCGGGCCCATGCCTCTGTCTCCAGGGCGCGTCAATCTGCGGTGTGTCTACCACTACAGGGCACCCAGGATAACCCACCACCCCAACAACAACAGGGACCTGGGGGCAGTGGTAGTGGGCACACCGGCCAGGGGGCAGAGGCCCAGGGAAACAGGGGAACTCGGAGGGCAGCTGTGCGACAGGGGGGGGAGGAGAGGCCCAGGGAACCCACTCTCCACGAGGTCCTCACCACCATCATGGGAGCATACAACCGCTCCCAGGAGACGATGGCGACGGTACTGGCCCGGTTCCAGGAGATCCAGGTGCTGCAGGAGGAACACTATCGGGGGTACAGGGAGGACATCAGAGCCATCAACACCACCCTGGTTACCATGGTAGGGCTGCTGCAGGACCTCGTCAACAACAGGGCGGACACTGAACAACACCCAAGGGCCCCTGCCACTAGCCTGGACCAAGAACAGCCAACCACCTCCGCCGGCGCTAGTGGACAGGAGGCCCCCGCACAGCAGCAGCCCACCAGACCCCCACCTCCTGCAGGAGAAGAACCACCCCGCAAGAGGGCCCTGAGATCTCGCAAGAAGACAGAGTAGGATGTCAAGACCCCCGCCAGCAATGGATACCACCTGATGTCATCCCACTGTCCCACATTGTCACCCTGTCCATCCTTGAACTGCCCATGCTCCATCTCTCCACAGGCCTCTGGACAATGCACCTGTGTGACTGTTACTCTGGACTCTGCCATGGACATTCCTTCACCATAGCCCCCACCCACTTGAAACCACCCATCCCATTTTGAGCACTTAAATAAACACCTATTTTGCACCAAAATATCATGAGTCTGGCTGTGATTTCAATAGATTGTAATTGACATGACAGTGCAAATATGTCCTTGTACATGGTGAAGTCAACAAACAGCTGCCACAAAGCTGTAGTCCATGGGGAAACGAAGCACAGGACTCGTAGTGGGGACCCCAGATCTGAAATAGGGAGGGAAAAGCCAAAACTCAGTCATCATACACTGGGGCAAATAGACAGGCAGCAGAGATGCTGGAGAGTAGTTAACATTTACTAAATTATCTTTGAAATGTTACCTGTGTCCTATTGGAAGTACTGTTCAATGATTCTGTCCCTGTTGTCTGTTTCAGCCCCGTCGTCTTCCTCCTCGTCACTCTCCTCAGGTTCCACCGCTGCCACAACACCCCCGTCTCGACCATCCTCCTGCAGGAAAGGCACCTGGCGGCGCAAAGCCAGGTTGTGAAGCATGCAGCAGGCCACGATGATGTGACACACCTTCTTAGGTGAGTACATTAGGGATCCACCTGTCATATGCAGGCAGCGAAACCTGGCCTTTAGGAGGCCAAAGGTGCGTTCGATCACCCTCCTAGTACGCCCATGGGCCTCATTGTACCGTTCCTCTGCCCTGGTCCGGGAATTCCTTACTGGGGTCAGTAGCCACGACAGGTTGGGGTACCCAGAGTCCCCCACTAGCCATACACGGTGTCTCTGTAGCTGTTCCATCACGTAAGGGATGCTGCTATTCCTGAGGATGTAGGCGTCATGCACTGACCCTGGGAATTTGGCATTTACATGCGAGATGTACTGGTCAGCCAAACACACCACCTGGATGTTCATTGAATGGTAATTTTTTCTGTTCCTGTACACCTGCTCCCTGTCTCTTGGGGGAACCAAAGCCACATGGGTCCCATCAATGGCACCAATTACGTTGGGAATATGTCCAAGGGCGTAGAAATCACCCTTCACTGTAGCCAATTCGCCCACCTCAGGGAAAATGATGTAGTTCCTCACGGATTTCATCAGGGCAGACAACACTCTGGATAACACCTTCGAAAACATGGGCTGAGACATCCCAGAAGCAATTCCCACGGTTGTCTGAAATGACCCACTTGCCAAGAAATGTAGTACTGACAGAACCTGCACCAGAGGGGGAATCCCTGTGGGTTGGCGGATGGGGGACATCAGGTCGGGCTCCAGCTGGGCACACAGTTCATGGATAGTGGCACGGTTAAGACGGTAGGTCAGGATAATGTGGCGTTCTTCCATTGTCGACAGGTCCACCAGCGGTCGGTACATGGGAGGATTCATCCGTCTCCTCGCCCAACCCAGCGGACGGTGCCTAGGAAGGACAACATGGAGCACACAGTCAAGCAACCCACAGGTACGTACTCACAGCTAGCACAGTATACGATTCTCTATGCAGTGAATGGCGTGTCTGAGTGGCTATGCAAGGCCTAGGCCTGTGTGACGCAGTTGAAATTGAGCCATGTGGGCCCTGGAAATGGCGGCTGCCTGACCTGTGAAGTGTGACAATGGGATGTGAGGTCAATGCGCTGGCGTGGCACACCGCGGCGGGCGAAGACCGCGGCGCGAAGCCGCATTGGTTAACATTGAAGCCTATGGGTTTCAGGAGCCAATGGCGAAGGGCGCCGGCGGTGGCGGGACGCACCGCCGCGGTACGCACCGCCGCGGACGTGACCGCCATTTTCTATCTACTTATCCACTTGCGACTTGAACTTTCACAGGAGAGGACCTATACTGCAAGTGTTGCTGTGACCTCGGTCTGGAAGGGACAATGGCTGCTGCGCCTGGGGAAAGGGCCCCTGCCTTCACTGGAGAGGAGTTGGAGAAACTTGTGGATGGGGTCCTCCCCCAGTATGCGCTACTCTACGGTCCTCCAGACCAACAAGTGAGTTTAATTCAATCTGGATTTGGGGCCACTGGCTGGCTTGGGGGCGGGGGGCCTGGCGGGGATGGGGGGCATGTTGGGCCTGGCGGGGGGCATGGCGGGGGGCCTGGCGGGGATGGGGGGCATGTTGGGCCTGGCGGGGGGCCTGGCGGGGATGGGGGGCATGTTGGGCCTGGCGGGGGGCATGGCGGGGGGCCTGGCGGGGATGGGGGGCATGTTGGGCCTGGCGGGGGGCATGGCGGGGATGGGGGGCATGTTGGGCCTGGCGGGGGGCATGGCGGGGGGCCTGGCGGGGATGGGGGGCATGTTGGGCATGGCGGGGGGCATGGCGGGGGGCCTGGCGGGGATGGGGGGCGTTGGGGCACTGGAAAGGAAAATGCTGAGAAACTTGAACGTGGTATTTCTCCCTCCCTGTACGTGTCACATAGGTCCGCGCCCATGAGAAGATCGGGATTTGGCGTGCCATCGCCAAGGAAGTCCGGGCCCTGGGGGTCCACCATCGACGGGGCACCCACTGCCGCAAGAGGTGGGAGGACATCCGCCGCGGGACCAAGAAGACCGCCGAGTCTCTGCTGGGGATGGCCTCCCAACGTAGGCGGGGTGCCTGCCGTCAACTGAGCCCCCTGATGTTCCGGATCCTGGCGGTGGCCTACCCTGAATTGGATGGGCGCGTGAGGGCAGCACAGCAGACACAAGGGGGTGAGTACAAGCATTATCTACTCTGTTGTCGCGCAGTGGAGGTGTCTGGGTGGGGGAGGAGGGCTGTGGGTCCCCCTAGGCCAGGGCGATATCTGTAGGCTGGGCACCCCCGTAAGCCCCTGTGTCCCCAGCCACCACCCTCAGTAGTTTGTCAGTACAGCCATCCCTGGGCCGTGTCATCCATGGGTGCAGTTGTCAACTCTAGGCGTGTAGGGCATGTTCCACGGAATGCGTAGCGTACCCCAAGTGCGCAACTTAGTGCAGGGGGCATCTGTGTCTGTCATGTCCGCTAACTGTACCGGAGATCCATGTACTCAATATCCCTTTATTTCTCTCTCCCCCCCCCTTTTTGTTTGTCTTTCTGTGCTTGTGTGCATCAGCATCATCAGGCGGAGGAGAAGTGGCATCGGGGCAGGAGGGAGCTGCATCTCACATGGCCCAGGAGGGCCATGCCACAGAGTCAGACTGGACCAGTGAGACGGAGGGCGAGGGGAGCTCCACGACGGGGACGACTGGAGCCTGCAGCGACACGGACACGTCCTCGGAAGGGGGCTCCCTTGCGGGGGTGGCACCATCCGTGCCCCCGCCATTACAGGTACAGCCACCACCCAGCGCACCATCTCCGCCCTCCCAGCAGCCCCTCAGCGTTCGCCCCGTGCCCGCTCTGCCAGGAAGCCGGGCATCTCCTTCGCCCCAGGCACCTCAGGCCCTGCCCCTGTTACCCCCGCTGCCCTCAGTGAGGAGGTCATTGACCTCCTCCGAACGCTCATTGTTGGGCAGACTACCCTTTTGAATGCCATCCAGGGGGTGGAGAGGGAGGTTCATCGCAGCAATGCGTACCTGGAGGGCATTCATTCGGGTCAGGCTGCCCATCAGCGATCGTTCCAGGCTCTGGCCTCAGCACTGACGGCAGCCATTGTCCCTGTCTCCTGCCTGCCTCTACTAACTCCCTCCTCCCAGTCTCCTGTTCCTCTGCCTGTCCCACCCACACCATCAGACCAGCCTGCACACACCTCAACACCCAAGAGAAGCTCATCCAAACATAAGCACCACAGATCACGCAGACATTCACACACACAACATTCCGATGCAGACATGCCAACAGTCACTACCACCTCTGTGACCCCCACCTCCTCGTCTCCCTCCTCCCTCCCTGTGACGTCTACACTCACACCTCCATTCACCTCACCATCAGCCAGTGTTTCCATCACCAGCACACACTCCACTCCAGTCCGCACACGTGCAGTCACCACCCCCACTGCCATTTACACGTCCCCTGTGTCCTCTCCCACTGTGTCTGTCACCCCCTCTTCCACACCACACAAACGCAGCCACCCACCCACCCAACAGCCATCCACCTCACGACAGCCTATCCCTCCTGCACCTGCACCCAAAGACAGCAAACGTGACTCACCTACAACCACATCCTCTCCCTCCACTTCCATTCCCACTGTACCTACCACTCTCCATTGTCCCAAGAAGCTCTTCCTCGCCACTACTAACTTCTTTCCTGACCCTGAGCCCCCCCCTCCTTCTCGTCGGGGTAAGAAGAGCACCTCAGCCACCACCAGCCCTGCAGCCCCCTTGACAAGGGTGCAGGGGTATTGGAGCCCGCCAGCCCGCATGTCTGGATCTTCGCCCAGCAGCAAGGGGACAGGCAGCCCACCCCCTGGGAAGAGGAGCAGAAGGCGGAAGGGTCGCCGCAGGAGCCCGCCTTCTACATCCCCCCCGGACACCACCCAGAGACAGTCACCAGCCACAGCTCCAAAGGGAGGAAAGGGCCACAGGCCCACGACTAAGGAGGGCAAGGGCAGCAAGTCAGAGAGGTCAGGCAGCAGGCCTGCTGCCCAGGAGGAGCCCACAACCCCCATAGCCGCTGCCCCGGGAGGAACCGGCACAGCTGCCCCGGGAGAGCCCACCACCCCCATAGCCGCTGCCCAGGGAGGACCCAGCCCAGCTGGCCAGGAGGGCCCCACCACCCACAGCCCAGGTGGGCAGTGAAGGAGCACCATCCCCGCTGCCCAGGAGGGCACCACCAGGCAATTAGCAGTTGGCCATAGACCGTCCGCCGTCTCAAGAACCGCTGAACTGGGCCCCGCCGTCTCAAGAACCGCTGAACTGGGCCCTTCAGGGCAAGAACCGCTGAACTGGGCCCTTCAGGGCAAGAACCGCTGAACTGGGCCCCGCCGTCTCAAGAACCGCTGAACTGGGCCCTTCAGGGCAAGAACCGCTGAACTGGGCCCCGCCGTCTCAAGAACCGCTGAACTGGGCCCTTCAGGGCAAGAACCGCTGAACTGGGCCCTTCAGGGCAAGAACCGCTGAACTGGGCCCTTCAGGGCAAGAACCGCTGAACTGGGCCCCGCCGTCTCAAGAACCGCTGAACTGGGCCCTTCAGGGCAAGAACCGCTGAACTGGGCCCCGCCGTCTCAAGAACCGCTGAACTGGGCCCTTCAGGGCAAGGACCGCTGAACTGGGCCCCGCTGTCTCAGGAACCGCTGAACTGGGCCCTTCAAGGCAAGAACCGCTGGCCCTTTGGCAGACGTGGCAGGGCAGGATCTATCTCGGGCAGGGCTGCAGGATGTCCTCTGGCCAACTTGCCTCCTCCAGTGGCAGTGGGGTCTGTTATGGACTGTATGGACTGTGGCTTTGCTCTCCCCAGGATGGCCCAGTGGGCAGGCCACCCACTGTATGGACTGTATGGACTGTGGCTTTGCTCTCCCCAGGATGGCCCAGTGGGCAGGCCACCCACTGTATGGACTGTTTGGACTGTGGCTTTGCTCTCCCCAGGATGGCCCAGTGGGCAGGCCACCCACTGTATGGACTGTATGGACTGTGGCTTTGCTCTCCCCAGGATGGCCCAGTGGGCAGGCCACCCACTGTATGGACTGTATGGACTGTGGCTTTGCTCTCCCCAGGATGGCCCAGTGGGCAGGCCACCCACTGTATGGACTGTATGGACTGTGGCTTTGCTCTCCCCAGGATGGCCCAGTGGGCAGGCCACCCACTGTATGGACTGTATGGACTGTGGCTTTGCTCTCCCCAGGATGGCCCAGTGGGCAGGCCACCCACTGTATGGACTGTATGGACTGTGGCTTTGCTCTCCCCAGGATGGCCCAGTGGGCAGGCCACCCACTGTATGGACTGTTTGGACTGTGGGTTTGCTCTCCCCAGGATGGGCCAGTGGTCATGGAGTCCCCTCGTGGATCTGGCGTCGTGTACTCAAGTGGCTGAGGTGCCCCCCCTTCCCTTCCCCCTGAGGTGCCTGTCCTATTTTCTTTCTGATGCCCCTGCAGTGTTCTCTCCGTGGAGTTCTTGTCGTGGGACTGGGCCTTGCCCCTTTGCACAGGACCCCTGTGATCCACGGACAGTGGTTGGACTACATTTAGTAGCTGTATATATTTTGTACATAGTTTATTTATTAATTGGGATTACTGGTGTACATATTTCAATATATCTGCCCGTTTATGATCTCTTCTTTTGGTCTTTGCATTATTTCGGAGGGGGGTGGTTTGTGGGTTGTGGCAGTGATCTGTGGGAATGCATTGATGTGTGTGTTGTAGTGGGTGTGGGTGGGTGGGTGTGTGCCGGTAATCTTTTCCCTCCCCTGTGTCGTAGGTGCAGTACTCACCGATGTCTTCCGCGCCGCCGGGCGTGCTCCTGGTATATGAGCAGGAATAGGAGTGCGGGGATGACCTGCAACTCTGGCTCCATACTGCCGGAATCTCGCGTGGAGTGCGTAGAGGTGAGCGTTTTCCCGTTCGTAGTCTGTTTCCGCCGTGTTCTTATCGGCGGTGCTCCCGCCCCGGAAAAGGTGGCAGATTGGTGGGTCGTAATAGGGTGGGCGGTACATTGTCTGCCGCCGGGCTGTTGGCGGGAACCGCCGCGCTGTTTGTTTGTACCGCTGTGGCGGTCGGAGTGTTAAGTTGGCGGGTTGTGTTGGCGGTTCCCGCCAGGGTCAGAATTGCATATTTTAGACCGCCGGCCTGTTTGCGGCTTGGCCGCCGCTTTATCACCGACCGCCAGGGTCAGAATGAGGGCCTTAATCTCTACAAGAAGGACTCCTTTTGCAGGGAAAATGGACGCACAGCATGCCAGAAACGATGCACAGCCTGCAGCGTGGTGAAAAATTCACCACACGCTGAACAGGAATAACGCAGCCCGACTTTGCAATGAGAAGATCGATGCAGCACCAACGTAGCGACTGGAAATTCGACGCACAGGCCACTGGATTGACACACAGCCGAGCCGAACAACGCAGCCCGACTTCCAGAGAGGAATTGACGCAGTAGAAATTTCCACGCAACCCCCAACGGATTGATGCAGCCCCTGTGACTTCGCCCTGTCAGCACTGAAAATCAACGCATCGTCCCCGGGATGTCTGAAAACCCCGCAACCCGAAGAGAACCAAGACCGAGGGCCAGAAATCAACACAAAGCCTTCCCTGCGTGAGAAATAAATGACGCATCGCCATGTGCAGGCCAAGAAATCAACGCACACCTCCCTGTTTTCCACGCATCTCCTCCTCTGCGGTTCTTTGCAGAGATTTTGAACGCAAACCAGGTACTTTGTGCTTGAAAGAGACATTGCTTGCTTTTAAAAGAATAAAGACACTTTATACCATTTTTACAGTGATATCTCAACATATACTTAGTGCCTTTTAATCGTATTGACCTGCATTTTATCAGATAAATATTATATATTTTTCTAAACACTGTGTGGTGTATTTTTGTGGTGTTCTACTGTGTTATTGCATGACTTATTGCACAAATACTTTACACATTGCCTTCTAAGTTAAGCCTGACTGTTCAGTGCCAAGCTACCAGAGGGTGGGCACAGGATAATTTTGATTGTGCGTGACTTACCCCAACTAGAATTAGTTTCTTGCTTGGACAGGGGGTAACCTGACTGACTGCCAACCAAAGACCCCATTTCTAACACTAGTGGTTTCTGCCCGCCTTGGGGGCAGATCGACCTAATTAAAATAGGCTGATCTGCCCCAAAGGGGGGCAGAAAAGGCCTTAAAAAATGTCCCCCAGGAGAGAGACCTTTGCCCAAGGGGTCGCTCCCTTTCATTGTTTTAGTTTTTTTTTTTTTTTTTACCTCCCTGGTGTCTAGTGGGCATTCCAGCAGCACGATTGCATGCTCAGAGAGACATAAAAGGAAAGGAAAAGCCTTTCCTTGCCTTTCATGCCTCTACGATCTCCCCCACCCCCCAATCGGAAGAGAAATGAAAGCGTTTCTCTTCTGATCGCGGATGGGGTTGACCTGTGATGAGGTCAGTGCGCGATTGCTCACTGATGTCATCAGTCATCACTGAGAGGGGGCTGGGGGTCAGGGGTGGCATGGGAAGTGCTTCCCCTGCCACCCCTGCTCAGGGGATAGGGGTGGGACACCCACGGAGGGGAGCGCTAGCACTCCTCCCTAGGGCCGGGTGCAGGACAAGCTGGTCTCATCTTTTGCGCCCAAGAGGTTACATAGGTTGGAACTATTAATACTATACCTGGAAACCTCTAGAATTGTAAGACATTTTAAAACTTGAAAATCTTTTTTTTAAGCTAGCTAGATTGAAATAAAATATTCTTGAGCCTAAGTTTTAATTTATTTTCCAATCGTTGCAAATTGAACCCATTGAACATGTTCTTCCAGAAATTGATATATTGCCAAACATCCAAGAAATTATTATCACTTTTGAGGCCGGGTTATTGTACAATATGTGTGCTACTTTATGGATCATGAGTAAATTGCATATGTTTGTGTCTTTGGTTTGAGTCAGTATGAAACAGTGTTCTCAATATACAGACCTGCTATAGAGAAGGTAAAATGTCTTTGCGGCATCCATTAATTATTGATAACAGCCAATTTATTTGAACAGATGTCTCCCACCCTTCAATAACACAGTCATGATCATCAAGAACTTCAAGGTTGAAAACTGTGCAAGCCACCTTTCTAGAACCTTGGCAGAATGTATTGAATCAATGTTTATTACAAATATTGGTGTGCTTGATTCAAATATGGGGAAGCTCATAATACTGGATTTTATCACTGATACTAGATCTACCCCAAAGAAAAAAAAAATGGAAACAATTCTATTATTCTGATGGCGAACTTAATATAAAATATGTTTTACCCCGCAGTCTTGTAGTTAGCCATTTCCAGAATAGCTTTCAGCATTTCATTTGAGGTAAAGCTAGCATCTAAAAACTTACTAGGAATAGCAGCTATATAGAAATAACTATACCGACAACACCTTTGGTGTTCTAGTTGTTCTGGAAGAAAGCCTATATGTCATAAGCATTTTCACATCCCAATAATCCCAAGTATTCTTTCTATAGTACTATACCTCCACCTATCTTTCACCCAAACTACCACATATTGCTTACCTCTAGTTTCATTATCATGCCAATCATGGCACAGTGTTAAATATGTATAAGTTGCCATACCTGTTACATAACATTTACGTAACATTTCACTTTCTCTTTAATCTTCTTTATTTAGATGAGTGAAGTAGGGAAAGGATATCACGCCATGGCCAGAGCTACTGACTTTGGAACTGGGTAACCATATGTAAGTCTCTGCCTTGGCTCAACATTCTGAGATTGTGGTCAAATCACACTTTCCAATGCCTAAAAAAATATTTAAAAAAAATATTGAGTTCTAGAGAAATGTAACTGGTGCTCATGTGAAGTGCTCCAAAACCTTTGGGTCAAGTTTGTGCTATATTAAAAAAGAAAACATGAAAAGTGTGTCCTTCACATTGTTTAACACACCTAGCTTCTCATGGTGGAAAAAAAACATTTAATTATAAACTGCAAACACACATGAGAGCGTGGAGTGACTTATGCATTCTCAAATAATATTCTTCACTAATCTTGGGCTCTTAGGCAATGGACCTTTGGAGATAAGTGAGAAGAGTAAGTTGCTAATTTAAATGCATAAATAATTTCATCTGTCAGTTTCTTTACGTTTCTGGAGACAATAATGAGAGTGTGAGTTATAGTTTAAAGTTTTAGTAATTCATTCATTAGGTTATCTGTATTGTGATTTACAGACCATAGCATAAACATCATCCCATAAAACATATCCCTAGTCGAATTTCTAAAGGAAAGAATGTATAACTCATGAAGAGTTCTTTCAATAATAGTCCAAAAAAGCTCAATAACAGAGATTAGCCTGAGTCAGAATGTTTAAAGTGTCTGAGAGTCTGTCTAGCCACTAAGGCTGTTCAATTGTGATTGTCAAGGTCTAAGCTGAAGAAAGTGATTTTGAGACCATGTCAGACTGCCAAATATTTCCCTGGGACACTTTCATACAGAGTATCATAGAAACGTTTTACGAGTTTCACAGATAAAATTATGCTTCTGTCCAATTGGAAATTGGAACACGGACAATTTCCATGGAGATGGCATTCTACATACAAGATACTTCTTCACTTCAATAAACCCAATTCGGGTGCCATGCAACCATAAAAATACAAGTTTTCTATAATACATAAAACATCCAGAATATAACCACAATGGTCTCTTGTACATCATCTGTCCTAAGTCTCAAATGCAATTTAAAATGAATAAAGCCTGAAAAAGTCCTTTACAAAGTGCTTTGTGCTGCTTAAACAATGGTTAATATACATTATTCTGCTCTTACGTAAATAGGCATAAAAAGCACGAACTTAATCAAAATGCATTGAATTTCTATAGTGTACTGTGACCCGTAGAAACAGACTTACATAAATAACATGTTTCCTCATCATAAAGCTGTTTATAAAAATAAGTAGTGACTGGGTACAGTGTGTCAAATTTTGAGTTTTAATCATAGGAATTAAAAACATTCATGCATATTTGTGATAAAAAACACATAAAAAAATCAAATGTAGCATTGACTGTTCGGAAGCGTTATTAAAAGGACACACATATGAGTCTAAGTTGTTCTAAAATCCTATTGGGAAAAATATATGTATTTTGTTGTGTTTGCCCCAAAACAAAACATTAAGGGCCTGCATTTCCCCCTGGGCTGGCGCTAAATTTAGCTGCCAGTGCCAACGCAGGCATGCTTGCACCATCGTGCAAGGATGTCTGTGTTGAGGGGTGTGATTGTTTATGTGTGGGAAGGTGCCTCTTTCTGCACATAAACAGTCACTAATGGCGCTTTGGCACTTCTGTGTGTGCTGCACAATGGAGCACAACCAGAAGTGCAAAAGCGTAATTTTCAAATGATTGTTTATGTACAGGAAGGGACAAATTCCCGCACATAAACAATCATTTCGGGCATTTTGTTTTTTTCTATGCGTGTGGCAGAAATGCAGCATGCATCGAAAAAGCAAAAAACGAGGAGGAACAAAAGTATTTCTCCTCGTTGCGCCCTGCTAACGCCACCCCTGGGGTGGCGTTAGGTTTTGGCGCTGCCTAAGGTTTACGTGATTTCATAAATCTGAGGCAGAGTCAAAATGCGATGGGTGTTGCAGTGGCACGCCTACAGCAACACCCATTGCAAGCGCCTTCCACGCACAGTGCTGTGTGGGAAGGGGCTGTAATTACAAGGAGGCATTAAGCCACAAAAAGTGGCTTAACGCCACCTTGTAAATACGGCGCTGTGCTTAGCGCCACACGAGCGGCACTAAAAGTAGTTCTCGTGTGGAGCTAGGGGCCTATATATATGCCCTTAGAGGCATATTTATACTTGCTTTGCACCATTTTAGCATAATTTATTTTGACGCTAAAACGGTGCAAAGTTAACTCCATATTTATATTTTGATGCTAGACCCATCGAGAGTCAAAATATTGGAGTTTGTGTTATTGTTTTGGTGCTTGAACCCACCTTGTGTCAATGAGATGCAAGGTAGGCATTCCCATCCAAAAAATGATGCTAAGCCCTCACACCATGTTTATACACTCATGCAAAAATAACGCACGGCTGGGAGGCAGACCCAAATAATGACGCTAAGCTTGATTAAAGTCATTATTTAACGCCTGGGTCAGACCAGGCGCTAAGGTACCTGTGGACCCATTTCCATGGCCAAACACCATGGAATGGGCCCAGAGGTGCCCACCCCAAACCCCAGGAACACTCCCACCTGCATCGGATGGACACCATAGGTGGGGGACCCCATCCAAGGTGATTAAAGTAAGTATTTTTAAATTATTTTATTAAAGTGCCATTGGGGGCCCTTACATACGGTCTCCTGCCTGACACTGGGTGTAATGGCCATGCCCAGGGGTGGTGGGCATGACTCCTGTCTTTACTAAGATGGAAGTCATTTTTGAGTGGTGTTCATCAGGAAATGACGGTAGGCTGGTTACTGGCATTAATTTTTCCACTAACTAGCCTATTGTCATTTTCTGTCGCACAACCTCCTTTTCCCATACCGCCACCCCAACCCCCACCCGGCTAGCATCTTTTTTGGTGATGCTAGCCCAAGCTTCCTTAAATATGGCACCCGCCTGTGGGTGTAGAATGGCACAAGCCGGCGCTATACTTTTTGATGCAAAACTACATTAGCGCAGTTTTGGATCAAAAAGTTAAATCTGGGCATAAAGATAATTTCTATCTTCCTCTCCTGCCACAAAAGTAGTTGCTTAGGGTTTGTCAGGGTTCACTAGCAAATAAGTCAAAATAGAAGATTTTTGTATTTCTATGGTTACCCTTTTTTCCTGGATATGAGCTAGCAATAAGGTTTCAATGCACTTCCTGGACATTGTAACACACGTTTTAACGTTAGTGACTACCTGAGGTAAGCCAAAAGCATCAAAAGATTTTTTACAAATGCTAACCACAGGATGTCAAGACCTATGTCACACGCTAGGCAATCTTTTATTACATCTCTTGTTGGTGATGTCTCTTCATTTTTCCAAATCGAACGTCATTGCAGCGGGAGGCAAATTTGAATACGATAACCTGAATAAGTTAGTCCCAACTTATTATGGCAGATGAGATGTGAGGTGGAGAGGGGAACAGATAAAAATGTCCGACAGAAGCAAGTTTCCTCAATCTGGATAGCTGATGGATCCCTGGTGGCCAAAAATCCCACCCCATATATAGCAACAGGTACAATTGTAAGGAGTAGATTTTGTAACATGGGAGAAAACGCTTGTCCCACTTGTTGGGGTGGCAAACTAAAAAGTGAGCCCACTGCCCTTGATCATTTGGTCCTTCGCTCAACTATGTTAGGCATCCATGAGCCAGAAGAGCTAAAAAACACCCTCAAATAAGAAGCGGTGTTAATCCTAATTAGGCACGTTATTCCTACCAATATACTTGAGAGTTCTATGCTCTACGGGCCACAAGCCATAGTGCCATAGTGAAAGACTTAGAAAAAATTGGTCAACAGGTCAATGCTGCCCATAAATTCTACAAATGAATGGATCAATAATTGCAGTGCTCTATTTGTGCGTGCCAATAAAACTGCATCATCTGCATATAACATAATTGGACATGGGGCGCCAAGAACTATCAGAGCATCCAGTGTACATGATGCTAAAACAGTACCAAGTTTGTTAACATGCAGAATGAACAGTAGGAGGTGAGTACACACCCCTGTCGCACCCTGTGCCCAATGTGGATCTCCCTTGTAAGTTCACCGCTTTGACCAAACCTCACTCTAGCCCTTGTGTTCCCATGCATGGATACCAAAATGTATACAAGTGGTTTCTCCATCCCCAATTCCAATATTATTTGCCATAGCCTTGATGAGTTTATACAGTCAAATGCCATTGTAATATCCATGAACACTAAATACATTGGGGCATGCTTCATTGAGGTATATTTACCCAATATCAGTCTGAGGTTCAGGCATTGCTACTGTGTTCCTATGTGTTTGCGGCAAACATTAATCAACAAGGGCACCCATAGGCTAGTGTTACATTTCATTAGATCAATCAGAATACCATCCAGGTAGGTGCCTTCCCCCCACGCTCTGCTGTACTGCGACTGTTCTTCATGTAAAGTCAATGCCACAGTGGGATTTAAATCAATCATCTTTCTTGCGCAAATGACTGAATTCCCCCGCAAAATAAATTTGTGTGAAATGCGTCTCCCAATCCTAACTACTAATATGGCAGCTAATTGGCATCCCTGTTTTGTTTGCTGGCCTCAAGGCTGAGACAGAGTTCCAAAAGGACTTGCTAGACTAGATCTTTGCAGAGTATGCCAAGCTGTCCCACTGATATGCGATCACCTCCGCCCTCCTCCTTTAGGTTACTAGTTTGTACTTTTTCTGTAGACTGATCACCATGATGGGATCCCTAGGGTGAACAGTTAGGGCCTTACATGGGGCTCAGTTGGCTACAGAGCACTCATGATCGAACCACCTAGGGGTTAAATGAGAAGGGTTTAATGTCTTTATTCTCTTGGAAACACTTTTTTGATACTTGATAACAATTTAACTAATGATCCCACTATTGCCATCATCAGATGGACAACCCAAAATAAGTTCAAAACTTTTCTGGAAATCTTCACTAAAGATTGTGTGGGGTTTGGAAGTTTTCAACAAATGTTTAAGTTGTCTGTGGGTACCTACTAATTATGGAGTTCAAGCTGAGTATTGGGTTCCCTTCTCAGTGTCATAATCAAATTAATTTCAAGTAGACTTATGGTCACCTATTTCTGTGAAAACAACAGACCCTGACAGCAACCAATCAAGTAAGTTGGCTGAGACATGAATATAATCAATAATGGAAAAGTAATTCTGTCCCCTAAACGTTGGCAGACTGAAATCGCCGCTCCACCACCTCCAGTGGTTCTAAGGATGCTAAAAAGGACTCCAGTTCTTTAACTCTCTGGTCGTGCACCCCAGCATTCAGCATCTGGTTATTTTGAGCAGGGCACAGTAGCTTTGCATTAATATCCCCTTACAAACACAGGTGAACTGGCTGCCCCCTCACCTGTTACTGACCCCACAACTGAGTCAATAAAGCCAAACAGTTCTGGAAACTTCGAATTTGGGCTGTTTGTAAAGTCATTATAAAAATTCACAAATACAATGTGGGATTCCCCCTTATACAACACAACCTGGTAATTACTTTCTGTGGTATCTATGGCTTCAGTATGGCCTCCTATAGAGAGATTTGTCCAGGTGGTTAATCCCCCTCTGCAGCATGACCTGAGCAATGTGGAATGGCCGGTATATTGAAGCATGCGTACCCATCAAACATAATAGAGCTGGTAGCACAAGTTTCTTGCAGCCACATATCAGGGATTACCAATCTGGTAGACGCATTTTAGATTGTAATCCTGCCATATTCCAGCTCAAGACTTTTATTATATGCTCCTTGTCTCTAATTATAGGGCTAGGTAGTGTGTTGGACTGGGGGGCTGTCAAGGGCATAGAATCTTCTTGTAAAATCTCAGGATCCAAATGCTCTGTCACCTGAAGGAAAGTTATTGGCAAAATGGAGATGATTCCATGGCAATGAGTCAGTCACACTGCTCAAAATCAGTCTGAGGAGCGAATTTATTTCCCAGAGGCAGGGAAGATGAAGTCAAAGGGGCAGGGGAAGGACCGCCACTGCAAGTCTGTCATCCTCGTACTAGGACCCATGGTGGCGGACACACAATCCCTGGTCTATAAAAGTACCCCAATGGGAAAGCCTTGATACCTGTTAATCTGTCTGGATTAGGTAGGCCCAGAGTAGTCAGTAGTAGAGCAGTGATAGTAGAATTGATAAAATTAACTTTCACACAATCCCCTGCCTACTGCTTAATAACACACAAGATACATTCAACTACATTTTTAACAACTTTGAAACATGCAAGAAAGTTCTCATCCATTTAGTTTCTGAAATACGGAATACTCATGAGATTTTTATGCGCAAGCACATCTCCTCATTTTAATTCTCGCACATCTTCACACTAGAAGCCTATTCATAAAGAAACCCGTTTTGAGATTAATCAAGCAAAGTACAAATTCCAATGCAGGTCAAGCGGTGGAGCAGGAAAGAAGGATATTATTTTCTTTGTTAGCATAGGAAGTTTGCTTTGTGCAAGTTATGTTAATTGGCCATGTTAGGGGTCAAAAGAAGCAACTTCAGTTTAGCTAGCAGTAAAGAATTTACCTACGTTATTATTTTCTGCCAAGTACATATGTCAAGCTTTAGAAATGAAAATACACATTTAACATGCAGCATTTGTTTAGGCCTATAATTCACTTGTACAGGTTAGTATTTAAGTGCATTTATTTATCTTAAAATCTCTGGAAACTTCCCCCATCTGGAACCATCTCAAAATTAAGATTCACAAATGTATGTCAAAGTTCACTTCCAACTTCTTCTGTATCTCTACTTTTCATTTTCAAATGTTCTCTTTCTTTCATTCTCCTATATTCCTCATTTGCTTGTTCATTTAATTTTTAATCTTTCTTCATTTTCTTATTCAAGTTTCTATTTCTGTTCTTTATCAATATCACCTTAACTGCCTTATATATTGCTACTGTAGAAAGAAAACAAACTACCACTATTAATCCAGGAACTAAGATATTCTTAAGTACCCCTCCTACTACTACCTTTGACCAGTTAACCATTATAGGAATCCCTTTTGCAAACCTTTGAACTATGCTAGTAGTTTGTAAAGAGTTAAGACCAAGCTTAAGGTCAGAAATATTCTCAGCATAATCTACTCTCTGCTTACTCTCATCAGCTATATAGGTACAACAATTTTCATCATCTTGCAGACTTTGCCTTTTTCTAATATGTCTAAAGCATAATAGTTTTGTAACACCATAGAACTAATAGCTATTAGCTCTGTGTTTTCTACTAATAAGGCTCTGGAAGTACTAGTGGCTAATTTATCTAATGTTCTCACCATTTAATACCACTCGTACAGCAGGTATGATTGCTCCAACAATATCCCCAATTAGTTGTGTTCCTTCATTTATACTACAAGTGTTTCTGTGTGTAGGTGTCAGTGCTAATGCCTCCAACCTCTGTATATGATCCATTTTAGGAAAAAGCAAACCTAATTAACAAATACCCTCCCAATGACCAGACAATATGAAGTAAGCACTCTCTCCACAGATAACATAAAATCCAAGTATTGTTGAATCATCTCCTTGTAGTATTTGCCATGATCTAGCAGACAATTCATCCACATTTTCACAATTGCTATTTCCCACTGGTATCATTATTCCACTAATTCTTCTCTTAAACACACACACACCTTTCCCCTGTGCCTCTTATATAAATTTAATCTAGGGACAGACATATTTTTTCTAAACTCATCTTCTTCTATTCTCCATATATTCTTTTTATATGCATTCTTTGAAAATCGCTCATTTCTCTCTTCTAACATTAAGACAAATCTTTTACTAGTGGATTTATTAAGCATGTTAGGTTTTTCTCATGAGCCTTAACAGTGTTAACATGAAGAAATGGTCTAAAATAGTAGCATGCAGCCTTCAGCTCTCTAGCTTGAGTATGTAAATTCATACTTTTCATTAGTGGAATTTTTGTGATAGGAAGATGGCATATGTGCAAAATCATAACAGTCCTTTATGTCAAATCAATCTAGAATAAACATTTTTTGAGTAATCATCATTCATGTAATCTACAAATTATGCTTTTAACTCATCTTAATTTATATTTGATTTAGATGCTGCATTAATAAATTCTATTACAGATTTTTCTCTTTTAGGTGTAAAATGTATTACTAATACTATTGCTACTCCTGCCAACACTACAAGAGTACATAATATCCCTAAAAAGATTTTGCATCTATTTCTATTTACAGTACACATGCCTCCCTTCAATCAGATCTACTACCAATAAATGTTATTTGCAGTATGTTATTGATGTCTTCTTAAAGTTTGAATTGGAATACTTTATTCTTTCTTCAAGTTAGTTTTATTCAGGTTAGATTATCTTTAGGTTAGTTTATAATAATCTTGGTATAGAGTTCCTTAACGCTCCATGTTATTCTAAATGTTATTTCTACTCTTGTACTGCTCCTTCGGACTTGAGTAATCTTCCTGTTTTCTTTTAGTTATTTGTTAGTCTTTTATTTTATAGTTCAGTTCATTACATGAAATTGTCTTTGTTTTATGATTCAATATTTCTTCATCCTAATTTTGTCTTACTTTTACTTTCGAGGAAGTTCAGGCAATTCTTTATTCCAATGTAGCAAATCTTGGTTCAGGTGCTGAATATCTTCGACAAGGTACTATAAATCTTCTAGATTTTCTGAGCGTTTATTGTTATTCTTCTGTGTCACTTTTACCACTTAATTCTGCCTCTTCCTTGATTGTTGGTGTTTTGGACTCAACTGACACACTTGATTTTAATTTCTTCTGACTGTAAGCTTTTGTCCATTAGCACTATGAGCATCATTTCTTGTGCTTAATCCAGAACTTGCACCTTCTCCTGGGTCAGTTTCTGTTCTGTGGGCAATCCAACTGTCATTTCTTCAACTTGGTTTCTCATTTCTTCTCTTTTGCCAGGAGTTCCAATTGCACTCTGTGAGATGTTTGAAAATTGGACTTCTTTACCTGTCAGAGGTTCTTCACCCCTTTCTTGTTGGTGATTATGATCACAGACCCTTATTTTCTAAGTCTGCATAACTTGCAGTGGTACATTCACCAGTGCTCTTGGTTATGGTTCATAGAACACTCTTTCTTCATAAGGATCTCTTGTTGACTGGGTATGTAATGCATATATCCAGTTTGGAATTACAGCACACTTGACAGCTGTATTCGTCATCTGAATATCTTAGAAGGGACTTTTTTACCTTGGCTCCAGACAGGACTTTCTCACATACTTCTTGATTAGGACCCAGTCTCCAGGACTAAGGTCATGACATTGCTCTCGGTGGAGATTCACACTGACAGCTTCAACCTGTCGAGAGACAGAACACACCACGTCAGCCAAACCCTTACAGTAATCGAGTACCATGACATCTGTTATATTTGCAGGTGAATTTGCTGGAACTGCAGGTAATCGCATTGCTCTGCCCATCAATATTTTGTGGGACGACAAACCAGTTTTCCTGTCAGGCATACTTAATAGACTGATTAACACCAAGGGTAAAGCATCAGGCCACATCAGTGAGGTGGATGCAAAAATGTTTGCAAATCGTGATTTAATAGTTCTATTTAACTGTTTCACAATGTCAGAAGCTTCTGGTTGAGAAGTGCAATGTTGCTTTTGTTCATCATGTAATGTTGCACACAACATTCTTATAATCTCACTATTGAAGTGAGTACTTAGATCTGACTGTAGAGAAGCTGGTATACCGTATATAGGTGCAAGCTCCCTCAACAGTAGTTTTGCTACAGTGAGACTATAATTTCTTCTTGTTGGGTAGTCTTCCATCTATCCTAAGAAGATGCACACTATGAATAGGACAAATCTCAGCCCATTGCAAACATGCATCTCAAGGAAGTCTATCTGCATCTGGTTAAAAGGACCATCTGATCTATGTGACTCTGTGTAACTTGAGTTTGTTTACCTACATTCATCTGTTGACATGTCACACATAAAGGACACAGTTTTTCTGCTTCTGCTCTAATTCTGGGATTAAACCACTGCTGTTTAAAAGTTTGTATCATAGCATCCTTTCCTGAATGTGGTGGTCCATGGGTATGTCTTGTAATTTGGGATAGCAAACTATCTGGTAATACTGGTATTCCATCTACTATTGAAACCCAAATATAATTTTCATTTTATCAAACTCTGCTCTAATCCAATCCTGTTGTTCTGTTTCAGGTACAATTGCTTGCATTCATTTCAATTCAGCCTAAGTGTCTGTAATTTACATCTACGTGGAAGAAACATTTTTCTCTTGAAAACCATTTGTGAATGTTCCATTAAATGTACATGCCACATCAACACAAAAGTATGCCACTTCGTCTGCATACCTGTTGCTAACTGTTACATAACTCTTGTTGCTTCTGTGAGCCACAAATTTCATAACAGTAATTTCAGTTTGGAGCTGCAGGTGCAGAGCGTTCAATAATCTTTTTATGTGCTCGCTGTTCCTGATTAGTGAACCAGACGAGGTCATAAAACCTCTTTGTGGCCACTACTGCCCAAAGTCATAGACCACACCAAATTCATACTGACTATCTATAAATATAGTCACTCTCAGTTTGGCTGTCAAGCTGCAAGCTCTGGTAAGAGCTATCAGTTCTGCAATTTGTGTTGAAGAAATCCCTTGAAGCCACACCAATTCTGTTGTCTCTTGGATTGTACAAACAGCACAGGCAGCTCTCAAAGAACCTTCATTATTTTCTTAAGAATGAGCCATCCGTAAATAGGACATAATCAGGACTTATTAAAGGCTCATCTTTTATATCTGGTCTAAGCTTGGTGCATAAATCCATGACAGCAAGGCAATCATGCTCAAATATTTCCGATTCATCAATTTCAGGCAATGGTAATAGTGTACTTGGATTTAATATTGACATCTTTTCAGTACAATATTACTCGTGGCAAGTATCTGCTGCTCATATTTAGTGAAATGTAAGCTAGTCATGTGCTGAGACTTTGTTCTGTTAATAAGAATTTAAACTAAGTAAGGTACCATTATAGTTAAAGGTTGTCCCATGTCTATGTTTTCACACCTTTCAAGACAGTCACTCACTGCAGCTACTATTTTAAGACATTCAGGCACAGCAACGACTACAGGATCAAGAGTAACATAGAAGTATGCAATCTGCTTTTTAGTATCTCAATTTATTTGTGTCAGCACTGAGAGAACAGCTCCCTTCCTCTCACTGCAAAATAAAATGAAATAATTTGAATAATCAGGCACTCCCAGTGCCGGGCATGACAGAGACTTTCTCTCAGCTCTAGGAATGCTTCCATGCATTTGTTGTTGTTAGAAATGGGATCTCTAGTTGGCAGTCAGTTTATACCCTGTCCAAGTAGGGACCCTTACTCTAGTCACAATAAGGGAGATACACAGCTCAGATAACCCCTGTTCACCCCATTGGTAGCTTGGCGCAAGCAGTCAGGCTTATCTCAGAGGCAATGTTTAAAGTATTTGCACAAACACATACAGTAACACAGTGAAAATACAACAAAAGAACTTCACACCAATTTAAATAAATAGGCAATATTTATCTAAATCAAACAGGACCAAAATGTCTAAAGTCCAAATAACACAAGTAAAGGTTTAA
This sequence comes from Pleurodeles waltl, assembly GCF_031143425.1. Taxonomy (NCBI): domain Eukaryota; kingdom Metazoa; phylum Chordata; class Amphibia; order Caudata; family Salamandridae; genus Pleurodeles; species Pleurodeles waltl. Next base: position 561,885,194 of record NC_090444.1, read on the forward strand.
AGTTAAAAAAGAGTCTTAATTCATAAGAATCAATGGTAGCATTATTTTAGCACAAAGTACCTGGTATGCATCAAAAATAAAGCCACATGGACGAGGATGTGTCCGAAAAGCAAGTGATGCATTGATTCCTTACTTGCAAGTAAGGCTGTGCATCAATTCTTTCCCTGCCTGGCAAGCGATACATTGATTCTTTACTCACAGGGAAGGGATGCGTTTATTTCCAGACAGGCAGCCTCAGGTCTGTGCAGTGATGTTGAAGGTTTGGTATCCAGGGAAGATGCTTGGGAAATCCGAATGCACAGTAACAATAAGGCTGCTCTGAGCTGGAAATGCATTGATTTCTGCACCCACGAGGCAGGTGCTTCTTCGATTTTACAGCCAAGAGGTGGGTGCTACATCAATTAAACAGCTGCAAGTTGGGTTCTGCATCGGTTTGTCTGCCGCTCAGCTCTGGAGTGTGGATTTTCACTTAGGCTTTACCAGCTTCTCCTTTTGGGGGCCCAGGGACTATATTGCCACCACTTGGCAAATCATTGGTCTCAGCAAGAGAGCCCAGGTGCTGGCAGATGTAGTCTTTGATGTCTCTGAGACTTCTTAACAGGAGGTAAGCTCAATCCAAGCCATTGGAGAAACTTCACAAGCAGGATACACAGCAAAGTCCAGTCTTTGTCCTCTCTAAGGCAGAAACGGCAACTGCAGGCCTACCCAGCAAAGCACACACAGCAAAGGGGGAATACTCCTCCTCACAGCTCTCCAGCTCTTCTCCTTGGCAGAGGTTCCTCTTGGTCCAGAAGTGTTCTAAAGTTGTGGGGTCAGCAGTTCAATACTTATACTCATTTCTGCCTTTAAGGTAAGCACACTTCAAAGGAAAGTCTTGTTGTACACAAGACCCTGCCCCTTCCTTGTCCTGCCCCAGCAACACTCTAGGGGTTTGGAGACTGTATTGTGTGAGATAAGGCACAGCCCTTTCAAATGCAGGTTTGAGCTCCTCCCTCCCACTGTAGCCCAGGAAGACTCATCAGGATATGCATGACACACCTCAGCTCCCTTTGTGTTACTGTCTAAAGTGCATTCACAAACAGCCCAACTGTCAATCTGATCCAGATGTGGATTCAGAAGACAAGCAGAGGCACAGAATGGTTAAGCAAGAAAATATCCACTTTCTAAAAGTGGCATTTTCAAACAGACAACCTAAAAACCAACTTTACCAAAAGATGTATTTTTAAATTGTGAGTTCAGAGTCCCCAAACTTCATATCTCGATTTGCTCCCGATTGGCAACTTAGCTTAAAATATATTTAAAGACGATTCCCCATGTTAACATACGGAAGAGATAGGCCTTGCAATAGTGAAAACTGAATTGGGCAGTATTTCACTTCACTATCAGGACATGTAAAATATACCAGTACATGTCCTACCTTTTGAGTACACTGCACCCTGCCCATGGGGCTATCTAAACAATTGTCAGGGCACTCATGAAGAAAAAGTTCATTCCTCCATGTGTCTCATGATTTGGTAGGTCATCAAGTATGGAACGGACCAGGAAAATAGGCAATAGTTCAATTTAATTTTTGAAAATTAAAGTCCATTAAAGTCACAAAACGTCCTTGAAAAAATTCTCCATATTGCAACAACAGCCAACACGTGTTTCATCCTATGAGATAAGCAATCTCAGAGACTTCATCAGGGCTTCCATATTAATTAGAGGGACTTCTGAACGGTATATTTAAACAATGTTTCTGGGATCCCCATCACAAGCAAAGTGTAGTCCAGTGTCCCATATAGCATCTTCCAAATTTTCTGACATGCCGCCTATTATAGTAAGTAGACAGTCATCATTCAATTTCTGTGTGTCACCCGTCCAAATCATCAGACAATCATCTATGTATCTGCCCCAAAAAAGTATGTTGGTGTTCCATGTATTTCCCTTGTTCCAAATAACTTTTTGTTCAAAGAATCCCATGAACAGATTAGCATAGGCTGGTGAGAATCTGGATCCCATGGCCACGCCTTGTTTTTGGCGGTACCAGTCATTCTTAAATAGAAAGACATTGTTATTTGGAATCAGTTCCACCATTTTTAATAACATTTCAGTATGATCATGCAAGCTGGCTGGTCTCTTATGAAGAAAATAGCGCAAAGCCATCAATCCCTGCTCATGATTTATACTCGTGTAAAGAGAAGTAACATCTAATGTTACTAAAGTCATACCCGGTTCCCAAATAATGTCTGCCAGTATACTCAGTATGTGCTTGGTATCCTTAATATAAGAGGGCAAGTTCACCACAAATGGCTGCAAGAAAATGTCCATATACTCCGAGAGTCTCTCTGTGGGGCCGCCTATACCTGAGACAATAGGTCTGCCAGGTGGAGAAGTAGGGTTTTTGTGTATTTTTGGTAATATATAGATGGAAGGATTCCTCGGCTTGAGGACACGAAGGTACATGTATTCGTCCTCTCTTAATAGTGAATGACTCAAACATTCCTGCAAAAATGTGTTGATCCTATTTGCAAGTGCAGGAATGGGGTCTACATCAATCTTCTCATAACATGTAGCATCATCAAGTTGTCTATAAACTTCGTGTTCATAGTCTGGGGTATTCATGATCACGATATTACCACCTTTATCAGCTTCCCTGATCGTTATGTCTGTACGTGTCTGCAATTGCCTTAAATTACTGGGTTCTTTATTGCTTAGATTATCACAAATCTTATAATGCTGTGTATTATTTTTGGATTCTAAAGCATTTAGATCCCGCCAAACTAGCTTTAAAAATGTGTCAATACAATTACCGCTGGCAAGAGTGGGTATCCATTTCGATTTAGACCTCAAACCACTCTACTGTGTAACTAGTGGCACATCAAGGTCTGCTAAGATTTGAGATGTAGTGGTGGGATCTTGTTCACAATCTGTAATTGACAACAAGGTGGCTGTATCATAAATATCCCTAATAGACAAAGGGTAATGATCCTTATTACTAATAGAAAGAACACTAACCTCTATGCTGTCAGTGTGATGAGCAAAGTACTTCTTAATTTTTAAACGTCTAATAAACTTAAAGAAGTCAATTTTTGTATAAAAAATCACCGAAATCACCTGGACAGAAACCAAGACCTCTGCTAAGTAATGTTAAATCATGTGATGTAAGTTCTGTACTGCCAGGAGCACGGTGCATTTAGAATATGTTAAGTCTGAATAAGTAACTGACTGTGAGTGCTGTTTCCTATGTCCAATATTCTTGTGCATGGGGCTATCCAAGGTCTATCTTAGGGGTGCCACACATGTACTAAAAAGGAAGGTTTGGGCTTAGCAAATGGGTGTACTTGCCAGGTCGGCATGGCAGTTTAAAACTTGACTCAGAGACACTGCAACCTAGTACATCAAATATGCCAATCATGGATAACTAATCATAATCATAATTTACACAAGGAACGCTAGCAGTTTAGCACTGGCCAGCAGTGGCAAAGAGCCCAGAGTACCAAAACCAGCAAAAACAGATCTGAAAAAATAGGAGGAGGATGGCAAAATGTTTGGGGATAACCCTGCAAAGAGGGCCATTTTTGCAACCAAAAAAAAGTTTCTATCACCTGTCTACAGCAGCCAACCAGTCCTAAAAATACCCTGACTTTTCTCTGTGTTTTAGGAGGATTCATTTGCAAAATGGCTTCAACTATCTCTCTGGACACTTTTCTTGTTCCCTTTTCAACATGTCCTAAATATTGGACCTCTTTTTGACAGTGTTTTCATTTTTTGGGAGACACTCCATGTCCATTCTTTCCAAATGATTAAATAGTGCAATAGTGTAATTGTTGAAATATTCTTTTGTCTCTGATGCTACAAGTACTGCACTAGGACTGAATTACAGGGCATTATCAATGATTCCAGATACGTTCACATGATCTGGTAAAAATAGATGGACTCTAGGAATAACCTTGCGGGTCACAACACCATGCTGATACTTCCTCTCAAAACACAAAAGAAAAAAGGTACTGGTTATCTTTGTGTAACAGAATGGAGAAGAAAACCTGGCACTGATCAATGACTGTAAACCATTCAGCTGTACATGTAATCAGGAAAAGTATGGTGGCTGGGTTCAGTACCATTGGACAACATAGGATTACAATATATAATTCACTTTCCTCAAATCCTAAACAATCCTGAACTTGCCATTTGGTTTTTGTAATCCCATAATCATTGAGTTGCATGGACTCCCAATTATCTCTTTTAGAATCCATTTCTATATCATATCCTCAATTATTGGTGTTATCCCTCCTATCACTTCAGGAGTCATTTGATAAGGTAGTGTTCTTGGAAAGATTGCATTTGGTTTAATATTTATTTTGACTGGCTCCACTCCTTTAATTAATTCAATATCTTTTCCACTGAAATCCCACACTTCTGGATTCACTGTCTCTTTTAAATATGAAGGTAAGTCTTTTATTTTCATCATTGGATAGATCCCTATTTTTTCTTGTTGAGATATTTTAAAGTCAACATCTTCATTAGTTTGAGGCGCACCTCGCTGAGGTGTGCAATAGAGATTGCAACTTTACTTGCACAACAAATCTCTTCCTAACAGGTTTACAAGACTTGAATCACAAACAACAAACTGATGATTTTCTTCAAATTAACCTATTTTCACAGAAACCTCTTCTAAAATTAGATTTGTAATCTGTCTGTTTGCAACTTCTATAACTTGTGTCTTTTTTCCTGAGGGGGTAGATCTGGTACTTCTGCGGTTCTCACAGTGGACACACTGCTCCTGTGTCGAGAACAAATGACACGTGGTAGTTATTTACTTTACCTTCTACAAATGGCCCCCTGCACTATGAGAATCCACCACGCACACAACCTACCTCCCCTCTCATGCTCCATCATGGTGACGTGCCTGAAACTGAATCTTCATCATTAAACATAGGAAATTGCAGAATCATGCTTTGATTTTGCATCTGCATCACATTTTGATTTACTCAAGGAAATTGATTCTGATTTAATCTTGTGTGGTTTACATTTGGTTGAACCACAAGGGCTTGCGGACCTGGAGCCATTTGAACTTGATTTTGTGCAGGCACTTGTATCTGTTGTGTAGGTATGTTCTGCGTCTGTATCACGTTCCCTACCTGCAATTGATTGTTGCTTACTCTATCTGGATTGAGCCTACATTCACGCTTCCAATGGCCCACACTGTTACAAAAATAACAAAGAGTCATTTTCTTCAGTGTTGCCTCATCAACACCTGTATTTGGATCAATCGGAGTACCTCTACCTCGGCCCTGTGACATTCCCTATCCCCCATGAACACCTTGCATTCCTGTTTCAAAACCAATGGCTTGCATTCCATTTGAACCATGCACATTCAATCCTGCACCATTTCCCACAAACTACTGATTCTGAAATCCTCTTTGCTCCAATCTCATTTGTGCCAACATGAACTTCTCCTTAAGTTTCTGCTGCCTGCCAACAAATCATATTCTACGTATATGCTGACTGATTTCAGACCAAGCACAAACTATGAAATGAAAAGTCCCATATGTATTGGTTCAAGATGCGTTTGACCTGTATGCTGCTGAAATGCTCTCACCAATCACTCATAGCATTCATGCACATATATCCCAACATCCCATATAGATGTACCACCAGTTGCTACATGAACTACTGTAGCTGGTGTACAAACAACCTGTGCAGGTCCTGCTTGGGCTGAGATCAATTCAGGTAGTTTGTGCTGGAGTTGTTATCACAGAAGCACTATCATCTGTAGGGAGTGCAGTTTGAACAGTTCTCATTCTGCTGGCACTTTTGTGATCACTTGCTGAGTTACAGGCTATGTAATAACAGGCTGTGCTACAATTGGCTGTGTCAGTACTGGTTGTGATACAGTTGGCTGTGTCAGTGCAGGTTGTGATACAATCCGCTGTGTCAATGCAGGTTGTACAACTGCAGGTTGTATTGTTTACATTGGGCTAGTAATCTGTAAAACATTAGGATCTTCAGGAGCGTAACTGCTGTCACATTATTATTCAACTGTGCTCCATCATTGGTATGGGACCCACATAAGGTGGTGGGCATGAAGCTAATCATCTAAAATATCATCACCAAGTCAGTATCAGATTTCATTTAATCTTTCATTTCTTTTGCCTCTTTAACCTTTTTCTGTTTAAGCTTCGTACACATTTCAAGTTGATTGTTCTTTTCATTTCTTATTACAGGATATAATCTTCCCTCTCTACTACACGTTTTCTTCATCTGTGACTTTGATCATCCCGAACTGCATCTGTATAATTTCTCATTGCCCTTTCAGTTTGTTTTTGGTATCTCTCTCTCTTTATTTCAAGCCATTCTCTCCAAAGCACTAACTGCTTCAAACTGTGTAGGTCTAGGAGGCAGCTTAATTTCACAAGGCTTTTTTCCTAATTTATCAATAATTCCTAGATTAAATGTACCCCATCTAGGAAAGCTCAGTACACCTTCTTCCAAACACATGTTGCATACATCAGGAGGGCTTCCTCTACCCCCTGTATTGGAATCATCACATTATCTCTCATTAGACTTGTAAGAGTTTTGACAAATTAACTCCAACAAAAATCAGTTCTGAAATGTGCAGCATTTCAATGTTCTGAAAGTGTTCTGTAGACATCAAGCCTCAGAATCCTCTCTTCAAATCACAATGCAGCTCAGTAATTTAATCAACCAATAGTTTTGCTACCCTTGCTGTGCAACAACCAATCATAGCCTGGTGTTTCACCAACCGACCAATCCCAGCAAGGCACAATATGACATAATAATGCACTCCTTGTAGCACTCCCTTACAGTTTCTTTGTGCAGCTCACAAAGATTCAGTTCTAATAACTCAGCAACATAAAATAAAATCAATCTTTTTCTGCTTCATCTAAGGAAAACAATAATATAAATCAGCAATCACAATTTTTCTGGTTTTTACACCTTCTGATTTTTCACTCAAAAATAATTTTATTTACTCTCAGCGATGAGTTCTCGACCTGCAGGGAATCACCTAATCAATCTTGTGTCACCTTTGTGTATTAAGTTTCACAAACACTGACCATTAGTTGTACAACCACAATAGTTCATTATGTGCCTATTTTATTCAGTGTGGTTGATGACGCCTCACAATTTTCACTTTGCTTAGTAGACAAGAATACCAAATCTCAATCTATATCCCAGGACCTTAGACTACTTCTTAGTCGAATAACGTCTTATCTTTTATTCCAAAAAAGCACATATAACATATAAATGTTTAACAGTAAACTTCAAAACAAAAATAAACAATTTTCAATACCATTCTTTTCTCATAAACCACATTAATCATTACAATGTTTGGTTAATTACCCTATTGATACTCACACCCTATGAATCACCAATCTTCAACTGCAATCAGCAACTGCTTCAGAAACTGCACTTCATCAGTCTTCGAAATCGGGTTCTGGGCAATCAGGTATTTTTTTAATCTAATCTGGACACTTTTTAATTAATGCAACTTCTTTTCCTCATCATATAAGGTTACCACTGCTACCAACTTTTTGGGAGCGTGGAGTGACTTATAAATTCTCAAATAATATTCTCTGCAGCACTTGGACCCTAAGGCAACAGACTTTGGAGACACGTGAGAAGAGGAAGTTGCAAATTTGAATGCATAAATTCAACTCTCAAATTCTTTACGTTTCTAGGGACAATAGTGCGAGTATGAATTTTAGATTAAAGTTGTATTAATTCATTTATTAGTTTATCTTTATTATGAATTACAGAACATAGCTTAAAGTGTGTCCCATAAAGCTGATCCCTAGTCTAACGTCTAAAGGAAAGAATTATTTACTTATATACCTAATGAAGAGTTCAATCAATCATAAAACTTTATTTCGACATACAATGCCATAAAAGTCACATAGCACCATAATAAATAACAAATTAGAGTTCATAAGATAAATGTTGGCTAAAATAATAATGGGCAAAAAACTGTACAATCAAAGAGGAATCTAGCAAAGCACAATTCTGAGGTACAGTACTGAGCAGAAGTATACATGGAAGACGACAGGGACATAAAGGCTAGGCAGTCTTAGCCAATTTCCCTCTAATGCGCATATTTCTCAGAGGAATTTGGCAACTGCAATGGCAATGGGCAGACTAGAGTCTGATTTTAAAATTCTCATGGCTGCAACATGATCTCGGGTCCCAAGCCTTTTGCAGGTTGGCTTAAGCCATTTCCTTCGTAGGGGAGTGTAGGGTGGGCATGCAAATAAGTCATGGGTGGTTGACTCCTGGTGCAGGTTGCAGCTGGGCTATAACTTGTGGCTATGGGCTTTATTCTGCCATCTGCTGGTAAAAGTTTTGAAAGGGAGGGAACCAAATCTGAATTGCATATAGAACTTCCTGTTGGTTGGGTCTAGAATGCTGCCCAAGTAAGGTTCTAGCAACCAGGTAGACTTGAAGTCCAGAAACTCACTAGTTAGTCGTCCTAATGAGAGCGAGCGAGATATAGACGGGGATACCCACTCCCAGTAGCAAGACTTCACTCTTTCTTTGGTCAGTGGTGGCCCTGTGTGTGAAGAGTACCATGAGTCTCCCACCCCAATGGCAATCAATGCTGACTTAACTGAATGGATCCACCGGATCTTATTGGAGGTGTCCAAAGAACAAATTTCACCAAACACAATGGCATAGGAGGAAAGTTCGGGGTTGCCATGATCCTCCTCCAAAACAGCAATGGTCTGAAACCGACTATGGCAGCTAATGGTTTATGGGCCAAATCCAAGTGCCAAGGAAGAAGCGGGGTACTCGGTGACAGGGAGGTGAGCTTTCTCATGAACATGTTCTCAATAAGGGTAAGCTCCTTTACATCCTCAAAGCCCCAGTGTTTGGCCCTGTAAAGTGCTGAGCTAACAGACTTCATGTTAAAAATCTGGAGAACAGCAGCTATTGGTTGTGTAGTTGATGCATGGAGCTCCCTTAGAAGGATGCCCACTAGCTGGCTAAATTTTAATGTTGTGGAGTTAACATGGGCCTTCCAGGAAATTGAGTCTGATAGTTTGCTCCCCAGGTATTCAAAGGTGTTTACTTATTCTAATTTAGAGCCACCTAGGTAAAGGTTCCCCCTATATAGCCTGTGAGGGTTGATGACCATGAACTTGGTTTTAGAGGTGTTTATTTCCAAGCCTCTCTTGGAACAGAAATTGTCAAATTGATTCCGCGAGGATTGGAGACCCATCAGGGTTTTGGATACTATCAGGGTGTCGTCTGCAAACAAAAGTGTTTCAAACTTTTTGTTGCCTAAGGATGGTGCATCAGAGGGCTGCAAGGTGAGGTGTTGGATGACCTTATTCAAATAAAGGGAGAAGAGAGTTGGAACTAGTACACAACCCTGCTGAACACCCCTGACTACCTTGATCGGATCAGTGAGATCGCCCTGGTTCCCCCAGCGTATTTATTCATAATTGGCCTTGTGTAATCGAATGGTTGTGATCAGGAGCCCTGGGGGCATACCCATCTTGTTAGGGACCTCCCAGAGTTCCAGATCGAATGGCGATTTAAGGTCGATGAAGACTACGTAGAGACTCCCCTTCCCTATCACTGCAACCTTCCAATACAAAAGCAAAAACCTGAACACCTGATCTATGGTACTTGTTTTGGACCTGAAACCAGACTGGAATGGTGATTGGCTGGCTTCTGGTCCAGCCTCTCACCATTCCAGGCTGGCTTCAGGTCCGGTGGAATGGTGAGAGGCTGTCATTCTTGGAAATCCAATCATGGATTTTTGATAGTAGGGCATGACAGAATACCTTTTGCACTGTATCGGCCCCCCTCCAGGACTTGGAAATAGGGGCTCCCCTAACAATTGCATTGGATAATAGAAGGATGTATTCAGCCCATTTGTCGATGTTATGAAGAAAAAGGTCACCAGGAATTCCATTGGGGCCAGCAGCTTTCAATCAAACTATATTGTTTATTGCATCTCGTATATCTCCCAGGTTGAACAGACCTTCCCAGTTGGTGGTATTCAGCTGGGCTGGGAGTAAAGGGACAGAAATGGTTGCGAATTGGCTTTAGACATTATAGAGAGAGTTGAAGTGTGGGAACCAGTCTGAGGGCTGGATATTGTTGCCGATTACAGGAATCTGGAATCCCTGTGTTCACAGGCAACCTTCAAGATGCATCTTTCCTTCTCCCAGTCCTTCCCGGCCTTGTTCTGGATCTGCTCGTACAGGTTCCACAGAGTCCTAAATAAACATCCTTTTGTTTTATTGCACTGATTAGATTTTTTAGTACCATCTGACAGTCTCAATTGTACCAAGTTATCTCCTTCACGGGGAGGAGCACTACCAGTGTTGTATGCAGCTGGCAAAGATAGTAGCTGTTCCAATCTTTTGAAAAACTCGGTGTGTACATCGATTAGAGAGGAATAGTTTCCCACATCTTCTCCCATCGTGGATATCAATGATACACAGTGTGTCAGATCTAAATCGATGGAGGAGAGAATGGCATCTCGCAGGATCACCTTGCTCCATCTAAGTCGCCATCTGTTGTTCCCCACCTGGACCACCTTGGCTTTTGGCAGTAGTTGTTGCAATGGGCACCCTTTCCCCCGGTGGCTCTAAACTAAGACAGAGTATATTGTGATCACTGTCCATTTGGGTCCGAACTACCATGTCGTCTACCAAGTGCCAGTATCTAAGGTCCATCAGTATATAGTTAATGCAGCTCTTCCCCTGTGTGCCAGTTAACGTGTGAGCAGCATGCTTGTCAGTTTTGGTTCTTCTGTTTACAGACCTCAGGCCTTGGCTGAGGGTCAAGGTATTTAGTAGCAGGGCAGCCGAGTGCCACTTCTTGATGTGGGGGAGCTCCAGCCTAGGTATGTGCCATACGTTATCTTCTTCCTTGAAATCGCCCATGTGATCCAGACTGAGGGGTTTGAAGGTGGCATTGAAGTCCCCCGCTACAATGAGGGCATGTTTGGAGGGTCTTTAACCCAATTGGGTCTCTAGAGACTGCAAGGTGACGGAGTGGTTGGGCCCACTTGTTCTCCTGGCGTACATGTTGAAAATGTCGGTGACAGTGGACCCTGTTCCCTTGAGACTGATACCAAGAATGTTGGGGCTGGGGACAGCGGGTATGTAATAGGTTGTGTGGCCAGGTTTGTGGGCCGGTTCGATTGGCCAGGTCTCCTGAAAAATACATATGTTGTAGTGGTTGCCAACAGTATTCCAGTGAAGCAACGGGAGTTTGGATTTGATACCTGTCACATTCCAGGAGACAATCTTTACTTTCCAACCAGTGGTCATGGAGTTAGACAATGGGAACAGGTTTACCTGGAGATCTAGGGTGGCTGGTGCAGCTACGTTGGGAGATGCGGAGGAGATGATTCTATTTCTCTGGTTGGGGATGTCCGCTTAGTGACTGATGGTGCAGGGACAGTTGTCAGCGCTTGTGCTCCTATCAGGACTATCGTAGGAAGCCAGCATCTCTGGCTCTGTTGGTCGATCAATCTTGGAACAGACAGTGGCATCATCTAAAGCCGCTTGGGATGGTGGCACACAAAAAGAGGTGGGTGGCTCGAGTTTGAACTGTATAGTGGACCCATCTGGGGGTTAGTTCTTTGGTCTAGAGGTACTAAGTCATAGGCTAGCAGCCCGTTTCCTAGAAGAAGCTCAATGCAGTCAGACGGTGAGCTCAGTGACCTGTGCCTTCTGGCCCTAAGAATATCTTTTCTAATTACTGATAGACATCCTCTACTGTGTCGAATCCAGTGGGTGACTTTGTTAATCAAGGAGTCTTCCCCTTCCCTCCCCCCCCTGAGAATTAGATCTAGGCACATTGGTCATAAAGATTTTCCAAGGAGGGAGAGTGGTGGTCTTGGGAACATGAGTACTGCCAAGGTGACAACCCTCCCCTAGTGTAAGAGGGGTGAAGTTGAAACTTTTGGTCTGGGGGTTGATGAAAGGAGATTCAATTTGCACACCTGCTGATGTACAGAATCCCGATATATGGGCTCCAACCGAAGTCCTAGAGATTGTGTCCTCATGTGATAGACCTGGGTGGCCTCCATGATGCTTTGCATGGTGGAGCGTAATGGGAACAGATGGTGCCAGAGCGACGATGTTTGTCTGAACTGAGGTGGCGGCGCTTTCCCGGGCTATTATCCCTCTCTCTTCTATAAGACGCCTCACTGTAACTGCAAGGTCGCCTATCATAAACTTAAGGGCTTCTATTTCTGACCAGAGTGTTTGTATACAACCTACCAAGTCGTCATTTGGTGGGGGGATGGGTGGTTGTTTTGGAAACAACCTGCCTTAGCCTGGGTGGGGGGAGCTGCGAAATCCTGAGCTGTGGTACAGAGGATGGGCGAGGGAGGAGGCACCATTGCTGAGTCATGAGGGGAGCCGGAGCTAGGAACTGTATCAGCAGGGTTTTGGGGCGCTGTGCTGGTCTTGGTCCTCATCTGTACACTGGCTTTGTTGACCATATTAGATATGCTTTGCTGCTTACTGTTCGGTGGTTGGGTTGCAGGGCACGGTTTGGGACTCAGTGGCTGGTCTGCACTCAATGGTAGGGCTAATATTTCCCCGCAATCAGCTAGGAGGTCATTAATGTGGTCAAGTACTTCATTGCAGCCCAACTGTTTGGAGTTTTTCTTGTGCTTTTTACCCCCGGGCCCAGCCCTGCCCTCAATTGCTTTTCTTTTACACATATCTGTGGCAATGAATTGGTATGGGACCAGGGGCCTGGGATGGTAATTGGGGGAGGACCAGAGGATAACAAAACTATTTGGCGTGGCTTAAGAAAAAAAAAAGAGCCAGACTCAAAGGGGTGCCCCTGCCCGAGATGATCGCGCATGGGCGCAGATGGGCCCCCACTTGGCCCATAGCTTCGCCCGCATGCATCCTGTGCTGCTGTATGCCCCCTTGCGCATTATAGCACTCTTTGGATCTGGCAAGTGGGAGCAGTTGATGCACAAGATGGCCGCCTCCTGGGGCCACAAGGCAGTCTGGGATATGTAGTCCCTCCGGTCCCGGTTAGCGCATCCCGCACTGCGGTATGTCCCTTTGCGCTTTATAGCGCTCATTGGTTCCAGCAAGTGGGAGCAGGTGATGCACAAGAGGGCCACCTTCTGGGACCACAAAGCAGTCTGGGATATGTAGTCCCTTTGGTCCCGGTTAGTGCGTCCCGCATTGCGGTATGCCCCTTTGCGCTTTATAGCACTCACTGGATCTGGCAAGTAGGAGCAGGTGATGCACAAGATGGCTGCCTTCTGGGGCCACAAAGCAGTCTGGGATATGCAGTTTATCTGGTCCCAGTTAGCGCGTCCCGCGCTTCGGTATGCCACCTCGCGCTTTATTGCGCCTGTTGGATCTGGCAATTAGGAGAAGGTGATGCACAAGATGGCCACCTCCTGGGGCCACAAAGCAGTCTGGGATATGTAGTCCCTCTGGTCCCGGTTAGCACGTCCCCAATTCAATAGCAGTCCAAGAAAGCTCAGTAGAATGTTATCAAAAATGAAATATACAATAGCAAAAGAAAACAAGTGTCTGAGAGTCTGTCTAGCCACTATGGCTGTCCAATTGTGAATGGCAAGGTCTAAGCTGAAGTGAGTGATCATGAAAGAGTGTCAGCGAGCCAAATATTATTTTCCTGGGACGTTTTATACAGAGTAAAATGATACAAAAATGTGAACAGTTTCACGGATACAATTCTTCTTCCATACAACTGGAAATGGAAGATTCTGTGGCACAAGGGCAGTTTCAGTCAAGATGGTAAGTTCAAACAAAGAGCCTTCTAAATTCAAGATATATTTGACTACACTTTTAACGACCTTGAAACATGCAAGAAAGTTCTCATCCATACGGTTTCGAAAAGGCAGAACATTCATGTAAGTTTTATTTGTAAACATATCTCATCATTTTTACTCTCACACATCTTCCCACGAGAAGCTTATTTATAAAGAAACACGCTTTAAGATTAGTCAAAGTACAAATTCTAGTGCAAGTCAAGGGGTTAAGCAGGAAAGAAGAATGTTATTTTCTTTGTTACCATTGAAAGTTTGTGTCACACAAATTATTTGAATTGGCCATGTTAGGGGTAAAAAGAAGCAACTTCAGTTGAGCTAACACTAAAGTACTGGCCAATGTTAGCATCTTCTGCCAAGAGCATGTTGTGCAAACTTTAGAAAAAGAAATACAGTGTTTCTTTAGGTCTATAATTCACTCGTCCAGGTTAGTATCTAAACGCATTTATTTCTATTCAAATCTCTAGCACCCATAATCTTTGTTTTCGCTATAGCAATATAATAATTAACTATAATGCCACATGCATAAGTCATAATGTCTGTTTGTTGATCGCACCTTAGCTGTCCACTACTTACTTAATAAGTTCAACACTGTGCAGTGATTTTTAACCAATAGTCTATCAGCGTTTGCATGAAATCCCAGAAATAATCAAGGTGGCAGACATTACAAAGTACAAATGCTAGGGAATAAAAGCACAGTTTCTATTGTGATCTCATGTGTTGATGAATCAAGGTCAACAATCCAAGACAATAAATTATGCTTTCTTGAGTCAAACGAAAGTCTCAGAATTGTTCCATATTGAGTTCTCAAATAGCCAACGGACCAAGGTAGTGATTTTCCATTTTTGAAACCATATAATATTGGTCCACTGTGTGTATCATGTACCAGGTGCATTTTCTGGGTCCATATCTAGCTGAAGTTGGATGTAGCAGAATAGTGAAAACTCTTATCTACACACATTCATTAATTCTAATTTAATTTAATTAATTTAAAAGAGAATTATCTGCTAGCTTCATCTTCATTAGAAACATATTACCGAACAAATATAATTCACATGATTTGCAAACTTTCCTCATGGATTACCCGGAGACCAAACTTGTCAAGAGGAATGTCTAGTTACAACAAAGTTGGAGGATATTTAAATTCAAATGAAAATTTCCTTAATATGTAGGAAAACCATAACCAACCATTTGTAACAACAAGGTGGACTGACACCTTTTAATGTCCTCCAGGTGCAGATGGGACTACTACACTATGGTGACATTTATGTTTAATTGCTGGCATTTTGGAGAGTGAGCAAAGTCATTGACATGTCAACTAATTAATCTAATTTTTAAAAAATGAGACATCAAATACTATAGAGCAACAAGTACCACAAAAACAGAGAGTGTGTTTTACTTGTATGATAAATAGGTTACAGTTTTGTACTATAGACATAGATTAGCTAATGCACTGAGTGCCGCAGATCATGCATCACTACAAGAACCTACAGTCACAATTATAAATCTTACTAACATTCTATTTAACCAAACATTAACCCTCAGCATATCATTCATAATAGAAAATTTTTATTTTGTTTTCTCTTCTTATGTGCCGTTCGGTAATTTAGAAAGCATCTTCCATTGAGAAACATGTGTACCTGTCCTGACTTCACCAATTTATGCTTCATTTGTGTTTGTATCAGTTACGTAGCCTCCAAAGCTTAGAGTTTATGGAAATATTTTCAAAGTTTCCATTGACTTTCAGCAGCTTATTTACAAATTTCAAAATACAACAAAATAAAGTTGTTCATGTAATTCAGGGGGTAAATGTTACAGCAACTAAATAATGTGTGCATCGAGATGCCCTAACCACTGGAGTACCAAGAGCAAGAAATCCCCATGCATGTTGTTCTTCACTGAGCCCTCACAAACACCAAGAAGGTGAGTTTACTGTGGTGCATTGGGAGTGGAGCGTGGTGTAAGTCTGCCACAGAGAAATAGTATGGTAGTCGAATGAAAGCTAGCCAGTGGAACAAGTGTGAGGTGGGGTATGGTGTGAGGTGAGTCCAGGGCAAGGGGCTGCAGCTGCCAAGTGGAGCTAGCTGCACCTTATTGCCCTAAGCAGCAGGAATGTTTTCCAGTGCAAGGCAGTAAGCTACCCAACCATTTATTTAAAAAAAGTTCACAAACTAAGCAGCTATGTTTCACATGTAACTCATGGAGTATTTTACTTTAAAAAAGTGGTGCTGCATGTCACAAGACTAAGGAACATTCTGCACTCATAGTTCAGATAAGATACAAAAATGAGCATGTGATGCATAGACATGGATCACCAACAGATGAATGGTGCACAAATAGAAACCCAAAGCATAGACATGAAAAAAAAGAGAGGCATCTTCGAATCAAACCTGAAATAGAGTAGGCATATATATAAGGCAAAGATTGATGGTTTGGGGGTTGAAATACATTTGGATTTCAGAAAAACACATGGGCCTAGACAAGCAAATGGGTCAGAGAGAGGTACATGATACATAGGCCCTCATTACAACCCTGGCGGTCAGTGATAAAGCGGCGGTAATACCGCCAACAGGCCAGCGGTAAAGAAAATGGGATCACGACCACGGCGGAAACCGCCATCACAGACAGCCACTTTAACACACCGACCGCCATGGCGGTAGCAACAAATACCGCGGCGGTCACCGCCAACAGACAGGCGGAAGACAATGTATCACCAACCATATTACAAGGCACCAATCCGCCAGCTTTTCCGGGGCAGTACCAACGACATCAAAAGCATGGCAGAAACAGTACACTGAAGGGGAACCACTCACCTTTCGACATTCAACAAAGAACCAGGACGCCATGGAGACCGAACTGCAGGTCCTCCCCATGCTGGTGCATCTGCTAATACACAAGGAATTTCAAAGAAGGGGGCGGCGACGACCACAGTGAGTACTGCACCTAGCATATAGGGGAGGGGGGAGGAAAAAGTGAGTGGCACACAGACGCAACACGCAACATCCCCACCCCCACCCTCATCCACAACATCATACACACAAACACATGCAGCAACATTACAGATACACCCCGTAACCCCCTGGAAGAACACCATGACAAAAGGAATTGAGTCAAATCTGTGATATTTAGAAAATGCATATAAAGTTAATGATTGTAAACAACAGTTTATACAAATATTTACAATATGTACAGAGGGCCGTACACTGTCCGTTGCAAATGTCCGTGGACCAGTAGCCCAAACAATCATGGGCAAAGCCCACACTTGACTCCTGCCTCAAAACGGAGAGAACACTGTAGGGGCATCAGGTCGAAAACACACAGGCAACTCAGGGGGATGGGGAAGGGGGGCACCTCAGCCGGAAGATGGTACTACGCCACTGCTCCTGGAGGTGGCAACATGCCCACAGCAATGTCCGGGGGAGTGCAAAGCCACAGTCTCTCAAGTCTCTCAAGTGGGTGGTTTGCCCACTGCTTGGTCCTGGGGAGTGCAAAGCCACAGTCTCTCAAGTGGGTGGTTTGCCCACTGCTTGATCCTGGGGAGTGCAAAGCCACAGTCTCTCAAGTCTCTCAAGTCTCTCAAGTGTGTGGTTTGCCCACTGCTTGGTCCTGGGGAGTTCAAAGCCACAGTCTCTCAAGTAGGTGCCATGTTCCACTGGTTCTGGAGGGGGACTTGTGCCCATTCAGCTTCATTCTGCCAAGGATAGGGGGAGTGGATGCTTCGCTTCACTGGTTCTGGAGGGGGCATTGTGCCCAGCCTGCTACATCCTGTCAAGGATAGGGGGAGTGGATGCATCTCTCCACTGGTTCTGTAGGGGGCCTTGTGCCCATTCTGCTTCATCCTTCCAAGGATAGGGGGAGTGGATGCATCTCTCCACTGGTTCTGGAGGGGGCATTGTGCCCAGTGAGCAGCACCTTGGGTGTGGCAGTTCCCATTCCCTCACCTGGGTGTCTAAGGCACGAAATGTGCGGGAACAGGTAGCATGATACTCCAGGGAGGCAGAGCCATACTCCATCCTGCAGCGAATTAAGCTGCAAACTGCTGGAAGTGCCAGTGCTGGTGGTGGTGCTTCAAGTTGTGGGTGCAGGGTCCAGGCCGTCTCATGCAACATCGGACGGCTGCCCACTGGGGATGATGCTGATGTTCGATGCAGTGGCACCGGCTGGGCATGTGGTGGTGCATATGGCGGTGCAGGTGGTGATGCCTACAGTGGTGTCTGCGGTGGAGATGCTGCCGGTGCTGTCCGTGGTGCAGGTGCTGGAAGTAGTGGAGGGAGGCACCAGGCCATCTCTAGCCTCCTCGGACGGCTGCCCACTGGGGATAATGCTGCTGACTGTTGTTGTGGCAGCGGGAGTGCAGGGGGTGATGCAGATGGCGGTGCAGGTGGCGGTGCTTGCAGTAGTGCTTACCGTGGTACAGGTTTCTGGCCTGTCAGGACTAATGGTGGTCACCAGTCCCTCACCTAGAGGCTCCAAACCCTTAAGTGCCTTGCTTTTGCTTTTTTTCCCTTACCCACCTTGGTAGACACTGCTGGGACGTTGGCACTGTCCTCTTGTTTTTGGGATGAGGCCTTGCTGGGTGGGTCGTGCGTCTTGTCCGTGATGCATGGTGGCCCTTTCTTAACCTTGTCATGTGGCGGAATTGGTTGGTCTTTTGCATTGGTAGGTGGCACACTGCCAGCCCTGACGGGTGCCCCCTTCTATCCCCTCGGACTTGCAGGGACTACAGCGGACGCTGAGTTGGTGGCTGAGGTGCTGGCCTGGGATCTTGACATCCTGGCCCTAGGGGAAGGACAGGGGTCGAGGCGTAGCAAAGAGGTCAATGTTAGCCAGGAACATTATTTTAGACACACTGGGATGGGAAGATGGAGGGGGTGTGGAGGAAGAGGTAGTGGTTGTAGGAGGTGTGCGTCTGCTGAGTTTGGGTGAGTGTTCATGGGCTGGAGGCTGTTGTGAGGTGGATGGCTGTTGAGTGGGTGTGTGCCTGCGTTTGTGTACCTTGGGAGGAGGGCTCACAGACACACTGGGAGAGGACACAGGGGACATGTGCATGATTGTGGGGTGGTGATTGCTTGTGAGGGGTGTGTTGTGAATGGCGTGCTGGTGATGGAGGTAGTGGGTGAAGATGTAGTGCATGCAGGTGTAAGTGGAGATGCTACTGGGAGGGAGGTGGAAGAAGTGGAGGAGGGGGACACAGTGGAGGAAGTGGATGTTGGTATGTTTTCATGGGTATGGTGCTTGTGTGAGTGCCTGTGTGAGGGTGTCTGGTGCTTAAGTTTTCCTGAGCCACTTTTGTGTGTTGATGTGTGTGCATGCTGGTCTGAAGGTGTGCTTGGGATAAGGTGAGGTAGAGGGGATTGGGTCAGGGTAGTGGAAGTTGGAGGGAGGAGGCTGGACACAGGGATAATGGCTGCCATCAGTGCTGAGGCCATACCCTGAAATGCTCTCTGTTGGGCTGCCACGCCAGAATGAATGCCCTCCAGGTATGCATTTTTTGTTGCAAATGCCTCTCGACACCCTGGATGGCATTCAGAATGGTTGACTGTCCAACAGTGAGGGATCTCAGGAGGTCAATAGCCTCCATACTGAGGGCAGCAGGGCTGACTGGGGCAGGGCCTGAGGTGCCTGAGGTGAAGGAGATGCCCACCCTCCTGAGTGAGCAGGCACGGGGAACATGCTGAGGGGCTGCTGGGAGGCCGGTGCTGGTAGGGGGGGTGGCGGCTATACCTGTTGTTGCGGTGGGCACAGGGAGCATCCATCGAAGGAGGAATCGCTGTCACTGGTATCCCCTCCTGTCCCTGCCCTCCGTCCCACTGGTGCTTTCACCATCAGTGGATTTGCCCTCATGGGTCATGTGGGATGCAGCTCCCTCCGTCGGCGGTGCCTCTGCTCCTCCGCCAGATGATGCTAATGCACACAAGGACAGGGTGACAAAACAAAAAGAGAGGGGGAGAGACTGAGGATAGACTTGGTCAATGCCAGCAACACCACTACCGTTGGCGGACACAACACACACTGAGCTGCCCTATGCACTAGGCCATGCCGAACCAGTCACTAAGGTAGTCACCAGCCCATGATGTACAATGCCTAAGGCCAGCATCTGCACACCTGACACCCACAGGACCCTGTCCAGTAGTAGTTGGCCACTTGTACCATTGGGGTACGAGTGCTTTAGAGCCTGCACACAAGGGATCTACCCTGCCATGATCGCCCTGGCCTAGGGGCACCCACAGCCCACATCCCCCACCCAGCTAGTTCCTAAAGTGCACAAAGTCAGCTTTCTGAATCTGTACTCACCCCCTTGTGGCTGCTGTGATGCCCTCAAGCACCCATCCAACTCCGGATAGGCCACTGCCAGGATGCGTATCATCAGGAGGGTCATGGTGCGACGGGCACCCCTTTCACGTTGGGAGGCCAGCCCCAGCTGGGCCTCCACCGTCTTCTTGGTCCAGCAGTGCAGGTCCTCCCATCTTTTGCGGCAATGGGTGCTCCGCCTGTGATAGACCAGTAGGATCCACACCTCCTTGGCGATGGCACGCCAAATAACCTTTTTCTTGTGGGCACTGACCTAGATGGAACAGACAGGGGAAAATGGAATTACTCACCCGTCCGGACCGGCATACTCATTGCCCCCAGTTCCCACCCATACCCTGACACACATACACTGAATATCTCTCATGCAGCACTCAGGACAGGATGCCTCAGCACCCCCGAGCATGTGGCTTACATACACACCACTCAAAACATGCATTGGCCATACATCATGCTCTCAGTGAACTCATCTGTTTGTCTGGAGGACCGTAGAGTAACCAGTTTCTCCAACTCCTCCACAGTGAAGGCAGGGGTCCTTTCCCCAGAAACTGCAGCCATTGTTGCTTACAGACTCAGGTCACAGCAGCGCTTGCAGTGTAGATCCTCTCCTGTCAAAGGTCAGGTAGCAAGTTAGTGAATATCTAGAAAATGGTATTGACGTCCGCGGCAGTGCATACCGTCACGGCCGGCGTACATCGCCCTTGGCTCCTGGGACCGATAGGGCCCAATGATAACCAATGCAAAGTTGTGCGACGCAGCAGAACGCCAGCGCACTTACCTCCTTTCCCCTTGTCCCTCCTCACAGGTCAGGCAGCCGTCATTTCAGAGGGGCACATGGCATGGCACCTAGCTGCGTCACAGCCCATATTGGCACATCTAGTGACTCTCGACTTCACACACTGCTTCTGTGACATACATTCAAAAACAGTTGTGCCATCTATGTGGAAATATGACCTTCTCCTCACCGTTCTCCTCCATAGGTTACAACCACTGAGGCAGATGATGAGATGGCGGCATCCTCCGGTGTACAGACCCCTGGTGGACCTGGCGATAATGGAGGACAGACACATTATCATCACATACAGATTTGATTGTGCCACAATCCAAGAACTGTGTGCCCAATTAGAGCCATACCTGATGTCAGCTATCCGTCAGTCCACAGGAATCCCCCCTCTAGTGCAGGTCCTGTCAGTGCCCCATTTCCTGGCAAGTGGTTCCTTTCAAACAACAGTGGCCATGGCATCAGGGATGTCTCAGCCAATGTTCTCCAGCGTGTTGACCACAGTGTTGTCTGACCTGCTGAAACACATGCGCAGCTACATCGTATTCCCCCAGGTGGAGGATTTGGCTCAGTGAAAGCTGACTTTTATGCCCTGGGACATATCCCCAACATCATTGGTGCCATTGATGGTATACATGTGGCATTTGTCCCCCCCGCAGAAATGAACAGGTGTACAGGAATAGAAAAAGCTATCATTCGATGAATGTGCAAATGGTGTGTTTGGCAGACCAGTACATCTCCCATGTGAATGCCAAATATCCTGCCTCAATGCATGACGCCTATGTCGTGAGGGATAGCAGCATCCCTTATGTGATGGGGTAACTCCTGAGGCACCGGTTGTGGCTATTAGGTGAGGCCAAGGTCTCCACACAGTATAAGTTGGGGTCTGAGTATGGGGTTGTCCCTAAGGGTTAGTGTGTGTCTAACAGCTGTCCCTCGATATTTACAGGTGACTCTGGTTACCCCAACCTCTAATGGCTACTGACCCCAGTGAGGAATCCCAGGACAAGGGCAGAGGATCTTTACAATGAGGCACATGGGCGTACAAGGAGGATTATTGAGAGGATAATTAGCCTCCTGAAGGCCAGGTTCCGGTGCCTACATCTGACAGGTGGATCCCTGTACTACTAACCCAAGAAGGTGTGCCAGATCACCGTTGCATGCTTTATGTTGCACAACCTGGCCTTGAGACGCCAGGTGCCTTTTCTGCAGGATGTACTGTCCCTCCTGCAGCCGCTGGGTCTCCTGTAACTTGGCCCATGGTCTTCAGGGAATGGTGGTATGCTCCTATGATGTTTGAGAGTGCCTCGTGGAGGGTTGGTTCCCTCGGCCTGTCCTTCCCCTGTCGCACAGCAGTCCTCCCAGCTTCCCTGTTTTCCTGTGCCTCTGTCCCCTGAACTGAGTGCCCACTGCCACTGATCCCCGGTCCCTGGTCGTCTTGGGTTTGTGGGGTTACCTGGGGTCCCTGTATTGGTGGACACATTTCTGATTGACGTGTCCTGGGAACAGAGGTATGGGCCCATTGGGTGGGTGCTGTGGTGGTGTTTCCTGAGAGGGGAGGCTCTGTGGTGGTTTGGGACTGTGGCAGGGTAACCGAATGTCCAGAGGTCTCTGATGGGCCAGGTTGGTCATCGTGATCCAGGCGTGAAGAGCTGCTGTCATCACTGTGGGCCTACAGGAGAAGGTACGTTCCATAGCAGGAAGGGACCAGCTCACTATCCAGAGGACTGGCGGTGGACCCCTACCTCCTTCCCCACAGCTGACAGCATGGGAGGAGCAAGTCTTGGCAATCCTGCATCCTGAGGGACTTACTGGAGTTGCCAGAGGACTGGACACAGGTGAGTCAACATTTACTACCTATCACCCCCCATACCTGCATGTCATCTCGACCCCCGTCTGACTCCCATCACCCCACTCCATCCCACACAGTGCACCACCACAATCAACAAACCTAAATGCCAAGCCCTGCATGCCATACCCCTTTGCATGCACATCCCTTCCAGCCCTGCATGTACACCCACGACCAATGCATGCACAGTATAGAGAACTAACAATCTCACAATCCATCACCATACACAAACAAAGGTGGCGGGGCAACAACAATAATATAGGGGAAGATAAGGATGCAGATTATGTCATAGACATGTAGCATAATACACCATTTGCATCCCCACAGGTGCCCCAGCCAATCTCAGCAGCGAGGAGGTGCTGCAGCTACCCAGTCCTCCACCAGAAGATGCACCCAGTGATGACAGCAACTCTGGACTTCTGGATCTGTATGATCTCCCTGGCCCATCAGGGACCACTGGTCAGTCGGCTACCTCAGCCCACACCCAGTCCACCACAGAGCCTCCCCTCTCAGTATCCAACACCACAGCCGCCACCCCACTTCCCCAGACATCTGTCCCCAGGACACGTCAAACAGCAGTGTGCCCACAGTCCACACCTCACAGGCAATACAATGAGGGTCGAGTGGTCTGTGGCAGTGTGCACACAATTCAGGAGACACAGGCACAGGAGGCCAGTGATGGTCGGAGTACAGCGGTGTTCCACGGGGAAGACAGACCCAGGGAAACAACTGCCCAAGAGGTACTTACTAATGTCCTGGGGGCATATCAAATATGGCAGGACAAGATGGGTCAAGTGATAAACATCAAGCAGGAGAACCAGCAGCTGCAGGGGAACACCACCAGGAGATCAAGCAAGAATTGCAGGCCCTGAACACTACCATGGTCTTCATTGCAGCGGTGCTTGGTGACATGGCCAACTTCATGAGGGATTACACAGCACACCAGTGGGCCCCTTCCACTAGCCAGTGTGCTGACCACCCCTCCACATCTGCTGCAGCTAATGGACAGGAGGCCCTGCCACAGGACGCACAGACAACCAGCACCCCTCCCCCTGCAGAACGTGATCCACCCCACAAACGGTCCCTTTGACCTAGACAGACACCAGAGACACTTGCCAAGACAAAGACCACCGCCTGGAAATGAGGGCCTCCTGAATGCCCCCCTTGTGTTCCCCTTGTCACCTTGTCCACTTTGAACTGCCATTGCTCCCCTTCCTGTGGCCTCTTGGACACTGGACCTATGCTACAAACAGACTGGCCCAATACAGTGGACTATTCCCAACCATCACCTCACTCTATTGCACTTCCCAGTGCATACCAATTTTCAATAAACACCCTTGGACACAACTTTAGTAATAGTGCTTTATTTACAGGTAATGTACAATGGATAGAACTGTAATGAACTGCATAGTTCCATGTAAATGTCCAGTAACATGTTGACCCATCCTACAAGTGAGTCTCAGCAGTCTGTACACATCACAGCAGTACACTGTTGGAACAACACCAACATCTGCAATAAGGGAAGGCACAGGTGACAGTCAGGTGGGATGCAAAGGTAATGACTTGCATTATGCTACAGTCACACAGCACAACACCAAAATGTAGAAATGTTTAGTTCAACACTCTTACCTGAGTGTCATTGGAAGTACTGCAGGATCATTTGTGACCTGTTGTTCACATCCTCCTCCTCTACACGGTCCTCAGTGTTCACTGCTGCCACAGCTACATTGTCACCCCTCTCCTCCTGCAAATAGGGCACATGCCATCTGAGGGCCAAACTGTGCAACATGCAGCACAAAGCAACAACTCTGCAGACCTTCTCAGGGGAGTAATACAGGGATCCACCTGTCAGATGAAGGCACCTGAACCTAGCTTCAGGAGCCCAAAGGTCATTTCAACAATCCTTCTGGCATGCCCATAAGCATTATTGTACCTATTCTCAGCCCCTGTTCTAAAATTCCTAACAGGGGTCAGGAGCCAGGACACGTTTGGATAGCCAGAATCACTTGCAAGAAGTAGGGGATACACAATAGCCCTGCACAATGGCATGGGCTATGACTCTTGAAGGCATACACTGGCATACATTGGACGGGGACTCAGGCTCTCCTATTAGCCACACTGTGCCTCTGTAGTTGTGCCATCAGCTGTGGGACACAGCTTTTCCTCAGGACAAAGGCATTATGCACCAACCCAGGATACTTGGCAGTGACGTGGGAGATGTAACAGTCAGCAAGACACACCATCTGGACATTGAGTGAGTGGAAACTCTTCTGATTTCTGTGCACTTGCTCATGGGTACCGTCAATGGCTGTCAATGGCCCCAATTACATGTGGGATATGTCCCATTGCAAGGAATCCAGCCTTCACAGTGGGTAAATCACCTACCTGCGGGAATGCAATGTAGCTGTGCATGTGTTTGAGCAAGGCTGCCAAACCCTTGCAAGCACCATAGAGAACATTCGCCATGACATTCCAGCATCCAAGCCAACTGTCACCTGGAAATAGACAGTTGCCAGGAAATGGAGCACTGAGAGTACCTGCACAAGAGGGGATATTACTGTGGTGCAACGGATAGCAGGTAGCAGATCAGGCTCCAATTGTGCAAATAGCTCTGTGACTCTGTCCAGACAATAGGTGAGTATGATGTGCCTGTCCTCCAGTATAGCCAAGTCCACAAGGGGTCTGTACACAGGTGCTTGCCTCCTCCTCCTATTCCTCCGCAGTGGTTGGTATCTAAGGGACCCAAAAGTAAGAAGGGAGTGACTACAGAAACCACGAACAAACTACAGCACTGTACACAGAGCATGCTTGTGTGTTGGACACTGGAATTGTATAGGTGAGAACACTGGACTACAATGACGCACTTATCAATCCGTATATGTGTACCAGCATTAGAAAATGGCACCTGCCTCTCCTGTATTAAGGGACAGGTGAAAATGACCTCACTCCGCTGGCATTCGTGTCATGGTGGGAGGAGGTCTGCACTGCCGTGCAATTCCTCATTGGCTAACATAGTCCTCTATGGAGTATGGGAACCAATGATGATCAGCACAGTGGTGACGGTGTTCACCGCCACGGACGTGACCGCCATTTTATTTCTACCACTTCACTTGATTCCTGACTTTCCAAAGGAGGACATCTCTGCTGCGTGTGCTGCTGTGACATATGTCTGGAACCCGCCATGGCTCATGCAACAGGGAAAAGGGCCCCAGCCTTCATGCTGAAAAGTTGGAGAGGCTCATGGATGGGATCCTGCCCCCATAGGGCAGTTGTATGGGCCTCCAGAGCAACAGGTGAGAACACCATGGGTATGTTACATGCGACATGGCTGCATGGAGATGTGTTAGTGTGCTGGCAGTGTGTCATATGGGCAGGTATGGCTGGAGGCAGTGCTAATGCAGGGATACGAGTCATGTGTGTGCCTAATGAGGGGATAATGCATTTTTTAGGCCATATGTGTGACAGGCTGGATTGTCTGGTTAATGTTCTCCCACTATTTGTGTTTCCTCTGCAGGTTAGCGCCCATCAGAAGAAGGGGTTGTGGCATGCCATTGCTAAGGACATGCGGACCCTGGGGGCCTGTCGCAGGCAGAGCACCCACCCCAGGAAACTGTGGGAGGGCCTGAGACGCTGGGCCCAGAAGACCGCAGAGGCCTAGCTGGGGACGGCCTCCCAATGAGGAAAGGGTGCCCGTCAGAACCTGACCCACCTCATGGCCTGCTTACTGGTGGTGGCCTACCAAGAGCTGGATGGGCGCTTGAGGGCATCACAGCAGCCACAAGGGGGTAAGTAAAGTGTGTTTGACAACCTTCTCTGTTGCCTGGCATGGGATTTGGGTGCATGGTACTAGTCAGTGGATGCCACAATATGCCAGTTTAGACATTGCTGCGTAGTCCAACTGAGGTTAATAGGGTGAAATGCATGTTTTTGATAGCTAGGTATCTAGTTTCCCATGACAGGGGTTAGCTCTTCGCAGTTGGTGTCTAGCTGGCAGTGCTTGGCTCCTACCTGCTGTGGTACTTAGGCAATGGTATGGCAGGGTCGTCCATACAACACATTCTCAGTCTCGGCGTGTGACAGTGATGTGTATGCCATTGGTGCAGTGATTGACCCTATGCTTCCTTTCTTTCTCCCCCCCCTCCTTTTGTCATCCTGTCCATGTGTGTATTAACATCATCTGGTGAAGGAGCAAGGGTACCGGTGAGTGAGAGAGCTGCAGTCCATGCGACCCAGGAGGGACCAGTGGGACAGAGGAGAGGGGACCAGTGGGACAGAGGGTGAGGGGAGCACCACAGTGAGGACAGGAGCTGATACCACTGTTTCTGAATCCTCCTCTGATGGGAGCTCCCTGTTGGTGACGGACCCCTCTGAGACCACCCCAGCTACAGGTTCTGCCGCCACCCCGTACCAGCACTGCCCTCCCAGTAGCCCCCTACTGAGTTGCCCGTGCCCGCTCATCTAGGAGGGTGGGTATCTCCTTCACCCCAGGCACCTCATGCCCTGCCCCAGTCACTTCCTGCTGCTCTCAGTAAGGAGGCTTTTGACCTCCTGAGATCCATCTCTGTAGGGCAGTCAACAATAGTGAATGCCACCCAGGGGCTGGCATCCCAGATGCAGCAATGCAATGGCTTCTTGGAGGGCAATCATGGTGGCTTGGCCGCCCTACAGAGATTGTTTCAGGCTCAGGCCTCTTCACTGAAGCAGCCAGTGCCCCTGTATCATTCATCCTTCCTCCAACTACAACTTCCCAGTCCCAGTCCGAGTCTCCGCACCCTCAACCCATCCCACGTACACATTCTGACAAGCATGAACCCTAAACAACACACAAGACTCACACAAACACAGGCAGCACACTTCAGTCCACAAGCATTAACACAGCCAACACCCAGATGCACACACATCATCCACTGTCCCAACTGTTATCCCCTCATCCTCCTCCCTCACAGTCACATACTCACTCACACCTGCATGAACTGAATCAACAGTCCCTGAACCCGCCACCTGCACAGACTTGCCCACAGCCACCACAAAAGCAGACCCGCAGACATGCACCCCACACACCACATGCGCAGTCACCACCATCACCACCTCATGCAGCATAACCACCTCACTTGCAGACACCACCACAACATCCATCCACATGTCATGTTTGTCCTCCCCCACCCTGTCTGACCCCCCTCCACAGACATACAAACGCTCACACTCAGACCCCCAACAGCCATTCACCTCACACAGGCATACTGTCCATTCACCTGCACCCAAGTCCAGCACACCTCCTCCTCCTACAACCACTCCTTCTACCTCCACTCCCATCCCTCCTCCCACATCCTGCCACATTGGCCTTAAGAAGCTTTTCCTTGCCTGCCTTGACCTCTTCCCTCCCTCCTCCTGGCCATAAGAGGAAGGTCCCACCCCCCCAGTCCAGTACCTCGAGCACCCAGTCTGACACTGCTACACACCCAAAATCTCCATCTGCCACTAATGGGCACATGAGGCGACGCTGCCCCCTGCACCAAGGAGACCCCTTCCCCCTTAAAATAGAGTGCTGCCCCTTCCAAACAGACTACCAAGACCATGGATCCACATCCAAAACCTAGGGCCAAGGAGGCACCACCCTGATCCAAAAACCAAGGAGGCCCCACCAGATCCAATGCCAAGGAGGCCCCACCCAGATCCTAAGCCAAGGAGGCCCCACCCGGATCCAAGGCCAAGGAGACTCCACCCAGATCCAATGCCAAGGAGGCCCCACCCCAATCCAAGGCCAAGGCAGTCCCACCCAAAACCAAGGACAAGGAGGCCCCACCCAAAATTGAGCTCAAGGAGGCCCCACCCAAAACCAAGGACAAGGAGGCCCCACCCCAAAACCAAGGACAAGGAGGCTCCACCCAAATCTGAGCCCAAGGAGTCCCATCCCGAACCAGAGGCCAAGGAGTCCCTTCATTAACCAGTGGGCAGGGAGCCACCTCCAGAACCAGTCGGCAAGGAGCCCCTTCCAAAACCAGTGGGAAAGGAGCCCCCTCAGTAACCAGTGAGCAAGTAGCCCCCTCTAGAACCAGTGGGCAAGGAGCCCCTCCAGAACTAGTGGACCAGGAGCCCCCTCTAGAACCAGTGGGCAAGGAGCCCTGTCCCAGTGATGTGCCGCCCCACCCCCTAAGATGCCGGCCCATTTCCAACTTGAGGCCCCTGAACAGTGGAGTCCTGATGTTGTTAGGAGTCAAGTTGGGGCTTGGACTTTGCCCTCTGGGCATTTGAGATGTTGGACTGGCCTTTGGGCCTGCATGCGTGTATATATGTAGTTGTGTATGTTTTTGCATTTTGAATATTCATCCAACAGGAATATAGTGGTTGGACCAGTGTATGTGTCCCAGCTTTCTTTGCTCTGGGGTTCTGCTACTGTTGTTTTACTCTTCAGCTGGTTCAGGGTATGTAATGTGTGTGTATGGTGTGTGTTGTACGTGTGTGTCATTCTCCCCTTCCTCTCTCCCGCCCTTATGTCCTAGGCCGCTGTACTCACTGTCATCGTCCTCGTCGGCGTTTGTGCTCCAGGACGGCCAAGGCGTGGTACGGCATCGGGGTGACTTGCAGTTCGGGTTCCATGGTGGCCGCCGACCTCTGTGTGTTCCTGGAGGTGAGTGTCTCCTTTTATATGATGTGTTCCCGCCAGGCTTTTGGTGTCATTGCTATCACCCCGGACATCCTATCGGTGTGCTGTGTCATAATATGGTGCGCAGATCCTTGTCTTCCGCCTGTCTGTAGGTGGCTACAGCCGTGTTCAGTGTTCGTACCGCGCTGGCAGTTGGTGTGGTACATTGGCTTCCTATGGGAGGGTTCACCCCCATGATCATTATTTGGCATCATTACCACCAGCCTGTTAGTGGTGATATCACCACATTAACCCTGGCGGTTAGAAGACTGCCAGGTTCATAATGACCACCTAAGTCTTCTCCAACTATAAAAAGTTGTGCTGCTATACTCACAAAAGGTTTTTACTATAAAGGGCCAGACCCAAGAGCTTTATCTAAGCTTTTTTTATGAGTACACTTAATGGTCCGATGTATAGGTCAGCTGAAGAAAAGTTTCCCTCTGGTAAAATGCAGTAATATAAAAATAATCGAGCAACAGTTCATCAGCATGCACCTTTTTGTAGTCAGCCCACAATTTTTCTGGATCAGAAAAAAATTGAGCAATTACATTTCGGGGTAGGTTTACTTAATGTGCGATCAGGTGTGTTAGACCTGGCATCTTTTGGCGTATTTCCTCTGTCTTTTTGCCTTCTGACCTCCTGTTTGTAAGATATACTGGACTTTGTTTTGGCTGGTTTATTGTCTCTGCACACTTAAAGTGCAAGTGCTCCCTGTGAACATTGTATTGAGGATTGTGGTTTAACCATGATTGGTATATTTGATTTACTAATAAGTCCCTAGTAAAGTACACCATATGTGCCCAAGGCCTGTAAATCAAATGCTTCTAGTGGGCTTGATGCACTGATTGTGCCATCCACATGAGTAGCCTGTAAACATGTCTCAGACCTCTACTGCAGTGTATGTGTGTGCAGTTTTAAACTGCCAATTCAACCTGGCAAGTGCACTTACTTGTCAGGCCCAAAATGTCTCTTTTACTGCATGTAGGTCACCCCTAAGGTAGGCATAGGTAGCCCCATGGGCAGGGTGCAGTGTATTTAAAAGATAGTGTGTTTTTACATGTCCTGATAGTGAAATACTGCCAAATTCAGTTTTCAGTACTGCAAGGCTTATCTCTCCCATAGGGCAAACATGGACTGCCTTTAAATATCTTTTAAGTGCAGTTTCCCATTGGGAGCAGATAGAGATAAGAAGTCTGGGGTCACTGAACTCACAATTTAAAAATACATCTTTTGGTAGAGTTGATTTTTAGATTGTCTGTTTTAAAATACAACTTCTAGAATTGGAAATTTTCTTGCTTAACCGTTCTATCCCTCTGCCTACCTGTGGAATCCACGTCTGGGTCAGACTGACAGTTGGGATATACAGTGACACAAATGGAGCTGAGGTGTGTCCTGCATATCCTGATGAGTCTTCCTAGGCTAGAGTGAGGAAGGAAGAGCTGACACCTGCACCTGAAAGGGCTGTGTCTGTCTTCACACAATGCAGTCTCCAACCCCATGGAGTGCGTCTGGGGCAAGGCCTGGACAAGGCAGGATCTTGTGAACAACATAGACTTTCCTTTGAAGTTTGCCTACTTCAAAGGCAGAAATGAGTATAAGTAGTGGACCCAAAACCCCAGACTTTTAGAACACATCTAGCTCAAGAGGAACCTCTGCCGATTAGAAGAGTTGGAAGAGTACTGCTCCTTTGTTGTGTGTGCCTTGCTGGGTTGGCCTGCAGTTGCTGTTTCTGCTGTGAAGGAGACAAAGACTAGACTTAGCTGTGTATCCTGCCTGTGAAGTCTCTCCAAGGGCTTGAATTAGAGCTTGCCTCCTGTTAGAAGTCTCAGGGATATCAAAGACTTCAGGTTCATCTGCCTATGGCACTGGGAACTGTGTGGTTTGTGCTGCAACAAAAGAAAAAACACCACAATGCCATCAACAATGCCACTGCCTGCTCCATGACCGGACGCCACCCGGAGCCATGCCCCATTTCACACTGCAACCCTGGTCTCACTGACAATGCCACCTCACACCGTCACTGAGTCGCTTCTTGGACCACCATGATCTGTGGACCCTACACTCCTCATTGCCTTGGTATCCCCGGTGACAATGCTCTATGCTGACACTGATGCCACTGCTGCACTGTGGCCTGAGGACACCGCCTGTGAGGTACACAAAGCACCGGCCCATCCCAAGCCACAGACCGGTCGACTGACCCCAGCGCCTTCAACTCTAGCAACGACGATGCCGCTGCCTACGCCACGACCTGGAGACACTGCACTTCACACCATCCCGCTTCACACTGCAGGATGCCATCCTAGAGCTGCTGCCGGCACCCTGATCAGTGGGCACCGCACGTCACATCGTCCCACTTCGTACAACAGCCCCTAAGCCACCAACGCCAGTGCTCCTGACGTCTTCATCAGCCTGGAGTTGAATCTGCAATGCGTGTGACTTTAAGGGCCCAAGGACCCCTGCACCGACCTCTTAAACTAACGCCGCGGATGCCTGCTGACACCAGTGATGCGACACTCCAGATCTCATCGTGAGGACCACGACTACCTATATTTCGAAGGTACTCTTTGCAGGTTTTCCCGACACCGTAGCTGGCCCACAACCCTGAACTGTTGGATTTGTTGTTCACGACGCTGTGATAGCCCCAGATGGAGCTATTGTCTTCAAGGAACTGTATTTTTAAGTCATTCTTGCTAAATTCATATCTTTATTACTGGATGTTGGATTTTTCTCATTTTGGTCCTGTTTTACACGGATATATAGTAATTATTTATCTAAAACTGGTGTTGTGTCCTTTTGTAATGTTTTCACTATATTACTGTGTGTTCTGTGAAAATGCTTCACACATTGCTTCTGAGATAAGCCTGACTGCTCGTGCCAAGCTACCAAGGGGGTGAGCAGGGGTTATCTGAGCTGTGTATCTCCCTTACCTTGACTAGAGTGAGGGTCCTTACTTGGACAGGGTGTAAACTGACTGCCAGCTAGAGACCCCAGTTCTAACAAGGTGCTTGTGTGATGCAATGCGTGCAAATCGTAGCACCAGTTTACTATCCAGTGTAAAGGCTTGCGTGCACAGTGCAAATTTGTGTTGCACTGCATGAGCACCAGTGAAAACATTACAGTTTTACATTATTGTCTTTAGAACTTAAACTGCACACTCTACTCCCTATTTCCATATTACATATTGGTAACACATAATTTTGGTTGCACCATCATGCGTAACAAGTGTGATATAATAATGTAATCACCAATACATATATCATGTGTCCTATCGTTATTCATGTGAGGAGCATCGTAAATATATATCTCAAGGTGCATTCACAGTAGAGAAATAGAAATGTATATATATGTTGTGTTGTAATGTTTGATTTTAACATGCTAAAATATATTACTCATGTGCATTCATATTTGTGCATTCAGATTATGATATTATAGTGAAACTGCATATAATCATGTTTCATTTAGCATTTTTGTTTTCCATTTCTAATTGCAAGATGCTCTTAAAATAAGGTATTCTGAATGTGCATATAATGCCTTATTACGTTAGAATAAGTTAGCGTATCCAAAGGCCTAAAGCATTTGATTTCTTATGTCTAACCTTCAATGTGGAGTTTTGCTCATATTGCAATATTCTATCTTTGCAGGTGCGTTTGTGAGATTCTACAGTTAATGAAAGGCATGTTGTGTGTATTGAAGATAGTTGGGTATGGGTGGATATTTGGCAAGGACAAAGGAGGGCTAATGAACTGAGAATAAAAGACTCCTGTTTGTGTATTAGACACCAAAATGCACTCAAGGTCATCCTGATATCCAATTTGTGAGATGTGATGTTCGATGGGAGTTGCTCATTTTGACTATGCACAGAAGATGGTAAACTACTGATGTTGATGCTGTGGACTTCTCAGAGGTTCTTTTGGTATTCACCTAGACAGACAAGAGCAGATTCCCTTGAGACCTGGAGGGGTGCAGACCTCTCTACTCTTTATTCCTTTCTGTGGCTTTATGCCATATATTTCCTCTCTATCAGGACTTCTACTGAGGTTTCTGTGACGCTCACACTTTCCAATATTTCTTTAGACTTAATTAGGATTTCCCTGTAGCTTAGTTTAGGGTATTTAGATTAGTTTTTCCAGCAATTAGGCAACAGGACCGTGACTTATATACAGATCATCTGATTCTGTTTCTCATCATTTGTATTTCCTCTATTGAAATTCTTGTATGCCTTATGCCTATACAATTTAACCTCATTTGAAGTTTTACTTCACCTTTGGTGATTATGTACACATTTATAGTGTGTTTTTGAGCTTCATTTACATCAGTTTGATTTTAAATTTGTAATACATCTGTAAACTTTGTCCTTTGTCTCCTGGATGTATTGTGTGACAAAAGGGGTTACACTGTAAATTAATTTGAAGGGTTTGTTTAACTCTTCTTTACTCTTCTAGTACCTCAAAAAAGGGTCGTCAGAAAAAGAGAAGCTAGAGCATGGGCCCGAATATCATTAAATGCCATCAAGGCAGTGAGCAGGCCTCCACTTCCCATCATTCTAGCACACCCTCCAAACTGCCCCTAGAGAAATAGGTAGCCCCAGAAATTCGTTTTAAATTAAGATCAAATTCTATTTGAACAGATCTGTTAATCTCCTCCATATTGACCCGTGTGCAAAGGTCAGAAAATTGTTTGCCTTAATAGGTAGTTTCAGTGTGCCAAAGGCTAGTTTTATATACAGAGTACAGATTACACACTTTACATCTCCCTTGCTTATGACTCAAGAGAGGCAAGCTGAGCTCTGGAAATGAAAGCATATGCTTAGTTCGACGAGGAGATTTATGCATTTAAATACTACAGCTTGGTGAAAGACTTTCAAAATTCAGGCAACCTTACACAGAACACGTGTCCACGTCAGTCACTTTCCACTGAAAGCAGTAATATGCCTTGATAGCTGTAGGCCCCTTCTGGCTAGCTGTATTATGATAAAAGGGGACAGCGCTCCTATGGCTGTCATATCATGCATCTCTCTGTTGTTTTGCAACGCCAGTAATTTATTAAGATGTCCGAGGAGCAAACCGTTGAGTTCAAGTCTCGCAGTTGCTGCAATCATTCGAGACGCCCAGCTTCACTTACTGCCTGCTCGGTGGATGGACCTGCTTCCTGCCACAGTCTCAGACAACCGGGGGCCTGTGGCAGTGACCCCTGGCAAGCCAAGACTGCCAACTGGGGCCCGCACAGCTTCCCGTCCTCTCGATGGACTGGCCTCGCCTTTTCCTCTCGCAGCTTGTCATCAATCTTCCCAAAATGACAGCAGACAGATGTTAGCCTTTGCAAAGATCAAATGAAATATGTGGCTCGAGGGCTGATCACCGAGGAGCAGAGCAGTGTACAGGAGACAGGGCACCAGCAGTCGCCTCCTCTGCCTCCAACCGGCCAGAATCAATTTGGCAGCCATCACAATTATCTCTCCCCGGGCAAGAAGAGTTTGAAAATGCATGCTGACAAACTTTTATATTGAAGCTCGTTTCAGGGCTTTTTAGTCAACATCTCTTTATTTTTCGATGTTCGAATATTTAACCCTTTGACAAACAGAGTCTCAGAACGTGTAGGGGGCACAGAAGTGCTGATTGTTTGTTATAAATCATTTAACAGGAGACTTTCAAGTGCAATCCTCAAAACCTTTCAAACAAAAAGTGACTGTGGAAAAAAGTATTCTCCTAGTGCCCTTGCCTCGTGCAATGTCTTTATATCAATTCGCAGCAATATTTAGCCCCAGTTGAGATGTTTAACTAGTCTGGTAAATGTCATGCCATATGGTACGGATTGTAAGTATTTTGTCAGTCCGTTTTAACTATTTTTGGAATCTCTTTTCATCCTTTAGCTGCTGACCAGCCAGAAATGTTTAAGGGTTATTTTTTAGTGGAATACTGGTATCCAGGCAACCAAAGAAACTCCTTTTTTAGATTAAGATTCACACAACAAAGTGAGGTTTGGCACTTGCTGGGTTGTGTGACTACGCGAGAGACGAAAAGCACCATATCTACTAGGTTATGAAATTGTTCAGATCTCCCCCCTTGCTGCCCCACAGGAGGCTGCCTAGTGCTGATGAAGGTGCTAGACGGTCCCCAGTGCAAGCATAGTGCAACCATAGTGCAAGGGTGCCTGTGTTAAGGGCAGATTGTTTTTGTGTAGGAAGCAGTACCTTCCAGCACAATCCTTAAAGTCATTTTCATCTGCTGCACTACACATAGAAAGAGAAAGTAAAGAATAGAAATAAACTCATTTTTCCTTGTTACACCTGGTTGAGGGAGGTATAGCATTTTGCCACATTCTTATGTTTTCTAGCTTTAGTAAATCTGGGAATGCGTCAAAATCTATGGGTAGATGCATTGGATCTCCCATGCTCCCTCTATGGAACTCGTCCCTAAGGCAAAGTAGCGCAAGTCAGCACTATGCACTGCCTTGAAATACTTTTTGGGAAAAATTCTATGCAAAGCCACACAAATATGATTCTTGACGCTTTGTAAATCACAAATAAAATTTTGCGCCACGACTGTGCCAAAAAAGTGCCACATCCAAGACAAAATATTAGTAAGTTTGCCTCTCGTATCTGCAGCCGCCTCCACTAAAGTTGGTAAATATTCATATTCTTTTATTAACCAAACTGTTTTCCCTTATCCCTGGATCAGACTCACTGGTGTGTCCATGATGTGGACGCTGGTGACTGTATGCCTTTCAAAAGCAAAATATACAGATGGTCTGACCATGTGAAGGATATTATCAGAGGTGAAGTCAGAAAGATACTGGATTTAGGGGTAATTGAACCCTCTGATAGTCCCTGGGCCAGCCTACTGGTCTTAGTCCCCAAAACCCATTCCAAGAGAGGTAAACCAGAGCTGCTGAGATTTTGTGTGTACTATAGAGGTCTTAATGCTGTCCCTAAGACAGATGCACACACTATTCCAAGAGCAGATGAACTGATTGACAGGTTAGGGGCAGCCAGTTTCTAGTTTCTCAGTACTCTTGATTTGGCATCAGGGTACTGACAAATTGGTCTGTCCTCTAGAGCAAAAGAAAGTTCAGCATTCTCAAACCCAGATGGATACTACCAGTTCACTGTTATGCCATTTGGTCTAAAGAATGCCCCTGCCACCTTCCAAATGTTGATTAATAAATCCCTTAGTGGGTTGGAAGCCTTTAATGAAGCATATCTTGAAGATATTGCTGTCTTTAGCTCCATTTGGTAAAATCACCTAATCCACCTTGGCAAGATCATTGAAGCTCTGCAAAGTGCAGGCCTCACTATCAAGGCAAGCAAGTGCCAGATAGGGCAGGGCACGGTTGTATACTTGGGTCACCTGGTAGGTGGAGACCAAGTTCAACCACTACATCCCAAGATCAGGCCAAAACCAGACTGGGAAGCTCCAACCACCCAGGCACAAATCAGGGCATTCCTTGGCTTGACCTCGTGCTACAGGAGGTTTGAAGAGTGGTATGGTACCTATTAGACCTGGCAACCTTAAGATGGTCACCTCTAACCTTTTGCCTGCCTCCTTCCACTTTTTAGACACTGTTTTTGCTGGTTTTAAGACTCTGCACACTTTACCACTGCTAACCAGTGCTGAAGTGCATCTGCTCTCTCCCTTTAAACATAGTAACATTGGATCATTCCCAATTGGAATATTTAATTTACTTATAAATCCCTAGTAGAGTGTACTATGTGTGCCCAGGGTCGTAGATTAAATGCTACTAGTGGGCCTGTAGCACTGATTGTGCCACCCACTCAAGTAGCCCCTTAACCTTGTCTCAGGCCTGCCATTGCAAGGCCTGTGTGTGCAGTTTCACTGCCAATTCGACTTGGCATTTAAAAGTACTTGCCAAGCCTACAACTTCCCTTTTTCTACATATAAGACACCCCTAAGGTATGCCCTAGGTAACCCATGGGGCAGGGTGCTATGTAGGCAAAAGGCAGGACATGTACCTATGTAGTTTACATGTCCTGGTAGTGTAAAACTCCTAAATTCGTTTTTACACTGCTGTGAGGACTGCTCCCTTCATAGGCTAACATTGGGGCTGCCCTCATACATTGCTTGGGTGGTAGCTGCTGATCTGAAAGGAGGAAGGTCATATTTAGTATGGCCAGAATGGTGATACAACATCCTGCTGACTGGTGAAGTTGGATTTAATATTACTATTTTAGAAATGCCACTTTTAGAAAGTGAGCATTTCTCTGCACTTAAATCTTTCTGTGCCTTACAATCCACGTCTGGCTGTGTTTAGTTGACAGCTCCTTGTGCATTCACTCAGACACACCCCAAACATGGATACTCAGCCTCACTTGCATATATCTGCATTTTGAATGCGACTTTCTGGGCTGGGAGGGTGGAGGTCCTGCTCTCACACAAAGGACTGCCACACCCCCTACTGGGACCCTGGCAGACAGGATTGAACCGAAAGGTGACCTGGTGCACTTCTAAGCCACTCTTTGAAGTCTCCCCCACTTCAAAGGCACATTTGGGTATATAAACAGGGCCTCTGCCCCTACCAAGACAGACACTTCCTGGAGAAGAAACTTGTAACCAGAACCTGCATCCTGCCAAGAAGAACTGTCTGGTTGCCCATAGGACTCACCAGACTGCTTTTTGTGAAGGACTGCTGCCTTGCTGTTGCCCTGCTGTCTTGCTGCTCTCTGTCTGAGGTGGAGAAGTGCTCTCCGAGGGCTTGGATAGAGCTTGCCTCCTGTTCCCTGAAGTCTCAGGACCAAAAACACTTCATTTCTTCAAGAAGGACTCCTTGTGCAGTGAAATGCGACGCACAGCCTGCCAGAAAAGGCGCACAGCCTGCACCTTGGTGAAAATTTCACTGCACGCTGAACCAGAATGATGCAGCCTGACTGCGCAACGAGAAGATCGATGCAGCGCCGGAATCTCTTTTCATCCTTTAGCTGCTGACCAGCCAGAAATGTTTAAGGGTTATTTTTTAGTGGTACACTGGTATCCAGGCAACCAAAGAAACTCCTTTTTTAGATTAAGATTCACACAAAAAAGTGAAGTTTGGCACTTGCTGGGAACGACACAGCCAGACTTCAAGAGAGGAATCAATGCAGCGTCTGCCGTGCGGTAAAAACTTTGACACAACGCCCACCGGATCGACTCAGCTCCTGTGAATTCGTCCTGCCAGTCCAGGAAATCCACGCACCGTCCCTGGGGCATCTGAAAACCTGCAACCAGAAGAGGGTCCATGACCAAGTGCCGGAAATCAATGCACAGCCGTCCCTGCGTGGAATCTAAACAACGCATTGCTGTGTGCGGCCTGAGAAATCAACGCACACCCCTTTGTTTCCATGCTTCTCCTCCTCTGCGGCCCTTTGCAGAGATTTTTCATGCGAACCAGGTACTTTGTGCTTGAAAGAGACTTTGTTTGCTTTTAAAAGACTTAAGACACTTTATATCACTTTTCAGTGATATCTCTACATTTACTTATCGCATCTTTGATCGTTTTAACCTGCATTTATCCAGATAAATATATATTTTTCTAACCCCTGTGTGGTGCATTTGTGTGGTACTATATGGTGGTATTGTATGATTTATTGCACAAATACTTTACATATTGCCTTCTAAGTTAAGCCTGACTGCTCAGTGCCATGCTACCAGAGGGTGGGCACAGGATAATTGGGATTGTGTGTGACTTACCCTGACTAGAGTGAGGGTCCTTGCTTGGACAGGGTGTTAACTGACTGCCAACCAAAGACCCCATTTCTAACAGTACCATTGTGGCACCTCTCACTGAATTGACCTCCAAAAAGATGCCAAAGAACATAAAGTGGACAGTGAGCTGTCAAAAGGCTATTTGACACTCTGAGAGACATAGGGGGTCATTATGTCCCTGGCAGTCGGCAGTAATATGGAGGAAAGTACTGCCAACAGGCTGGCGGTACTTTCCTCCATATTATGACATTGGCGGTTCGGCTGAAGCCAAACTGCCAATGTACTACACGGACTGCCACGGCGGTAATGGCTGTTGGGCTGGAGACATCAGTCTCCAGCCCGGCGGCTGTCACTTGCCCGCCTGAGGGATTATGACCCCTCCTACCGCCATGGTTTTCGTGGCTTCTTTACCACCTTAAAAACCATGGCGGTGGGTGATATCAGTGACAGGCAATCCCTTCCCTGTCACTGATAGGGGTCTCCCATACCCTCCTCGCCCTCGACATGTCCCCCCACTTCCTCTCCAGACCCCACCCTTCATACACGCCCATCCCTTCACACACTTACACACGCATACACACACCCATTCCCACATTCATCCACGCATGCATACATCCATTCACACACAC
Organism: Pleurodeles waltl; assembly: GCF_031143425.1. Taxonomy (NCBI): domain Eukaryota; kingdom Metazoa; phylum Chordata; class Amphibia; order Caudata; family Salamandridae; genus Pleurodeles; species Pleurodeles waltl. The sequence continues at coordinate 561,924,889 of NC_090444.1, forward strand.
ATCCACACACACTTAAATACATACACGCAGACATGCATTCACACAACTCAACATATATGCACTCACACCCTAAACATGCACACACATACAACACGTAACACACACCTGCATACATGCACGCACGCACAGACATAGACACACACACCCACACACATACACAACACCCCTCTCCCCTGTCGGAGCACCCACTTACCTGTGTCCAGAGGGTCCTCTGGCAGGAAGCGGGATGGGACGCTGCTGCCAGCAGCAGCATCCACCAGCAGAACACCGCCAGGCTGTATTAATTCTCATAATACAGCAGGCGGCGGACTACTGGTGTGGCGCGGCTGCTGGTCCTTTGTTTTGCAGTGCCGTGCATGCATCAGTGAGGAATTTGAATTGGCAGTTTTTGTGAATAGGCAGCCAGTAGAGCTCTCTGAGGTGTGGGGTATTGTGTGAGGTCTAGGATGAGTCTAGTTGTGCAATATTGGATTATCTGAAGTCACTGGAGAAGTGGTTCGAGATTACAGCATATCGTGCATTGCCCTGTCTGGTCTGCTTGTGATGAGGGATTCTGTAACAGTACATCTGGATTTCCTGACAATCCATGCCTCCTTGCTTGTTGTTGGTGTTTGACCATGTGGCTAGTGGCCATTTTGTACATCCAACCATTGTTCCTTTGCCATAGGCTTGCATGTATTCTTTGTTCCCTATGGCTTCTTGCTCTCTTTTGTTGTTTGGCCATGTGGTTGGTAGTCATTTTGTGAATCCAAGCAGTGAGTTTTTGCTATAGGCTTGCATGTGTTTTTTGTTTCCCATGCCTCCTTGGTCGCTGCTGTTGTTTGACCATGTAGCTGGAGGCCAGTTAGTGCATCCAGCCAGTGTGCTTTTGCCATAGGCTTGCGTGGATGCAGTTGCAGCTTGCGTCTTCAAAGCAATGTACATACTTCAACTGACGCGTATCTTTTAGGCAACAATAAAAAAGTCAAGTAACACTCCTAATAACATTTCTGCTAGGACTTTTGACTAGTGGTAGTTTTTTATGCCATAAAGTAGTGCAGAAGGTTTATATGTTTACTGCAAACATAAAAAATGTATTTTACGTATATAGCTGAGTGGATTAGTAAAGCTAGCCATTACCTGCACGATAATACAAATGAATTGTACGTGCGAGGAGAGCTATGAGGAGATGAAGGGCTGTTTTGTTTAGTGGTAGTGAGCGAATCAGAGGAGGATGTCATGGGAGTGGGAGCACCAATAATGATTGTTGGACTAGGTGCCAGACTGTGACAATTGGAAAGTGACAAGGTAAAGTAATAGTGTGTATTTTATGTTTTTTTGAGTGTCTTGAGAGAACGTGCTGATTGAGGGAAGAAGCAAAGGTAAGGTGAACTTTACTCTTGCAACCATCACACACACAGCGACCAGCAATTTGTGACTTTCTATGCAGGCTAGTGTTTTAGATCAAGAGTTTACCCAGAAGTAGAGATGGTGTCTCGTTGGATGACTGCTGCTCAAGCCCTAACACGGGTTATAGAGGACAGCTCTCACATAGGATCAGAGACTGAGACAGCTGATACTGAGACGGCATCTGAGGGATAGGACAGTGGCACAGATTCTGGGAGTGATTTTTCTGACAACTCCTCTTCTGAGGAAGGTGATGAGGACAGTCCTGCTGTCCATTCACAAGCACAGTTTGTGCAACGGGACAATAGCGAGTTAGCCCAACCCAGAGAGCAGGTGCATGTGGCCGCAAGCACACAGAGAGTGCTCTCTTGGGAGCTCCCCAATTAGTTCAGGCCCAAATTCCACTGCCCAAATCATACTGTGGAGACATTAAAATTATCTATCACAAAACAACCTGGTTTTGTAATGCAGGCATCTGCGTTTTTGGTCCCGGGCTCGTCTGCCATATAGGGTAACCTACCAAACCCAGATATTTCTGGAAACTAGACACCAAGGGGAGTCCACAGAGGTTGATTCCCCACAGTTTTCTTACCCAGAATATCCTGCAAACATGAAATGTTGAAAAAACTCTGTTTTGTCTTGCATTTCTGTCATCCAAACTACAGGAGTATGCTGGGATCCACAACATTCCTACCACCCAGTGTTTCCCCATTTGTTCTGATGAAAACACTACCCCACTTGAGTGACTGTACCTAGTGCCTGCATCAGGAATGGATTACCCCAGGGTCAATAGTTAGCCTCATGTAAGGACTAACATTGACCGTTATGTGATCCATTCCTGACACAGGCACTAGACCTACCCACACAAGTGAGGTACCATTTTTATCAGGAGACTTGAGGGAATGCTGGGCAGAAGGACATGTGTGGCTCCTCTCAGATTCCAGGACTTTCTATCATTGAAATGTGAGGAAAATGTGTTTTTTGCCAAATCTTGAGGTTTGCAAAGGTTTCTGGATAACAGAACCTGGTGAGAGCACCACATCCTGGGTTCCCCTAGGTGTCCAGTTGTCAAAAAAGTACAGGTTTGGTAGGTTTTCATAGGTACCGGCTGAGCTACACACCAAAATCCACAGCTAGGCACTTTGCAAAAAACACCTCAATTTTCAAAGTAAAAATTTGTTGTGTCCATGTTGCGTTTTGGGGGGTTTCCTGTTGTGGGCACTAGGCCTACCAACACAATTGAGGTACCATTTTTATCGGAAGACTTGGGGGAATGTTGGGTGAAAATAAGTGGTGAGAGTGCCACAAGTAACCCCATTCTGAGTTCCCCTAGGTGTCTAGCTTTCATAAATGCACAGGTTTGGTGGGTTTCCCTAGGTGATGGCTGAGCTAGAAGCCAAAATCCACAGCTAGGCACTTTCCAAAAAACACATCAGATTTCAATGTAAAAATGTGATATGTCCATGTTTCATTTCCTGTCGTTGGCACTAGGCATACTCACACAAGTGAGGTACCATTTGTATTCTTGGAGACTTGGGGGAACACAGAATAGAAGAACAAGTGTTATTGCCCCTTGTCTTTCTCTACATTTTTCCTTCCAAATGTAAGACAGTGTGTAAAAAAGAAGTCTATTTGAGAAATGCCCTGTAATTCACATGCTAGGATGGGGACCCCAGAATTCAGAGATGTGCAATCAACCACAGCTCCTCAACACCTTATCTTGTGCCTATTTTGGAAATACAAGGGTTTCCTTGATACCTATTTTTCACTTTCACCAAATTAATTTCTGCATACCCGGTATACAATGAAAACCCAGTGCAAGGTGCAGCTCATTTATTGGCTCTGGGTACGTAGGGTTCTTGATGAAACCTACAAGCCCTATACATCCCTGCAGCCAGAAGTATCCAACAGACATAACAGTATGCTGCTTTTAAAAATCTGCCAGAGCTGGAAAAAGTTATAGAAGAAAACGTGGCCGGAAATGGATTTTTTTTCACCTCAATTTTATGTCTTTATTTTAGCTGTTACTTTCTGTAGGAAAACTTTGAAGGATCTACACAAATTACCCCTTGCTGAATTCAGACTTTTTTCTACTTTTCAAAAATGTTTACCTGTCTGGGATCCAGCATTGGTTTCACACCCATTTCTGTAGCTAACTGGAAGGAGGCTGAAAGCACAAAAAATAGTAAAAATGTGGTATGTCCCAGTAAAATGACAAAAGTGTGTTAAAAAATGTGTTTTCCTGATTCGTTTTCCTGTTCCTGAAAGCTGGGAAGATGATGATTATAGCACTGCAAACCCTTTGTTGGTGGCATTTTCAGGGGAAAAAAACACATGCTTTCTTCTGCAGCCCTGTTTTCCCTTTTTTCCTGCAAACAAACCGAAATTTTACCTGTATTTTGGCTAATTTCTTGGTCTCCTCCAGGGAAAACCACAAACTCTGGGTACTTTTACAATCCCTAGGATGTTGGAAAAAGGACGCAAATTTGGCATGTATTGCTTATGTGGACACAAAATTATTGCAACGTATTTATGCAAATAAAATGATAAACAAATATGAGCATTAACTGAGGCCAAAATAAAGGCAAGCTGTGAGGATGCAATTAGGCGGCAAGGTTAGCTAAATGACCTTTGCTGGGCAGCTGAGTGTTCTGCAGCATCCTGGCTCGAAAACCATATGTTGTGTTGTCCCTTACTGTATGCAGGACTAGTGGTAAGATAAATAATGCGTTCGTGTGAATGAGAGACATGAGGCTGTTTCACTGTCATGCAGTGCACTTCAAAGGCCCACGATGGGCCACTGTATGTCATCCCGAATTGCAATAAAAGGGACTACGAAAGGGAGCACAAGGATTTCAAAGTGTTAACGACGTTCTGCGTTCTGATTGCCCCAGAACAAATGCTAGGAACACTAAATTGTCCCTGTCAGGCGAGCTCACATCATGATTTGCTTTATTTCAAGACATGCCTTGAATCTGTCCTTTGAATTTATGTACTGAAAATAAACAGTTCCAGATGGCGTGAAACCATTCTCTTGGAGAAGGCTGCTGCACAGTTTTAAAACCAATCAAAACTCTTCAAGATTTTTAACAGATTGCAGATCCCTTGAGTTCCACAATAACCTTGTTGTCCATTTAGATGCTTTTCGAAGGTACCCCAGGATATCTCGCATGAGATATGTTACAATTAGCATTAATCTGATAGTGCACATATAATTTTAATACAATTGGCACTCGGATTGGACTCTTAAAAACTGCAGGAACTTCTGACTTGCCATTCACTTATTGTACAGAATGCTTTGTAATGTATAACTTACAGATTTTACTAGCACATTTTGTACAACGTAGATTTAAGCACCATATGCGAATTTCCATTTCCTGTCATAAAAAATGAAATGAAGCTTCTGTTTCGCTTTTGTCTTTTATGACTATTGAGCCACTAACATTTGGTAATGTTTTGGTTTGATAAAGTTTTGCACAATAATCTTTCTTGTGCTTCACTTACCGATAGTGGTAAACACCTGATTACTTCGCGAACAAGAGATGGCACAGCTTTTCTGAGTTCCAGATATATCGTCGTTATCTGAGCTCTGCCTCACAAATTTCCGCTCACAGATTTCCTCCAGAATAAGCTCGCTAAAATGAACTGGCGAAACTGCCAGAGAAAAGGCAAAACGTGAAAAATAATATGACAAACTTTGATTTCGCAGTTTCTGGCTCCTTACCTGCTATAACACCCAAAATAGGAGATATTTACCAAGCCCAGAGAATAGCCCACCCGGAGTATTCTATGGACTTGATACCGTAAATATCACAGTTTATCTGTCATTACTTGTAAGTGAGGCTTTCTCATGTTACTGATCAAAATGTCTTAGTGTTAGCAAATGTGTTAGACAGCTAAGAACACTGTAGGCGTATGCTAAAAAAAGTCACACACAATGATTTTTTTGTTCGAAAGAAAGTCTGGCTTGAAGTTGTGAAGAGACAGTTGTAGGAAGAGGCATTTGCAGACTCATATTTGTAGAGAAGGGCATAAACTTCTCTTTAGCACACAGATGACATCACTACGAAAAAGTGTATGCTAAAAGAAGGAAGACAAGATTCATAAGACCTAGGGAAACAATGGGCAAAGGCTCCTGAGAAGCTCTATGCTTCTGTTGTTGAGAGAAATTCCTTGCTCAGACAAACTTATGAGAAATTGAGACTGAGTACCGAATGTGTAACTGAAATATATAAATGTTACTGCCCATCGAAATGTGGTTGTTTGTCGGAACATAAACAGCAAAAATACGTGTCACAGAAACTATGTCTAAAAAAATGTTAGTATAAATATTATTTTATATACTTATAAATGCAATATAAAAATTATGAACAAGGAAATAACGTTGGTAAAAATATTTGGAAAAACAAAAAAATCATCTACAAAAGTATAAAGCAAAAATGTAGAATTTAAGTAACTAGATATAGCAAAATATGTTTCAATATATAAAAATCAGTGATATGTAATGCAATTACATTTAGTAAAGTAATTTAATTTGAAATAAAATATTTAATTTGGTAACATTCAGTAAGCTGCCGAAATATAATCTTCTAAATAAGCAATCTATTTAAAATAAATGCACATATTATATGTTTTCAAATATTTTATAAAAAAACATAAATTTAGCAAAAAATCTACATTTTAATCAGTATGTACTTTCAATAGCAATATGTTTCCAATTACACTTTACATTAAATACACGCATTCTTTGCAATTATATTTCAAAAACTTAGAGAATATCATTTTTACATACATTTCTAAATTAGATATACCGTTTCTAAAAACGAAACAAAGTATTAAACAATTCACCATCATATTGAACATAGATAAAGTCTTTTAAAATATTTCTTTAAAATTGTTTAACAAATGGTAGTATTTTAATCTCAATCAAATATTAACTCAACTTCTACCAGCATTTAAAAATGTAAATATAGGAACATTTAGATTTATAAATAAGACATAAATACAATTACCATTTCAAAATAACTTATTGAAAGCAAAATGTGCTAATTCTAGTTCCACAAGATTTGAGGACAGTGCAGGGTTTTAGGGGCATCCGATTTATTCTTCTAACTTTTATCCCACAAATGTCGAAAAATAATACATATATGGACGGGTGTGGAAGAGAGAGAGCAGATTTACTCTTTTAACTCAGGTTTCACAAACATTGGAGAAAGAGCATACGTTTGGGGTGAGGGACAGGTTGTAGATGTATCATTCTAACTACAATTTCAAAACATTAGGCAAAATAAAATGTTCTGATCTAACTATAATCCCACACACACTGGAGAAAGTCAACAGATGTGGCAGAGTCAAATTTACTATTCTATTCCCAGTACCACATACATTGGAGGGAATGATTATGAGGAGGATGAAATTTACTTTTCTAAATGCAATCCTACATACATAGAGGAAGGTGCATGTATTTGGGGAGTCAGATTTACTGTTCCTACCCTAGTCCTGCAAACAATGGAGAAGTTCATTTATCTAGGGGAGTGGTTCAGATATATAATTCCAACTTCAACCCCACAAACAATGGGAATAGTGTATACAATTGAGGAAGTTAGACTTCTTATCCTAACTACAGTTCCACAAATATGTTTGGGGAGACTAGGGCCAGTTATACTATTGTAACTCCATGTCATTAGCACTGGGAATATTGAGTATCTTGGGGGAGGGGGTAAAGTTACTATTCTAACCCAAGTCCTACATATATTGTCAAAGTGTGTATGTGTGCAGGGCTAAAATGTACTATTGAAGCTCCAATCTCAGTCACATTGGTGAAAGTGCCTATATTTGTTGGGGGGGGGAGCAGATTTATTATTTGAACCCCCATTACAAAAGAATTGGCGAAAGTGCATATATTTGGAGCAGTCAGATTTTCTTTTCTAACTTCAGTCCCATATGTATAGTGGGAGGGGGCAAATTTACTATTTTAGCTACATTCAGAAAAGATTGAAAAAAGTGCCTATATTGGAAAGTGATCTATTTGCTATTCTAACTAAAGTCCCATAAACACTGGGAAATGTGCATATTTTAGGGGGTGGTGCCAGATTTAATAGTCTAACTCAAGCCCTGAATATACTGGTGAAAATGTATGTATTTCGGATTGGATCAGAGTTCATTGTCTCACACTAATACCACAAACATTGGGGATGTGCAAATATTTGAGAGGGACAGGTTCACAAATGTAACTCCAACTCTGCATACCTTGGGTAAAGGGCATATATGTGAAGGGGACACATGTATTATCAAACTCCAATCTGGGGGTGGGTGAAATATTCAGTTCCACCAGCAAAATTGGTGGAATTTTCCTTGTAACACAGATTTCCATCAAAGTTGTGCCAATCACCACATGGGATTATTTGTTTACACGCAGCTCCAAAATGGTAAGTGGGTGAGCGTAAGTGATATTTGGTGTCCCCTAGTTTGATATTCAGTCGCTAGGATGACATCTGTTGAGATTTTTCCAATGTAGATGGTTGCAGGTGGTCACAACCATTTTTTGTGAAAAAGCTGTCACTTGAGTAGAAAATCTTCTGGTGCAGCACCAAAATCAATTCTAATAGCTGTGCCCTCTAGCATGCTGCATGGTGCTGTTTGCGTTGATTATTCAGTGCGGAAAGTGCTCCCAGCGCTAAATCACTGCACGAACAGTTCAACATGCCTATTTCTGCCTTTTGTTGGAACTCCACAGAATCTTGCTGAGTTTTTTGTAACTCCACAGAATTCCACTGAGTCAAATTCCAAACGTTCTGCTTACCCTTAATCCTAACAACACAGTGTAATTTTTGTGACAGGGTTCATATATTGATGGCAAAGTTTAAAGTTCATTGTCTTAATTCCAAATGTGATATCGTTAAGCACATAAACATTTGTACAAATCAATATTACGTTGCTACACTGTATTTGTTTTAGTTATTTAAAAAATATAAACTTAATGTATTGACATCTAAATGTAAATATTTTTAATGAAGTCATTTGTGTAGTTTTAAGAAAACATCATTGGTGTTCATATTTAAAAAGATGGATTTTCAATTTTTAATAAATAATAATAATAGAAATAAATCATTGCATATGCCATTTAAAATAAAATGAACTAGCCAATTTATAAAAACATATATGAACTAAAATATTAAACTTCAATTTTATTTTAAAATTATTATCCTTAAACAAATTAAAATAACTAATATCATTATAATTAGCCAATATTTATGTACATTATTCTTTCTGATAATTATATAAAAACTATAAAAAATATCATAGGAAAATACAAAATTCGTTTTATAATAAATGAAATTCAAATCAATAAATCCCCAAATCATATTAGATTATCTAATGTATTTTTTAAATTCATGTAATGATGTAATATTTTAGTTTTAAAAAATGCTGTTGAAGGAGGAGGAGCCCAGCAGCAAACAAGCTAGCCGCTGCCAGTTAGAGATCTACAGCATTGGTGGGTATCAGATGTCATACCACCAGTCTGAGGCATCAAACATATTGTTTGTGACCAGCATGAAATATAGCACTATATTGAGAACACCTTGTAACCAGCCTGGGACTTGGATGTACATAGGGGCTGTAAAAGCAGATGACTTCTAGAAGAGCACTCTGCTTCTGTGCTCTTCCAGCCAATGCCACCATTCATTACAGAACAAAGAATCATGCAGGCAAAATGGTGTGATGGAAATGCAGAGTCTCCTTAACAGATGAAGGACCACTTGGCCCATAAGCAACAACTGATTGAGGTGACGAGGAGAGGTGGAGGGAACCCACCCAACTCACATGCTGGACATAGCCCAGAAACACAGGCTTTTGGGCTGGATAGTTTGGGAGCAAGGCAGCAGAGGCTTCACTTGGCCCAAACAGAAGACAAGTTAAAATAATACTGAGCTGAACAACTGGGCCACAAATACATTCACAGAAAATTACGCTGTTTTGTTCCTTTAGCACTATGTGGGGAACATTCCACTCCGTGGAACAGAGATCCTGGTGATAATATCCCCATAACTGGCTCATTATGCAGTTATGACAGTCCTGGAGTGATGAGAGGCAGAGCTCCTGCAGCCAATTGTATACACTGCATATCCCCATGGTCAGATCCCATTAGAAACCCCAATTGCCCACTGATGTCAGAAAGTCACTTCTCTGAAATCCAGACACATCCTCTGGGGCAATACTGAGCCTCCCACCACAACCAAACTCGTTCGAGGACTCAGGACAATCCAGAATGCAGCTGTAAGGTTGATCCTCAACCTACCCAAGAGACCTCACATCACCTAGCACCTGAGGGACCTCCACTGGCTCCTGATCCAGGGAAGATGGCCCTTCAAACCCCTAACCACACCTACAAGGCCCTCCATGACCAAGGTCCTGCCTACCCAAACCACCATCTACACTTGCATCAACTTCCCAGGAATCTTCGCTCTGCACATTATGCCCTTGCCCAAATCCCAAATACCACGCATTTGACGATGCGGCTCGGGAGGACGCTCCTTCTCCCACCTCGCCACTAATGCCTGGAATGCCCTCCCTTTCCATCTAGGCACCACACCATCACTAACCAACTTTAGGAAAAGATTCAAGACCTGGATTTTCGACTATCAACAGCAGCAAGCGCCTGGATACCCACTGGGGTGATAACCAGCGATCTACAAATACTTTTTGATTGATTGATTGAACCGAGAACAATTCTCAGTCTAGCTGTCAGGATCAATTCTGATGAGAATTGTTTTGAGGGGGGTTGGGGATTTGGGAGAGACCCTCTGTTAGCAATTCACTAGCACTGCCAGCTGCAACTGGAATCATCTTAACTTCACTTGCTACCTTCTGGATTGATGAGTTTGTTTTGCATCAACTAACAGGAAAAATGCAGTTTGAAACAAAGATGTAGAATTCACTTACAACAGTATTGCATATTAGTCAATACATTTGAAAATACTTAAAACAGCTCAGTAGGCCTGTAACAAGAATGCCCAATCAGAAGGTGTAATAATAATCTTCTTGATTGTAAAACCTGACACCCTCAGGGTGGTCTTCCCCCAACTTTATGCCTGCCTCTCTCTATTTTGTGACCTTATTTTTTCTGGTTTTAGGACTCTGAGCACTTTACACTGCTAATAAGTGCTAAAGTGCTTGTGCTCTATCCATTAATTCATGGTAACATTGGCTTCCCCCAAAACGGCATATTTATTTTACAAGTCCCTAGTAAAATGTGCTACCATTGCCCAAGGCCTGAAAATTAAATGCTGATTTTCGATCTGCAGCACTGATCCCTTCACCCACTTAAGTAGCCCTCTAATCATGTCTCAGGCCTGCCATTGCAGAGCCTGTGTTTGCAGTTTCGCACTGCCATGTCGACCCCACAAGGTAAAACTCTTTCCAGGCCCAAAACATTCCTTTTTATACATATAAGTCAAACCTAAGATAGGCCCTTTCTGATCCATAAGGTAGAGCGCAATGTACGTAAAAAGCCGGGCATGTACTTCTATGTTTTACATGCCTTGGTAGTGAAAAACTCCCAATTTTTTTTTTTTCCTAATCCAAAGCCTATCTCTCCCATAGCATAGCAATGGGATTACCTTATTACATCTTTTAAGTGTAATTTCCAATCATGAAGAGACACGTTTGTTGAGTTTGGTTTTCCTGGACTCACAATTTAAAATCACAACTTATGGTAGCAAGTCTAAAAATGTAACTTTTAGAAAATGAGCATTTTCCTTACCCAAACTATTCTGTGCCTTCTGTCTGTCTCCAATACATATCTGGGCTGGGTGACAGCTGGGCTTTGTGCATTTCCTACAGACAGCCACACACAAAGGGAGCTTGTGTGTGCTTGACCGGCCATTCACTTCCTGATGGCCAGTCACCAAGCTGATGGGTCTTCCTGGGCTGGATGGGGAGAGGGAGCTGATACAAGCACATGAAAGTGCTGGGCTAGTCCCCACACAATGAGCTGCAACTCCCCCCGTTGTGAATCTGGAGCCAGGGCAGGAAGGGGAGAGGCCGTGTGCAGCTTTTCTTTGAAGTCTCGCCCACTTCAAAGGCACAACTGGGTATAAGTACTGCATCCCTGACACCACCAACTCAGTAAAATGTTGGACCTCTGGATACTCTGCCAGAAAGAAGGACTGCTGTGCTGTTACAAAGACTGCCACACTGCTGAGCTGCTACTCTGCTGGACTCCTTCTTTGCTGAGTTGACCTGGTGCCTGCTTCCCTCCTGCCTCGGAGTGAGAAGGACTGGGCCAGCGTATCCCCATCCCAGAACCACAGTGACCCCAAGGGCTTTCTGCTTGCCTCCTGTTTTCTGAAGTATTAGGGACACAAAAGACTTCCAACACTCCTACTACAACTCTTGGACCCATCTTCAACCAGCTCCTGACCCACAAGATGTGTCCCTTTAGTCCTTGGACCTTAAATGTGGTTTTGTGGCTCTGAAATAAAGCTTTTGGGCTCTTCGTCACCGCAAATGGGCCCATTCGCACTGGAACCATGCCGCTTACATGAAGAATCAGTGCAAGGCATCTTAAGTTTATTTCTTCACACAGCCAGAATCGCCACCCATGTCCATGGGGCTCCAGTTCACAGTACCAATGAGCCAAGGTCAGCGATGCTTTCCTTGCACCAGACAAAATTCTTCCTGGCGAGCAAGACTCTTGGCTCAAATTTGAGAAGGTAAATCTTCAGCAGGACTTACCTGGGACTATATCCAACCTGTGCTTTATCTCGGTCAGCCTGAATATTTGGATTTGGAGTTGGATTTCAGTCTAGTGCAACCAAATAGCCCCGGTTGGTGCTTTGTTCTTCTAAGCACCATATCGCATTTGAATCTTTAAAAATTCATATCTCGACTTCTACTTATTGGATGTTTGTTGTTATGGTCTTGTTTTTTCATAAAACTAAGCTCTAAAATTCAAACCAGATGTGGTGTCTTTTTGTGTGGTGTTTTCACTATTTTTCCATCTGAAGTGTTGCACAAATACTTTAAATATTACCTCTTAAGTTAAGACTGATAGCTCTGTGTCAAGCTACCAAAGGGTGAGCACAGGTAAATGTTTAGTGTGTATCTGATTTACCATGAATAGGATTGTAGTTCCTGCTTGGATAGAGTACATACCTCTCCCAACCAGAAACCCAATTTCTAACATTCACAAATCCTCAGGAAAGTCCCTTTGCCTTCCATAGTCTCTGTAACAGAGTCCTCTGAATTTTTTCTAGAAAATACCACAAGTTACTCTCCTAGGAGTATGGAGGAGTCTTACGAAAATGGAGAAGTCCTTGCTTTGAGGGAATCATTCTCCAAAACATGCCTTTAAACCTTTTTGTGTGTTTTTCAAGTGCTTTGTGTTAATTACAAGCATAGCACTTCCGCTTGCATATATAAGTGAAGCTTAGATCTTACTGATAATGTTCTTTTTTTCTTGCAAGTTGCTAAAGGATTGCTGTATTCTGGAGGAGATTCACAAGTAAGAGGTCTTGTATCTCTGTTCTGTTCCGGTCTGGTTCCTTCATGTACATTTTCAGGTGAGGGTGTAGAAGTATTGATGACAGGAGATGATGAAGCCAAGCAAGGCCTGATGCTTGGGGTGGGATATTTATAGCCACACTTAGGCCCTCATTACAACACTGGCGGTTGGTGATAAAGCGGAGGTAATACCGCCAACAGGCCAGCAGTCACAAAAATGGAATTATGACCATGGCAGAAACCACCCACACAGACAGCCACTTTAACACACCGACCGCCACGGTAGTAGCAACAAGCACGCAGCAGTAACCGCCAACAGCCAGGCAGAAGACAATGTACCACCCACAGTATTACAACAGGCCTATCACCACCTTCTCCGGGGACAGTACCAACGACATCAAAAGCACGGTGGAAACAGTACACAGAAGGCAAAGGACTCACCTCTGGAGACTCAAGGAAAAACCACGACACCATGGAGCTCGAGTTGCACATCTTCCCCATGCTGCTATACCTCTTCATGCATTACGAACAGCAATGCCGTGAAGACGACAACGGTGAGTACTGCCAGTTAGCACACAAGGGAGGGGGAAGGAAAAAGAGAGTGACACACACAGGCAACACGCAACACCCCCATCCCCAACACCATGCACACAAACAGATGCAGTCACATTACATATTCACCCTGTACCCCTCAGGAATAATGCAAGGACAAAAGGAATTGATTAAAGTGATTGTAATAAGATCAAATAGTAGAAATTCATGCTTCAAAATCAAAACAGTATGTACATATATACAAATGGAGGGACACTGCCCAGTCCTCAATGTCCGTGGGTCACAGGGCCACATCACATAGGCCAAGGCCCCACTTGACTCCTGCAACAACACGGAGAGAACGCTGCAGGGGCATCAGGTCAAAAATACAAAGGCACCTCAGGGTGGCGGGGAATGGGGGGGCACCTCAGCCGGAAGATGGTACAACACCACTGGTCCTGGAGGGGGCAACATGCCCATCATTCCGTCCTGGGGATGGCAAAGCCACAGTCGCTCAAGTGATTTGTTTGCCCAATGCTTGGTCCTGGGGAGTGCAAAGCCACAGTCTCTCAAGTGGGTGGTTTGCCGACTGCTTAGTCCTGGGGAGTGCAAGGCTACAGTCTCTCTAGTGGGTGGTTTGCCCACTGGTTCTGGAGGGGGCCTTGTGACCAGTGTGTTTCATCCTGGCAAGGAGGGGGTGAGTGGATGGTTTCTTCCACTGGTTCTGGAGGGGGCCTTGTGCCCAGTGTGCTTTATCCTGGCAAGGATGGGGTAGTGTATGGCTTCTTCCACTGGTTCTGGAGGGGGCCTTGTGCCCAGTGTGCTTCATCCTGGCAAGGATGGGATGAGTGGATGGATTCTTCCACTGGTTCTGAAGGTCCTGTGATGCAGCACTTGGGGTGTGCAAGGTCACAGTCTCTCACCTAGGTGTCACACCTACAGGATTTGCAGGGGCTGCTGCTGCTGGTGGCGGTGCTGGTGTTGGGGATGCCAGTGGTGGAGGGTGGCTCCAGCCCTTCCCCTGCAGCCTTGGATGGCTGAACAGCTATGGTTGGTGTGGGGGCTCAGAATCAGTCCAGCACCAGGCCTCCTGTCCTTCCTACCTGCGGGCCTCTTGCCCTTCCCTTTCGCAGCTGGTGGTGCCTCCTTGCCCTTCCCCTTGGCAGCTGGTGGTGCCTCCTTGCCCTTCCCCTTGGCAGCTGGTGGTACCTCCTTGTCCTTCCCATTGGTAGTTGATGGTGCCTCCTTGCCCTTCCCCTTGGCAGCTGGTGGTGCCTCCTTATCCTTCCCTTTGGCAGCTGGTGCAGGCACACTGTCAGTGCTGATGGCTGGTTCCCTGGAGCCTCTCCCACCTGCCTTAGCTGCTGACAATACTGTGGCTGTGGACTGGGTGGCTGAGGTGCTCGACTGGGTTCTGACCACCCTGACCCGATGTGAAGGACGGGGGGAGGGGTAGGGAAAAGGGTCAACAGCGGAGAGGAAAAGTTTCTTAGGGACACTGGGTGGGAAAAGGGTGAAGGTTTGGGAGTGGATGAAGAGGGAGTGGTTATAGGAGGTGTCTGTCTGCTATGTTTAGGTGCAGGTCCATGGGCTGGATGCTGTTGTGAGGTGGATGGCTGTTGGTTGTCTGAGTGCTTGCGTTTGTGTACTTTGGGAGGAGGGGGCACAAACACAGTGGGAGAGGGCACAGGGGATATGTGTACGGATGTGGGGTGGTTACTGCCAGTGAGGGGTATGTAGTGATAGGCATGATGGTGATGGGGGTAGTGGATGAGGATGTAGTGCATGTAGTTGTGAGTGGATACGCTACTGGGAAGGTGGTGGATGACGAGGAGGAGGGGAACACAGAGGAGGCAGTGGATGTTGGTATGTCTGCATCTGGACGGTGTTTGTGTGAGTGCCTGTGGGATGATGTGTGCTGCATGTGTTTGCCTGAGCCACTCCTGTGTGTTGTATTGGGTGCATGTTGGTCTGAATGTGTGCTTGGTATAGGTTGGGGTTGAGGGGAATGGGACTGGGTAGAGTAAGTTGGAGGGGGGAGGCTAGAGACAGGAACAGTGGCTGCCATCAGGGAGGAGGCCAGAGCCTGGATTGATCTCTGTTGGGCCTCCATGACACAGTGAATGCCCTCCAGGAATGCATTTGTTTGTTGCAAATTTCCTGCCAGCCCCTGGATGGCATTCACTATGGTTGCTGCCCAACAGAGATGGATCGCAGGAGGTCAATAGCCTCCTCACCCAGGGCAGCAGGGCTGACTGGGGCAGGGCCTGGGATGCCTGGGGAGAAGGAGATGCCCACCCTCATAGTTGAGCGGGCACAGGAAACATGCTGAAGGGCTGCTGGGAGGGGCGGGGCTGGTTCGGGGGTGACGGCTGTACCTGTAGTTGGGGTGGGCCAGAGGTTTCCACCATCAGTAGGCAGCTTCCATCGGAGGAGGGTTCATTGTCCGAGCTGTTCCCTACTGTCTCTGCCGTGGTGCTTCCCTTGCCCTCCATCCCACTGGTGCCCTCACCATCGGTGGATTCGGCCTCCTGTGTCCTGTGGGATGCAGCTCCCTACGTCACCGGGTCCTCTGCTCCTCCACCACATGATGGTAATGCACATAAGGACAGGGTGACAAAGCAAAAAGGGGGGGAAGAGACAAAAGATACGCTTGGTCAACGGGAGCAACAACACCACCATTGGCATACATGACACACACACACACAGGGAACAGCCCTACGCACTAGACAAAGCACTACCAGTTACAATGCAAGTCACCAGGCAATGGACAGGAATACCTAACACCAATAGCAGCATACCTGACAACCACAGACCCCTGCCCAGTAGTGAATGCCTACTAGCTTGGTAGGAGGTGGTGTTCATCAGCTTATGGGCACCCACAGGCCCACATCCCCCACCCAGAGACCACCCCACCACGTGCAAGTAGTATATTGGGAAACTGCACACACCCCCTTGTGGCTGCTGTGATGCCCTCAAGTGCCCATCCAGCTCCGGATAGGCCACCGCCAGTGTGCGGGCCATCAAGTGGGGGGGTCAGGGTTTGACTGGCACCCCTTCCTTGTTGGGAGGCTATCCCCAGCTGGGCCTCTGCCATCTTCCTTGGCCAGCGTCTCAGGTCCTCCCACCGTTTGCGACAGTGGGTGCTCCGCCTGCCATAGACCCCCAGGGTCACACATCCTTTGCGACGGCACACCATTTACCCTTTTTCTGATGGGTGCTGACCTGTAGAAATATAAACATAAAAAAAGGTATCAGTCATATTGTCCGGCCTGTTACACTCATGGCCCAGCATTGCCCTCCCATCTGTTTATGCACAGACATTGCCCACCATACATGCAGCACACTGCCCAGAACCCTTTGACCAACCACCCCACACGAGGCCCTCACACAAAGCACTCCATGCATCCATGCCCCTTGCATCGTGCTCACAGTGTACTCACCTGTTGGTCTGGAGGCCCATACAGCATTCGGTACTGGGGTAGGACCCCATCCACCAGTCTCTTCAACTCCGCAGAGCGGAAGGCCGGGTCTCTTTCCCCAGTGACAGGACCCATCGTAGGTTCCAGACACAGGTCACTGTAGCATTTGCAGTGTAGGTTCTCTCCTGTTGAAGGTCAGGTAGCAAGTGAGTAAACAGATAGAAAATGGTGGTCACGTCCGCGGCAGTGTGTACCATCACCGCCGCCGTACATCACCATTGGCCACTGTAACTCATAGGGCCCAATGACAACCAATTAGGAGTTGCACTGCAGTACTCGACTGCCTCCCCAAACAGCGCACAACGTCAGCGGCATTACCTCATTTCCACATGTCCATCCGCACAGGACTGGTGGACTCCATTTCGGGGGGGGCAGGCCATGGCACCTAACTGCGTCACAGTATACATAGGCACCATTTGGGCCTATCCAACAACATACTGTTACAGTCACAACATGCAATGCAGTGTAGTGTTTGGAAATGTGGAATACCGACCAGCTGCTCCACGTTTTGTCCCCTAGATTGAAACCACTGCGGATGAGTAGGAGATGGAGACATCCCCCTGTGTACAGGCCCCTAGTGGACAGGGCCACAATCACAGAGCTGTGTGCCCAATTGGAGCCAGACCTGATATCTGCTATCCGTCAGCCCACTGGGATCCCCCCTCTTGTGCAAGTCGTATCTGTGCTCCATTTCTTGGAAACTGGCTCCTTCCAAGTGACAGTGGGCTTGGCAGCAGGAATATCTCAGCCAACGTTCTCAATAGTGCTGACCAGAATGTTGGCTGTCTTGATTAAACACATGTGCAGCTACATTGTTTTCCCCCAAGTGGAGGATTTGGCCACAGTGAAAGCTGATTTCTATGCAATGGGACATTTTCCCAACATTATTGGAGCTATTGACGGTACACATATTGCATTTGTCCCCCTGCCGGAGAAATGAACAGGTCTTCAGAAATCGAAAGAGCTTTCAATCGATGAATGTGCAGATAGTGTGCCTGGTGGACCAGTACATCTGCATGTCAATGCAAAGTATCCTGGGTCTGTGCATGATGCCTATATCCTGTTGAATAGCAGCATCCCATATGTGATGTCTCAACTCCAGAGGCACCAGGTGTTGCTAATAGGCGAGCTCATGGTTACCACCCAGTATATGTTGGTTTATGGGTATGGTGTTGGCCATAAGGGTTAGTATTTGGCTAACAGGTATCCCTCAATATTTGAAGGTGACTTTGGTTACCCCAACCTCTCATGGCTACTGACTCCTGTGAGGAATCCCAGGACAAGGGCAGAGGAATGTTACAATGAGGCACATGGGTGTACAAGAATAATAATAGAGAGGACATTCGGCCTCCTGAAGGCCAGGTTTTTTTTACCTCCATCCCTGTACTGCTCACCCAAGAAGGTGTGCCAGATCATCGTGGCATGTTGCATAACCTTGCCTTGAGACGCCAGGTGCCTTTTCTGCAGGAAGATGAGGCTGGAGATGGGCGTGTGGCAGTAGTGGACCCTGTGGACAGTGAAGATGAGGAGGCAGAGGATGAGGATGAGGACAACAGAACATCTATTATACGACAGTACTTCCAGGGACACACAAGTAAGACACAGTAACTTCACTTTGCATTGACAGTTTTGTATTTGACATTGTACATGGCAGGCAGATTCTCCCAATTGTATGGCCACTTACTGTACCCTTTAGCATCTCTATTTTCAGATATCTGTGCCCCACTCTGGCACCTGGTGTGTTGACTGCAGCCAACTACAGGTCATTCCTATGTGTACATTACTGTACAGTTGTATTGCAGTATTTAAACCTTGTTAAACAAATGCATGCTTTAAATCATTTGTCATACTCCATACTTGTATTTTTTCAAAGGGTGTTTATTTAAGTGCTAATAAGTAGAGGGGTATGTGCAATGGGCTGGGGTGCTGGTGGAGGAAAGTCCAAGATAGAGTCCAGTCTCTTTGCATCACAGGTGCATTGTCCAAAGGGGCATAGGAAGTGGAGCAATGGCAGTTCAAGGTGGACAGGGTGACAGAGTGGGACACAAGGGTGACAATCAGGAGAGTCTTATTTCCTGGCAGGGTCTTGGCAATGTTCTCTGGCTTCTGCCTGGATCCCAGGGACCATTTGCGGGGTGGTTCTCCTTCTGCAGGGGGAGGGGTGCTGGTGGCCTGTTGTTCCTGTTGCGGGGCCTCCTGTCCACTAGCAGCAGCGGAGGTGGAAGGCTGTTCATTGTTGTGGCTAGTGTCAGGGGCTTGGTGGTGTGCCACTGCCTCCCTCATGGTGTTGGCCATGTCCACCAGCACCCCTGCAATGGTGACCAGGGTGGTGTGGATGTCCTTCAGGTCCTCCCTGATCCCCAGGTGCTGTCCCTCCTGCAGCCCCTGGGTCTCCTGCAACTTGTCCAGTATCTGGCCCATCGTCTCCTGGGAATGGTGGTATGCTCCCAGGATGTTGGTGAGTTCCTCCCGGAGAGTCGGTTCCCTGGGCCTGTCCTTCCCCTGTCGCACAGCAGTACTCCCAGCTTCCCTGTTGTCCTGTGCCTATGTAACCTGAACCGTGTGCCCACCGCCACTGACACCAGGTCCCTGATCGTCCTTTGTTTGTGGGGTTGCCTGGGGTCCCGGTAGTGGTGACACACTGCTGATTGATGTGTCCTGGGGACAGAGGTATGGGCCCGCTGGGTGGGTGCTGCGCTGCTGTTTCCTGAGGGAGAAGGCTCTGTGGTGGTATGGGACTGTGCCTGGGTAACCGACTGTCTGGAGATCCCTGATGGGCCAGGTTGGTCATCCAGATCCAGGCGTCCAGAGCGGCTGTCATCACTGTGGGCCTCTTCTTTGGGGGGACTGGATGTTACTGGCACCTTCTCTCCAGTGACATTGTGTGGGGGACCTGTGGGGATATAAATGCATTGTTATTGCATGTGATATCTTGTGCATTGGTGTGTTGCCCTGTATGGTTGTAATCGCCCTGTCAGCTTTACCTGGTGTGAATAGTGATTTATGTGGGCTAGGCGATTCTCTCTAATTTGCATGCTTTAGTGATGGGTGTCCATGCAGGGCTGTGAATGATGTCCATGCATTGGTGGTGCATGCAGGGCTTGGTATTGGGATGGGTGGGGTGTGATGGTGGGATGTATGTGAGGTGGTGGGGTGATGGGGTGAGGGTAGGGGTGGGGGTATGTGATGGCATGCAGGTAGGGGGGTGATAGTAATAGAAATTTGACTTTCCAGAGTCCAGTCCTCCTGCTACTCCTGCCAGACCCTCAGGATGCAGTATTGCCAAGACTTGCTCCTCCCATGTTGTTAGTTGTGGGGGAGGAGGTTGGGGTCCACCGCCAGTCCTCTGTACAGCTATCTGGTGTCTTGCAACCACGGAACGTAAGTTTCCTGTAGGTCGTTCCACCTCTTCCTGATGTCATCCCTTGTCCTGGGGTGCTGTCCCATGGCGTTGACCCTGTCCACGATTCTCCACCATAGCTCCATCTTCCTTGCAATGGATGTCTGCTGCACCTGTGATCAGAATAGCTGTGGTTTTACCCAGATGATTTCCTCCACATGACCCTTAGCTCCTCCTCTGAGAACCTTGGGTGTCTTTGTGGTGCCATGGGTGTAGTGTGTGTGGTGTGTGTGTGAGAGTGTGTGGGGTGATATGTTGGGGTGTGTGCTGTGAGGTGCGTGGATGGTGTATGGGTGATAGTGTTATGTGGCTCTGGTTCTGTGGGTGCTCTTGGTGTCTCTCTCTGTTGTCAATTTATTTGAGTCGTAAAGGGTTGTGGGTAGTGTGTGTGTGTGCTTTTATAGTGGTGTGGGTGTGGTGTGTGTATGGGTGTTAGGTGTGTGTAGTTTGAATTGTCCAATGTAATGTTGTTTTGTATGTGTGTGTGTATTTTGAGCGCAGAGGTATATACCGCCAATGGTTTACCATGGTTGGATGTCCGCCGTGGTGATTTGTGGGTCATAATGCTGTGGGCGTAGTTCTGTTGGCATAACGGTGTGGGTTTTGGTACCGCTAGTTTATCATTGACCTTTGGGCTGGCGAACTTGAGTGTGTGGCTGTATAGTAACGGATTGCTGTGTGTGGATTATAACATGGGTAGCCATAAACTGCCACAGCAGCAGTATGTTAGCGACAGTCGACCTGGCAGTAAGCAGGACTTACCGCAAA
The DNA here is from genome assembly GCF_031143425.1 of Pleurodeles waltl. NCBI lineage: Eukaryota > Metazoa > Chordata > Amphibia > Caudata > Salamandridae > Pleurodeles > Pleurodeles waltl. Next base: position 561,945,961 of record NC_090444.1, read on the forward strand.
TGCCATAATGGGGGCCTTAATATTTGGGGTGGTGTATTTATAGCCGCACCTCAAAGATAGCTGCCTGAATACGTGCCAACACTATGCATGATTTTGAGGGCGGGCTTATGATTCCTTTCCAGGGGATTCCACAGCCTCCTCTGTGAGACACGCCATGCCCCCCGAATAAGGGAAGTGATGTATACTAAGATAGATGGCCTTTTGAGAGGAGTGGGACCTTGGAAACAGAATAAGAGAAGCCACAGAGAAAATATCAAACAGGCTAATCTGAATAGAAATGGAGGGGGGCTGCAGGACTCTATGAACCAGACTGAGTGTGCACACGTGCACCCAAAGTGAGCGTGTGTAGTGGCCATGACAACTGACTAGTGCTGAACTAAAGGGCATATCAAAAGAATAGCACAACTAACATTTTCCAACACTTCTACCTGTTCCCATTACTCCTGTCAGGAGTATGCTCTTCCCTCTAGCTTCCACAGAAAACACAGGACTCCATATACCAACTTCATATCCATCACCCAGTGTACAGTGTATTAGCATTCTGCACCCAGTGTGACCGATAACTTTGGCATCAAGTCTTGCCTTCTACTCAAGACTAGACACCTAGGGAGGAAATCATCAATATATGAGTAAAAAAGCTGAATATCCCCATCCCCTCCATCGCAATTTACTGTGGCTCTTTATTTCACAAAGTTATCACCATCGCATGACATGGCTTACTACTTGGTCTTGGTCTGTGCAGATATGAACCAATCACGAATGACGTTGTCTAAATTATTAAGGGAATTACTATTGTCAGAGGCTGCAAGAGGGGACAAAACTTTACAACTCATGACCTCAGAAGTACAGGGTGTTAAACTGAAGGCAATCAGTAAGGACCTTACTAGAACTGGCACTATGAGTGGGGGTTTTCTAGAGGGTAACATTACAGAATTGAGAGATATCAAATCAATCACAGCAGACTTCCCCACATTTTGAAGAGACTCTCCGCAGCTGAAAAATCTCTGCCAGACATAATAGGCTGCCTTAACACTCCCATAACTGCTGAAAAGATATGTTGCACAAGAAGATTAAAGATGTGAATGACAGGTAAAAATGCAAGACCTAAGAAGCTCAAAAAGGATGATGTAATTATTTACTTCTCTCTGAATTGTTGGGCATTAAGGGCATTATTTACTAAGAAGTGGCACAGAGTGGCACTGAGCCAAATTTGGCAGCTCCGATCTGCTTCATTTCAGAAATGCAGAGATGTGCTGTATTCAATACAATACAGTGCACCCCTGTGATTTCCCTAGCGCTGGTGCAAAAACTAACTGCGTAGCACCAATGCAGGCACCCTTGCACAGTGGTACAAGGGTGCCTGCATTGCAGTGAATCATTGTTAATGTCTGGAAGGTGTACCTTCCTGCACATAAACAATCAATAATGCTGATTTGCTAGTCCAAAGCAGCACACATAGGAGTAGCAAATTGTAATTATTTAATGATTGTTTATGTGGAGGAAGGGAAACCGTCCTGCACATACAGCACACATGGGAAAAGCAAAAATGAGGAGAAATAAAAGTATTTCTCCTTGTTGCACCATGCTAATGCCACCCCAGGTTTTTTTGCTGCTGCCTAGCTTTACAAATCCTTGTAAATCTGGGGCAGCATCAAAATGCAATGGGTGTTGCAGTGGAACACCCACAGCAACACCCATTGCATGCCCTTTTCATGCAAAGTGATGCTTGTAAAGGGGCCGCATTTACAAAGCAACATTAAGCCACAAAAAGTGGTTTAACTCCACCTTGTAATTATGGCACAGGGCATAGCGCCACAGGAGCTTCACTAAAGGTAATGCTCCGGTGTTGCAATTGCCTTGTAAATGAGGCTCTAAGGAGCATATTTATACTTTCTTTGTACTGAATCAGTGTAATTTTTTTACACAAATTCAGCGTAAACTTACCTCCATATTTATATTTTGATGCTAGACCCGTCTTGAGTCTAGATATTGGAGTTAACTTTTTGGATGCGTGAAACCACCTTACATCAATGAGATGCAAGGTAGGCGTTCTCATCCGAAAAATGACTCAAAGCCCATAGGGCCATATTCATAGGCCCCTAGTGAAAAAGTGACGCTCCTGTGGCGCTAAGCACAGCACTGTATTTACGCTGCTAATTTTGGCACAGCACTGCGCTGCGCCACTTTTCTTTAAATGTGGCCCTTAGAACCTTATTTATGCTCCCAAGCAAAAAAGGTACATGGGGGGAGGTGGGCCTAAATAATGGCGCTATGCCTGCTTTGCACCATTATTTAATGCCTGGGTCAGGGCAGGCTTTAGGAAACCTGTGGACCCATTTCGCAAGACTTTAGGGAACCTGTGGGCCCCTTTTGCATGGTCAAATGACCAGAAGTGCCCACCCCTAGCCCCAGGAACACCCCCACCCACACCAGAGGGACACCAGAGGAAAAAATACTTTTTAAAGTGCCATTGAGGCCCTGAAATGGCCCCCCTACATGGCACTGGGTGCAATGGCCATGCCCAGGGGACCCTTGCCCACTGTGCTGGCCATTGGGATGGTGGGCATGACTTGTGTCTTTTATAAGACAGGAGTCATGTGGTATGGATGATTTTGCATCAGGAAATGTGCTGGGCTGGTTAAAGGCATTTTCTTCTGCCTCTAAACAGCCTAGCATCATTTTGTGGTGCAAAAACCCCTCCCCATACTGCCACTCCAACCCAGCTAACATCATTTTCCCAGAAGCTAGCCCACCCTTTGCACCGGCTTGCAGGATCCCCTAAATTTGGTGCCTGAATGGTGCAAACCGGCGCTATACTGTTTGTCGCAAAACTGCGTTTGCACAGTTTTGCGTCAAAAAGTATAAATATGGACCTCAGTGCCTTACCCATAAAGTATTTCAGAGGATGCACAGTATCAAGCTTAGATTCTCTTCAAGGTACTAACTCCTAAGACCTGTAGACGCATGCTTTCTGAGACCTAACCAAGCCTGAAAAGTGATCAAGGCAGCAGACAAAAATGATCCAGTCACTTTGGAGGGTCACACGGAGAATGTCCCAGCAAACCTCTTACTTGAGAAGCACTGTCCTCAAAACTCCATAACTGAGATATAAAAGATGGTCATCTGTACCTTGTGGATCACCTTCACAGGTAATACAACAAACTTGAATAAAAAAAAAAAAACTCCCTAACCAGTTTTCAGAACACAATAATGCAAACTCCAATGGACTTACAGCATGCTTACCATGAGAGACTACTTTCAGACAGAAGACCACATACCAAATGTTCAAAAACAGAAAGGCGTTTTGGAGGAACTAGTGAAGGCCAGGGATAAATCTCACTCTCCCTTAAAAGAAAATGATGATGGGCACCATCATGCTATCAAAAGTATCTGTTGGTGACTATATCCCCTCTCCTCAGGACTCGATAGCCCAGAACAGTCATGGAGAAACCTACAGTCTGATGACTGAGAGAGCATAGTATACAGTTGAAATGGGATAATGGGTGCCCCAGGTAAAAATGGTCCCCCATAGGTTAGTCATGAGGTTAGAGAACAAATGGCCTCCCTGAATAGATAATCATTTAGGGGGAAATCCTATATTGGTTACCCACCTTATAGAGTCGGCCAAACTACTGGTCTGGCCTGCAATTGGGCAAGGAGATGTGACCTCATGTCTAAAGAAAAGTAGATAAAAATGTAAAAGGCAAAGCCCTTACATCCAGGATTGTTCTGCTCGAATGGAAATATACACTTTTTTGTAAATACTAATGTTGACAGAAAAAAGTAGCCTCAGAGTTGAAAGAATAATTATCCTACAGAATACTGAAACAATTGTTGTAGTATATGTATACAGATCAATACAGCATGAGGTAGGGATAAAGGATTGTGAATATTTATTCAGACAAAGAAATATTGGAGAACTGGAACACCCTAAGATGCTGCACTCCATGACTGAGTTATGTCTTAAAATTAATGTTTTTATGTTTAATCAGGAAATTTTCCATCAACTATGCGTAACAGCGATGGGCATTTCTCTATCTCCTAACTATGCCAATCTAGTAATGGGTTGGTGGGAAAGGGAAATAGCATGGGGCATGACTAATCAACTGTTTGTAGAAAAAAATGCATTATGGGTGAGATTCATTGACAATCTATTCCTTATATGACATGGGTCACAGAAAGAATTTATGACATATTTTTTAATTCTGAATTCTAACAATGTAGGATTACAATTTACATGTGAAACAAGTCAAAATAGAATAAACTTTTTGGACTTGACAGTTTATATCAAAGATGGTAAAATAGAAGCAACACTGTACCGTAAAGAAACATCAACAAATAGCATATTACATGGAAAAAGTTTCCATCCCTAAGGCATTGTTGAAAAGTATACCATATGGAGAACTAATAAGAATGCAAAGAAACGGTTCAAATGATGAAGATGCAAAAATTTTATTTGAGGACACAATGAAAAGATTTAAAGTGAGAGGTAATGGACAAGGTATCCTGAATAAAAACTTGCTGAAAATGAGGACCATTAGCCGTAATGACTTGCTGTTTTCAAGAGCATCTAAAAAAGAAAAAACAGATGAAGAAAACTCTTTGAGGGTGATAATGAACTATAGTAAAGAAAATGGAGAAATTAAAAACATCTTACGTAAACATTGGAACGTGATCTCCAAAGATTCAGATCTAGGTCCTAAAGTAGAATCCATACCCGAATGATATATCATAAGACATCTTCTTTACGGGGCATCTTGGTGAAAAGCAATTTATCACAAAAATCTGGAAATAATTGGCTAGTTGAACAACAAAAATGATTTATAAAATGTAATAGTTGCAAAGAGTGTAAAACTGGAAGATCCACAAAGACATTTTTAATGTATAATAACACTGAAATCCATATTAAGCATAGGCTAATTTGCGATACCAAGTACACAGTATATGTGATTGAATGCCACTGTGGGTTAAAATATACATGGGTAGTACTATTTGCACGCTTAAAAAGAGAATTGTAGAACATAGTAGAGTGATTATGCACAATGATTTGACTTATGCAGTAGCAGAACATTTAAGAACACATGAGATGAAAAGTTGGAGAACATTGGGATACTATGGGATAGATCATATTCTGGAGCATGAAACATCAGGGGATAGAACAAAAAGATTACGACAGCTAGAACCTAGATATATAATCTGGTTAAGAACTAAGGCTACCCCCTCTAGGTTTGAACAATAAAAGGGAGCTTCATGTTCAATTAGACTTACAAATGCACCCTTTTTTAAATGATGTATAATATTTTATACATGGTTGTGTTGGATTAGATATGTTATTCTAGGTGAATCACAGACACAGAGATTGGAGATCATTGCTAGGAACTAGACTACTATACCTATATTAGGATATTTATGGTATAATTATATATTATGGAAGGTTGTTTTGTACATTATACTTGGATAAAAACAATTAACTCAGAGTAGGTAATCAAGAGACATAGATTGCCATGGAGGGTAATTGGCATAATATGATCTCAGATGAACACATTCCTAAATTGTAGTAAACAGTTGATATAATGATAAATTTGACCATTCTAAAAAGATGTTTCAATTATATTTATTTTTTGTTTTAATTGATGTTGCTTTTTGTAGACATAATACATATCCCATAATGCCTCTTAATGGGTTTTGTGACTTTTGAGTATAAAAGGCAACAGAGCAAAAGTACTTACTGACCGTGAAAAAGACTGTTTTGGTCAAAACACGTTAGTTACTTGCATATATTGTGGAATAAAGGAACTTATAAAGTTGACAGAATGCACGGCGAATTCTTTGTTGAAAATTGTCAGTTCGAAGGATCGGTCTACCCTCCAGCACACGCACCATCCTGAATGACCGCATTGGGATTTGATATATCTATATATACATATATCTATATATATATATATATATCATCCAAAATACTTCTTAAAAAGAAGACAGTGTCGCAGCCACTTACTTGCTACAGTCCCAGTGTTCTTTATTCAAGCAGAAAAACACTGAAAAAGACAAAAGGAGTTCGACCTGATAGCCCAAGGGAGATCAATGTGCCAAACGGTACGAGGAAGAGGAGCTCAGCAAGGTCGAGGAAGAGGAGGAAGACCAAGAAGAGGCTTCAGGGAACCAAGGGATGGTTCACAGGGAGTACAGACAAGAGGTCAACTGTTAATGAAGTAATGCAAAAAAGGACAGTTGTCAACCTTTCTAGTAAAAATATCTCGGAAACTGAACGTGAAGTATTATCATTAGGACTATCGTTCTGTCCAGTTATGCCCTTCAATTACACACAGAGTCGTATCGACTTTTTCACTTTGTGAGAAAATTAAAGCTGAAAAAGTGGTTTGAAACGAAAGTTAAAGATCAAGATGTAAGTAGTACCAATAAGGTATCAAATTTGGTAATTGGAGATATTGGATTATTACATATGTTATGTGAATTAGATGAGAATACTGTGGCTGAACAGGATCCAATTTTAAATCTATCTCAAATGGGTATTGAAGTTGATACGAGGTGTCCAAGTAATTTTAAACCCAAATCAACTTTCTTACCAAAAGTTAACTGTGATGCAATTGATGTTTTTGAGAAGGGCGTAATTGGCTGTTTAAAAACTCTAAGGTATATAAGGAGATCTAAGTACGATAACTTATCAAGAAAACAATGTAAAGCGATAGAGTCCTTACAAAAAGATGAAAATATTGTAATTAAAAAATCCGATAAAGGCAGAAATATTGTAATTCTATCCAGGGATGACTATATAAAGGAAGGTTTAAGACAACTACAAGATAAAGAGAACTATTCAGTGGTAGATAAAAATGAAATGTTAATAGCTAAGAGGAAAGTTTTTGAGAAACTAGATGAATGGAAGGAATCAGGATTGATTGAATGGGAAGGAATATCTGTTTTTAAAGGTAGAATTTCCTATAAAAGCAGCTATTTATTTTTTACCCAAGCTACATAAGAATGCAAAAAATCCACCTGGGAGGCCTATTGTGTCCTCTATGGGGAGTTTGTTGGAAAATGTTTCTAAGTATGTAGACTACTTTTTGCGTCCCTTCTTGGAGGCCTTACCCTCCTATATCAAGGATATGAGAGATTTCCTACGTATAATTAATGGAATTGGATGGGAAAAGGGTTTCCTTCTACTAAGCTTAAATGTGAATAGTTTATATACGTGTATTCCACATGAAAAGGGTATCGAGGCAGTTAGATATTTTTTGAGGGCGAGGTCATTATCTTACCTTTTGCATACAGAAATGTTATTAGATATGTTGCTGATGTGCTTAACTTACAATTTGTTTACTTTCAATAATACTTTATACTGTCAGGACCAGGGGACTGCAATGGGAACCTGCTTCGCCCCCAGTTATGCGGGCCTATACTTGGGCTGGTGGGAAGAGCAGGTTGTCTGGAACATCTCAGGTTTTGAAAACCAAGCAGTCCTGTGGGTGAGGTATATTGATGATATCTTCTGTATTTGGAAAGGAAGTAAAGAATCAGCTTTGAAGTTTGTGGAGGAATTGAATAGTAATAACCTGAACCTTAGGTTCAGCTGTACAATTGATTCAACTGAATTGGAATTTTTGGATGTGAGAATTATGGTAGTTAATGATAAATTGGAATGTGAATTATATAGGAAAAGCACTGCAGGTAATAGTCTATTACATGCTAGGAGTAGTCACCCAGAGAATCTGATTTACAGTATCCCCTATGGGGAACTATTAAGGGCCGGAAGAAACTGCAGTTTGGAAGCTGCATTTGATAATGAGGTCAAAGTGATGACCAAAAGATTTACTGAAAGAGGTTACTCACAGGCTGTAATAGATAAAGCTGTGATGAGGGTTAGACAGACCAAAAGGGAGGACCTTTTGGTAGAAAAGGTGGAAGATATTAAGAAGGAAAATATTAAGATAAGATTTATAACTTCATACCATGACAAAGTAAATGAAATTAAGAAAGCATTTGTAAAATTTTGGCCAGCTCTTAGGACTGATGAGCATATAGGTAAATTATTGGAAGAATACCCGACTTTTACATTTAGAAGAAGTAGGTCTTTGAAAGATATGCTAAGCCACAGTTTAATATCTACGAATGAGAAAACACAACCTATTCAAGGTTTCTACTTATGCGGTAAATGCAAGGCGTGTAAATATAGTTCCAGGTGCAAGGAGGTACTATTTCCTGGGACTAAAATATTGTTTCAAATAAGAAAGCATGTTTCATGTATATCACACTATTCTGTTTATGCTCTAAAATGTCCCTGCAATAAATTCTATATTGGCAGTACCATACATATAGCAAAGAAGCGCATTTTGGAACATATTAGAGCAATTAGAAATGAGGATAAATCTTACCCTGTGGCGAGACATTTGCAAAGAATTTCACAATAAAAATGAAAGTAAATTACAATTTATGGTCCTGGATAGGGTCATATTGAAAACAAGAGGTGGCAATAGGATGCTGGACTTAAGAAAATTGGAATCGAGGTTGATTATGGGTTGTAATACAATGGAACCTATGGGTCTGAATAAGGATGAAGAATTATCGGTGCATTTACATTGACTGATTGTGTAATATAGATGTATTTAGAATTTAATAGGTTTGAATTATATGTCAAAGCGTTGCTGTTTATTAATTAATTAATTTTACCCTCTTTTCTTTCCATGATTGGCAGGAAGGATGTAAAGGTTTACTTGGACTATTTATAATTAATATACGGACAGAAACACGATGATTGATTCTATTTGAAGATGTAAATTAAATAAGAAGCAAAAGAGCTATTACATCTCCAGGGTATTGCTGGATTACCCACAAATACATGGATATAAATAAGATGAGTATTCTCATATGAGGTATGACTATGTGTATAGGTAATAACCGGTTTATAATATTGGTAAATGAATAAGTATTGAGAAATTATTATTGAACTATTAAGACATGTGTGTATATATATTGAGGTAGATCGGATTAGTTTATTCATAGTATAAGGAGGAGTAAATAGTAAATAACATGTAGTAACTGTGGGTTTAACTAAGTTACACACATTTTTAATTTTTAGTTACACTGGTTATTGTAAGATTTTCGGTTTCAAGATGGCTGCCACTGTTTTTTTATAGTAAATGTAGTCCACTTTTTATGTTTATTATGTTAGTTATAATGGAAAGGGAAAAGGGTTTCTGAATATCTCTGTGATCAAGGGAGCAGAGTCTCCTGAAACGCGTCGGAGAATATTAGTTTTGTCTTTTTCAGTGCTTTTCTGCTTGAATAAAGAACACTGGGACTGTAGCAAGTAAGTGGCTGCGACACTGTCTTCTTTTTAAGAAGTATTTTGGATGATTTATAGGGGTTCGTGACCCTGTTGCAGCCTGCCGTGTTGGACGCTGACTTACACAAAATTCTGAAGTAATATATATATATATATCTATATAGATATGTATATATATATATATATGTGTGTATATATAATATATATATATATATATATATATATATATATCTATATAGATATATATATATATATATATAGATTTAAATGTGAGTAAATATACAATTGTTAAACAAGTTGAAAGGGTATGTGTATAATTTATTTTTATGACATAGTAACAATACATGTTTCCTAAAGAACTATACATATCTAGGATATACACATAATCAGATTATAAATATTTATCAACACAGGCATATGCCGCCCTTTGTTGTTTGAATATGGTGGTTATGAAGGAAAGAGACAACTCTTGAGTAGTCTTCTGTAGGCCAGATATTCATCCATGGATCTTATATTTGGGGGTAATGAATTCCATAATTTGGCTGGTTGGACGGAGAAGGATGTACCACCTATTGTCTTTTTCTTGTAAGGTGGTGTTCTACGGTGGGGTGCCAATCTTGAGTGTAGGTTTCTTTGTTTAATGTGTCTGGTTATTTTGTTTCTGATAAAAAGTGGTCCTGTTCCATGTACTGCCATTCAGACTGAGCACACATCATAGCTTTTCGGATGTACACATGGAGATTTGAATCAACTGTGCTGATGCAGGGAAAGGGTTCAACAATTGACCAGCACACAAGTGACAGCTCCAGTCCTGGGTGGCCTGACTCCTGTCATGCAGTACAGATGACATCCTGAGCCAATACAGTCCAGAAACAGAATTGAAAGGGAGTGAGGGCAGCACCTACTACAAGCCCTGGTAATTATTTAATCACAAATCAGCAAAAAGAACATGAAGCTAAAATTTGTTTACTACAAGTACTTCGTATGTGGTATATGGTATCATACAAACTCAAAAAGGCAGGCCTCCTCTGGGAATCTCTATGCTGATGGTGCAGTGAAACACACTCTGGTCTTGTCTAGTGTTATCATTGTACTGGATGATAAAAAATTGAGAACGTTATGGGAGAACACCAACAAAGCCATTATGTCATCAGCCAGGCTTTTAATGCTGCATAGTGCCACCTTCAGGACACCTCCTGCCATTTGGTGAGATTTGAATAGATTGCTGACAGCACTAGTCACAACCAAAATGTGCATTCTTAAACATTGTTGCTCCACTATTGGCCAAACTCACAGTGAATAACTGACTGAAACAGACCTTCTCACTCACGGAACACTACTGTGTCGCATGATGTCACATGATAGTTTCCCAATTCACACAGTTTTTGGGTAGAGAGCTCATATCGCAAAGCCGAACAGAAGTGAGCCTGACACCCCTAAACGGAAAAGACTTCCAGTTTGCGTTTGGAGCCTGGAACCAACTGATGTTAATTAGAGTGTTTTAAATCCTTCGGAAGGACAATGGCCGAAGCTTCATAACTTTTTTTGATAGAGGTGCCTCAAGGTATGCTCAGTAAAATGCAACAGAAGGAAACCTGCAAACCCAGTTGAGACCTGGAGAATTGTAATAGCATACAACATGTCAACAGATAGTAGTAAAGTGACAATTTTGACAAATTAAATTACATTACAAGAGAAAACGAAAAAGAGAAAAACACAAACATTGACTATAGCGGACTGTATTAATTAATAAGTATAAGGATTAATTCAGACAGCAATGCTGTAAATACTTATAAGTAAACGATATCAACGTAAACTGCACACGTAATGCTCATTAAAGGGTGAACAGTGAATGTAAATAAATGGTCAAAAGTTTCAAAGAAAGAGGTTTCGGTCATGAGAACAATACCCTGCTTAAACTTGAAAAGATGATTGAGGATCAGCATAGTAGTGTACGGGTCATAACGAAACATTGTCATGTACACAGATTTCATGCTGGCCAAATTTGTAGGGGTACATCCCAAGATTACTTTCGTAAGATAAAATCAGTGAAAGATACCCTGTTAAACAATCTCATCCAGAATCTATAGAGTAGCTGCATCAGATGTCTGAAATGCAAGTGCTGCAGACAAAGTAAGAAAGTGTTATATTTTAGAATCCCCAACACAAATAGAGATTTTGAAATGAAACATCTGAAATGTAATTCAGATTACTGTGTTTACTGCACCAAGTGCCCTTGCAATAAACTATAGCTCAAATTTAAGAAAAATTACGCACAACAGCACTGGCGCATTTGTGCGTCAAAATTGTTAATGCGGCTTAAGGACATTCCTCACCACCATCTGTGCACCGTATTTATACAACAGAACACTATGGACCTAATGCATGACATCAACCAAACAAACGGTGTTAACCATTGTGACAGGTCTTAAAGAAAAATTACGCTAATGCTGCAAAAGTGGCGTTGCCTTTAGTTGCCTAAAAAAAAAAAACGTGTGAAAATATCATACAAGTATGAGGATCCAAGATGGAGGGTGCAGGACAGGAGAGACCCCAGGCAGACCACAGTCAGCCCAGTACAAGCCAGAATGGACAAACAAAATCACAGGAGAAGGGGAAAAAGAAAATTAAATATCCTTTCAGTGAGGAGGAGAATACAGTCTTGGTCAGAGAGCTGACAGAGCACCAACACCAGCTCTTTGTCACCCTAAATTGTCCATAGGTAAGAAGGAGGCCATATCGCAGTCAATTGTCAATAAAGTCAACGGTGTGGCAGAGGTGAAGAAGACTGCCACCAATTGTAAGAAGCGCTGGCATGACTGCAAGCGCAGAACTAAAAAGAAATTGGCCTGTAACCGAAAGGCAGCACCGCACCAGAGGAGGACCTGGATGAGCTGGAAGAGATGGTGGTAGCGCTCATCCCGGAGGACCTGGTTACTGGCACCTCAGGGCAGGACAGTGCAGTCTTTAAAAAATGCAGGTTAAGTTGCAGTGGGGGGCAATCTTAAAACTAACAAATAACAGAAGGGGGAGGCACATAGGACACATTAAATGCATGCAAAAGAGTTGCATGGGGACACAATAATGGCCAGACACTTCTAATGCGCTCACACCTTCACCCCTATGTGTACAGATAATTTTTCAACCCTCACATCAATCCCTTCACTGTTGCAACTGAACCACATGCCCATGTGTAACACTCATTGGGCAACATGTACGACATTTGTTGATCAGGGTGGGCATACAAGAACTGTGATATGCCTCTATGCACTATTGGGAATGGGTGCAAACGTGATCATACACAACATATGGAGTATGTCTATGATTATCATCTGTGCTGCTGTACAAGTAGCTTCCCTGTTACCTTGTAGCAAGGTTGTGTGTTTAGTGTGGTTGGTTGGTGTTGTGCACAAAGGGAAACCTTCATGCATAACATCCGTTATAAGTGTTCTCAATGTCTCACTACGGACCCATATTTACAGGCCCTTTCTGCAACATTATCATCATATCGTTTGATGTCAATGTGGACTCAAGCTGCCCATTCCCCTTGTGCTACATTAACAAAGTCGCACAATGCATGCATAGATCCACTTTGTACATCCTTGCACCAAAATATTCCTGTGCCAGATTTGATGTATGCAAGGGAAAATTTCTTACGCAGCGAGGGAAGAACAAAAGGGGTAGACAATCCATAAAGATTGCAATGTGCTATCTTTTAACCTTATTTGTGTTAGATTGATGGAAGTGGGTGGGCTTTCCACATACATTCCCCTAGCCACTTTGAGTCATATTTTCAGAATCCTGCACCCCACATTGTAACAAATAACCACATTGTGTGTATGTCTATAAACAGGAAGGTCTACCTTCCAGCAAAACAACACTCAGTCCAGTAATAGAGACATCCTTGCAGCTGTGCTACAAGGAAACCTGTGATGCACAGGTGAGTGTTGTTCTGCAGGAAGGGAGAATTTCCTGTCTGCACACATACACACAAGTTGATTGAATCGCATAATGGGTGGTGCAGGATGCTGAACACAAGACTCAAAGTGGCTAGGAGCATGCATGTGGACAGCTCACACCCTTACATCAATTTATCAACACTCATAGGTTGGCAGAGGAGTCAGTTACTTTCTGAAATATCTCTAAAACCAAACACAAATTATTCTATACATCTCCATTTGTGGTGTGTGCACAAATCCCTAACAAAGCCTATGGCATACGTGTGTAACACTGTCAAATGTGGACTGACAGATTGTGCCAATTTATGACTCCATAGAAATGATGGTCAGGTGGCACAGTGTGCCACTAGGGGTCCTTAAATGTGTGCCTTGATGTGTGAGTCTGTACCATGCCACTTAGCCACCAGTAGCAAGTAAATGATGACTCATGTGAACAGCCACAACAGTCCAAGATTGACACTTCACCATCCTATCAGAGAGAAAGATGCCTTACCTCCTGCAGAGCAGCCTGTCCCGGATTTCTCTGATGATTCGGATGACTGTTAGAAATCGAGTCTCTAGCTGACAGGGATATACACCATTGTCCAAGTAGGGACCACAATCCTAGTCAGGGTAAGTCGTAACACAACCCAAATTATCCTGTGCTCACCCTCTGGGTGCTTGGCACAGAGCAGGTAGGGCTAACTTAGAAGGCAATGTGTAAAGTATTTGTGTAATAACTCATACAGGAACACAGTGAAAAACACCACACAGATTTAGGGAAATAGATCATATTTATCTGAATAAAATAAGGTGCAAATGATGAAAATCCAATGTACACAAGCAAAGTTATGAATTTTTAAAGGTTAAATCCCACTAAAGTGCTTACAAACTCAGTAGCTCCAACTGGGGCTATCACAGCATCGTTAATGGAGGCTTTCCAAATAATCTGACGTCACAGGCACTGGTCACAGAATCGCACGGACTCCCAGGCACAGTACTTTGAAAGTGAAGAAACAAAGACATTGCACAGAGTTGTGGATGTGAAGTGCCGCTGGAGCCGGGGAGGCATCAGTCCCATACAGTGTTTAGGGATGCGAGGCATCAGTTCTGTCCTGTGAGGCAGGAGAGGCGCGGTGTCGGTTCTATCTGGTTGCAGAGGGAAGTGGTGCGGCGTCAGTGGTGAGGCATTAGTTCCTTGTGACCCAGTGGGGTTGACGAATCCAGTCGGTCAAGATGTGATGAATTGACTTTGCAATGTCAAGATAATACTGCGTGAGGTCGGAAATGCGTTGCAGGCCACGGTCATTGCGTGGGGCGAGGTCCACGGAGCGGGAGCAGCTGTGGCATCGGTGCTGGCGTCATCTAAGACGTTCCTGGCATCGCTGAAGTCAGAAAACTATCTTAATGCAAGCTTGTGACGTCCTTGTTGTCCCTGAGACTTCAGAACAGGAGACAAGCTCAATCCAAGCCCTTGGTGAGCACTTTTGGGGAAGGCAGATTCCTTTCATAAAAGTCAGAGGCCAGCAGGCAGGAGGGCATCAGTCTTTCACAGCAAATCAGTCTAGATGATTCCTTTGGGCAGCCAGGCAGTTCGTCTGACAGAGTTCAAGTGTAGATCCAGAAATGTCTGTTTTTGTTGGGTCAGAGTCCCAATTTATATACCCAAAAATGCCTTTGAAGTGGGGGAAACTTTAAAGAATGGTTTTGAAGTGCACACATTCCTCTTTCAACCCAGGCCTGTCTGCCACGATCCCTGTGGGGGATTATCAGTCCTTCATGTGAAGGCAGGCAGGCCCTTCCTGCCAGGGATACCCATTCAGTATGCAGATGAATGCAGAGGTGACTGAGTGTCCTATGTTTATGGTTGTCTGGGTGGAATGCACAAGAGGGGCTGTCAACCAGCACAGACCAGACGTGGACTGGAGACAGGCTGTAAGGCACAGATGACAGCAAGAGCAGAGAAATGTGCTCTTTCTAAAAGTGGCATTTCTAAAATAGTAATATTAAATCCAACTTCACCAGTAAGCAGGATTTTCTATTACCATTCTGGCAATACTAAACATGACAGGGCTACTCCTTCCAGATCAGAATCTACCACTTAAAAGTCTATGAGGGCAGTTCAAATGCCAGCTAATGAGAGGAGCAGGCTTCACAGTAGTAGGACCAAATAAATGATTTATGAGTTTTACACTACCAGGATTTGTAAAACACATTTAAGTACACGTCCTGCCTTTTACCTACATAGCACCCTGCTGTATGGGTTACATAGGGCCTACCTTAGGGGTGACATATGTAGAAAAAGGCGAGTTTAAGGCTTGGCAAGTAGTTTTAAATGACAAGCCGAAGTGGCAGTAAAACCTTGCAATGGCAGGCCTGAGACATGGTTAAAGGACTATTTATGTGAGTGGCACAATCAATGCTGCAGGCCCACTAGTAGCATTTAATTTAAAGGCCCTGGGCACATGTCGTGCACTTTACTAGAGACTGACAGGTAAATTAAATATGCCCATTGGGTAGGAACCAATATTACCATGTTTTGGGGAGACAGCATATGCACTTTAGCATTGGATATTAGTGGAAAAGTACGCAGAGTCCTAAAACCAGCAAAAACAGGGAGGGTCATAAAAATGGAGGAAGGCAGGCACAAAGTTGGGGAATGACCACCTTAAGGCTGTCAGGTCTAACATTGACCAGTTGCCAACCATCAATGCTGACACTTTGCAGGATGTCCTGGGTTCCTTCCAGACACCATCTGCAGTCACAGGGAGGACACACAGAGTTACGGGATCTCCACATGAACCACCCAACAACCAACATACAGCACTGACCAGTACAGCCACAGCCCTGGACTCTGAGGACCCAGACATTACCTTCCGGAAGACAGCAGTAGGAATCCAGCAGGAGCTGGCAGAGGAGGTGTGGTTGTTGATGGAGACTATTGCAGACAGCCTAGAGGGAATGCAGAGATGGCTCAGTCCAAATAAGGACAACTCTTCTGTCATCAGAGGCACCCACTCTCTGCTATGTGAACTCTAGCAGTCCCTGGCTGACATAGCTGCTGTCCTGAGGCAGAGGCTGGAAAAATGACCCTGCAAAAGTGGCAGCAGCATGATTGGCAACAGGCTGGGGGCTATCCAACATATCCTGGAGTCCATGCAGCTGATTCGGGCCTCCCTACTGGCTGCCTACCACCGTGATGTAGCTCCTGTGTTGCAAAATCAGCAGTTCCTCCTTGCTGCACCGATGCCATTCACATTCCCACAAATGGAAGCTGCAGGGACCTTTGATTCCACATCTCTATACCTTGATGTGTGTGCCCCCCCTCAACTTCAACACCAGCATCACCCATTGCACAGGAGGCACCACACACATCAGAGGATGAAGATGTGGAAAGAACATAATTCACCAGAAAAAGTATCCACTTAGTTCTGCGCTTAAGATCATGCCAGCGTATTAACATCTGGTAATGTGCCCTCTTCGCTCTCCTACTGTTGACTTATCCTGCATGGACTGTCATAGTCTCAGTTCCTATCTTTTGTCAATTTGGACACCTCCTCACTGATGTACCCTTCTCCTACACATGTCTCATGACATTCCCCACCCCTGGACACTGACTGGACATTCAGTGGCTTAGGATCCCGCTTGGGGTAAATATATTGTGAATTGTACATCATCTGAAACAAAACTTGCACATGTAAATAAACTACCATATTCACATATGTTCTGCTTTTTTCAGTGATCCATTAACTGTTTCAAATGTATGCATTGTGTGAAGCTATTACAATGAGTACTGAACTAATGGATATGTGTGGCTTTCTGTCAGACACAAAGCTACACACATAGACTCACACATGATTAAGATGACTGATAGCATTGTGGACTCCCACAAAATTTCTGTCTCTTCCAAACATGTATTAAACAGGTACCATGCAAGTTTACATATGGCATGTTTGGTTCAGAATACAAATGTCTGGAAATATCTCTCATGATTGTACCAATACAACATTGATCTGACAAACAAAATAGGCATTTGTAAGACTGTGAAGGGTATCCGTTAGAGTGCCAGGATCTATCTCCCAAATGAGGTGGAGTGCAATGTTGTGATCTTTTGAAAAATGAATGTTACATTACTTACCAAAACCTATAGACGGTGTCTAATTACCTGTCTTAGAATTTGAATCCATGCACAATCAGTGTCAGGAACAGCACTGAATTGTGTATTGAGTAGCTGATGTCATACCGCTGCCAATCACACAGGTACTTGGCCGTGGGGGATACACATAGCCACACATATAATTCAATATGGAATGCACACGCAAAGGCATTTATCTAACGTGACAAGTGCAGACATGATAACACCCAGAAAGATAATCATCATGGACATTATATTGTAGGAAAATAATATGATTTATTTATACTATAAATTTCTACCTATAAAAAACCTAAACTACACACTAACCTTCACTAACCTACACTAACTAATCTTTACTTACAACAGACATTTCTAGAGCTAACTTATCTTATCTAAATGTATCTTATACATGTAACGCGACATGATAAACATTGACCCCCCCACTCCGTTAAGAGACAGTAAACAAGAAGGGCGACATTAACTAAACATAGACTAACTACACCTATTGCCAAAACAAATACATGTGTTTTTGATTTTGATTTTTGTTTATTTTTGCTAATCTTTCTAATTTTTCTTAACACATACCCCAAAGCATGATCCCCCAAAACCTCCCAAAAACCTACCTTATTTTACCTTACATATGCCTACCCATTTAAAACCCACTAAAACTATTTACAAATTGAACTAGGGAAGGGAAGGTACTATGAAAAAGAAAGGGACAAAAGTCAGTGCCACTTTATCTTCTTTTTAATGAACTTCAAAAGTTTGTAATTTATTTTGTATGCCTCCTCCAATTTGGCCAACCTCAACTTAATTTAGGCCATGACCTCCTGCATTTCTTCCTCAAGCTGTGCTTGGCTGTGGATGGGATGGTGTTGTAGTAGGGATCATTGATGCTGAGGGGGCAGAACCTGCAGACCCACCCTGACCTTCTATGTTGTGGATCCACTTGTGTGTGTGCTGGTTGCAGGCTGTTTGACCAGTCTTCCATGAGGAAAACCTTGCCACAACTCAAATGCTTTTTCGGCTTGCTCCACACATTTGATATACAAGATAACACTGAATGGTAGCATTGGGATCTTCAAATCGTGAAACCTCTCCAATGGTGAAGGGTGCAGGCCTACCTGCAAGACATGACAAGAAAACATAGCTTTGTGAATGTTGAACGAAGAAAAGCATGGACAACTGTTACACATTCTATTTGTTTAGCTGATTGACCTGGTTAACTTAGGTTTAGGACTGAAAAACTTGCATCTATAACATGTCAATTAGACATTGTTAGCCCACAAAAACACTTACAGAGATGGAATTCACCGATACGTACATGTCTCAAATACATTCGTAACAATTTCTTGGGGACAGTACACTGTCAATTGTCTGAAGCTTAGGACTTAGTGGAAAATCTATGTAAAAATGGAGCATCAACTCAGGTGCTCCACTTTTTCTGCAGCCCCCTACCACCACCTAACACCAACATGTGTGTGCCGTATTTCACATACAGCGCACCATGGGGCATGTTAGGACACTAGCGTTGTAAACTATGACATTATTGTGGCACTTTGCAAGACTTGCACCATACATGAAGGTGCTAAACCTGCTAAGTAAATCTAGGCACATTGAAAGTGGAGTGTCATTTTACCAACCTGCCTTAGCAACGCATTCAGTTTAACTCCAAAAATAGCGCAGTGGAATCTAGTAGATTTAAATGCTCAATTTTTGTGTGCTTCATACCACTGGAACACACCCATTACACTCATCATGCATGGCACAGGCATTATGGGGCACCAGTGTTTAAAAATGCCACAACGCTTGCATTGCGCAACTTTTGACATATGGTGCGGCAATTCTTGCCTCCATCAGCGACATTACCTTAAAAAACATGACACTAATGTTGCAGTAGGAGCTGCTAAGCCCTTCTTACTTTTGGGCACTTGTGTCACTCAGCACATACCTGACTCAAGCAACACACACTTCCATGACTCCCTAAACTCCTGCATCATGTTTGTCATCACATAAAAATGACAATGCAAATTTACAACAGTTGTCAAGCCCATAATGGACATGGACAGTTGTGCCTGGAAAACCTGAACCCTTGCACTATTACACAGGGGTGATTAGTTTTCTGGACTTCAATATGTATATGTGATACACAAGGAACAAAGAGAGGAATGTACTAATTGTCAGCACCCAGTGCATTGCTGACCTCTCATGAATGCAGGTTGGCTGAGACACAGAACTTGCTATCCCCACCTTTGTCATGACATGCTGAAGTAATCCTTATGTCTTACTGCCATGCAAATGCAAATAAGGATGTAGCTATGTTTAAGGGGTATTTACCAACAGTTCCGCCAACCCAACTTACCAGGTTATCCAGGAGATCCCATTCACGTGAGATTAGGTCTGCCCACCAGTGTTTCAACTGGTGGTCAGTGCGCTGGACAGAGAAGATGCATGTCAGCTGCTACAGCACCTTGCCCCAGCACAGCTTCCATGCCTCCATCCAGTAGCCCATTATCACACGGCCACCCACGGCCACCATGTTAGGGAGGTACTGGCAGACCAACCAGATGAAGCCTCCCAGTTCATCCCCAGTCATTCGCTTCATCCTTTCCACCCTGACATGTTGCAGTATACCTCTACTGCAACCTAAAGACCCCAAAACAAAAAAAATCAGTATTCCCCAACTAACCCCAACTACCTCAACAAACCTTTCTACCCCTAAGAAAAACACCTGACAATAGTTTCACAATAACAACACAAAAAAAACAAATAAAATGACAAAAAATACTAAATGAATAAGACACAGACAGCACACAGCACAAAAGACTCCAAATCATCCACTCCACATGCCAGCACAAGCACCACACAACCTCGCTCAAGCACAGACTAAAAGACTGTAAAGTAAAAGTGAAACTAAGTTCACTTTTCCATGTGTGCAGCAAGGAAGTCATATTACATCACTTCCTGGGTGTGTGCATCACATTTTCTTATATGCGTAATGTTTTTGACGCATGACGTCCATGCGTGAAATACTGTATGAAGGCTGACAAGGAATAACATTTTAGTTTAGACGTGCAGGATCTAGGCATCAATTTTAGTATTTGCAATGTTCGAAAAATAATGCATGCGCAATATTTTTTGAGGCACGACGAGCATTCGTAGATTTTAGAGGGAAGGCTGACAGGGCACCCAGAATCACATTTCAAATTGCAGGTGCTATGCATCTCTATTGATTATATGCAAGGGCAACATCTGCATGCATGTGTTTTTCACTGTGTACCGGTAACATAGGAATATGTTTGTAGGTGTGTGTGATGAATGGTAGGACTGATACTTTTGCAAATGTGCATGTGCATGACAATGTTTTCCACATGCTTACAATGTCTGTACAATGAGTGTACACATGTGATGGAACTCATATTGTAGGTCTAACACATTGGTATGTCAGAATTCCCACTTTTCATTTCACAACACAGCAAAAGATAGGTGGGCCATGTGTGAAACACGTTCATGTTTTTGATATTCTTGACAAATGTTTAGCCAAGGATGGTGTTGACTAAGGCTGTGTTATGATCCGGTAAACCATAACAATGTACGTGCAATTTTATGTCACGATCTGGTGTTTTCTAAGGGCCCGACCTCATGATGTAATGCAACACGTGTAACATATAGTTCCCCATACATGCTAATTCCTGAAGATGGTGTGCTGACATGTGTCATGGTTGTTATGTATATGACAGGTTTGCCCGTGAAAATACATTTTTCATGTATGATAAGTAATATACACATTCACCTGCACACTTGTGGTCCCATGGCCAACAATGTTTTGTTGACTTTGAAGTTATTGAAGTCAGGCTTGCCCTATTATTTACTAGAGACTCACAGCTTGTTTGTGTTGGACATGTCTCATCATTTGCTAGGGTTTGACATGAATATTCATACCATGGTGAGATAATTCCTATGATGCTTGGTTAGGTTATTGATAGATTGTAGAACAGAGTCATATCTGCAGACCCAGAGTACAGATACTGTCATTTGTCACTTGCTTCTGTCACTCTTGTTTGTGGTGGCCAAACACGTAGTTGTAGTTGTTGCAAAGGTGATTGGAATATGTACAGACCTACATAATCTCTATGAATATGTGTCTGGTGTTAGGTGGAGACATTGCTGTGTTGTACAGTGACTATTAGTCTGTGCGGGTCATTACAACATTGGCGGTAAAAGGCACTTACCGCCGTGCAGAAGACCGCCAATACACCGCCGTGGCGGCGGTATTCCGCCACAGGTATTATGACACACATCTTGGAATCCGCCAAAATTCAGACACCCACACAACACCGCCACACCAAAGGTCAGTGATAAACTGGCGGAAACAAATCCACCACCTCCACACCAACAGAAACACGCCCATGCTATTATGACCCACGAATCCACGCGGCGGTCTTTCAACTGCGGTATTCCATTGGCGGTACATACCGCCGCGCTCAAAATACACACACATCTCCAAAACACCGCCACATTGGACAATTCCAAATACACACACCGGATACACATACAAATACCACTCACACACAATCAATACTATATAAAACACACACCCACATCACCCACAAACCCCTACGACAAAAAAATCACGAACGAAGGCCAGAGAGAGAGCACAGAATAGACAACTCCATCACACAGAGGCACACAACACCATTACCCACACAACATCCACGCACAAAACACCACACACCACTACACTCACCAC